>NC_066319.1:26395913-26701895 GCF_022539315.1 Serinus canaria | reverse complement strand
GCCATTCTTACCCGGGGCTTGAGGTTAAAAAAAAAAAAAGAAAAAAACACAAACTATAAAACAACCATGAAGAAATTCACAGCAAGTGAATGTGAGTGTGCCAGGAGAGCTGCAGGACAAGAAGCTGCAGAATACAGTGGTGAGGAAGGGCTCTGCGACAGTCATTGACATTCTTACTCACTTTGAGGGGTTGGGGTTCTCCCTCCTCCCCCAACAGCAACTAACTACAGTAACTATTTGGTGACCGTGGCCCACCACATTGGGGTGAGCATCATCAGTGTGTGAGAGAGGGAAGAGGAGGGGCTCAAGAACATTTACAGGGATTAATCTCTCCAGCAGGAAAAGAGAATTATCTAATTGCTCCGCAATAGGTGCAGAGCACCTTTCTGAGATGTAAGGATTGCCCAAGACACCACCTGTCTCCAGCATCTTCTGGGCAGCTACGCCAAGACTTTCTGGCCAGTGTCCAGGGTGTGGGAAGGCTGATTTCACAGACTTAGCATCCCGCCCACAAGGCCAGAAGTCCCTCCTCTGCCTCACCTTTACCCCCACCTGCTGACCAGGAGAGGGAAGAAGCCACCTGCATACACTCTTTCTCCAAAATGTCCCACTGCCCCTGAGCTGAGGCACTTTCAGTAAGTCAAATGCATTTTCTCCGAGTCCCCTGACCTCCACCTTTTGCCTGTGTTTTAAAATGATAAGCCCTTGCCACACATTGCCTGGCACTTTGAATTGTTTCATAGGCACTTTGAGTTGCTTCCTAGGCACAGGATAAAAAGCATTTATCCCCATCTTACTGCCACCTCAAACAAGCTTCAACTTAGCAAGACTGTAAGCTCAGTCTGTAGTCAGTATTTCTCTTAGTTCTATTTGGAGATGTGTTTCACAACCATGATTTCACCACACTCAAATTGTCCTGCACTGAGATACCTCATAATGATCTTCATTTTCCGAACCTGCTCTCAACACCACACATCTCCACATTCAGATTCAGGAGTTGGATACTCCTCAGCGAATGACCTAAGGCCATGTAGAGGCAGAGAGCTCAAAGGGCTTTTGTTACAGTACTGTCGCACCTCCCTTGAGCACCCCACCTTCCAGCTGCTGCCTTATCTGCGGATGCACGGGCCACTGGTGCAGGGTCTGAGACTGTGGCAGAAGGGCATCCTCAAAGGGTAGGGAGCATGAGCCCACTCAGGCCTGTAGCTCTCCTGAAGCCAGAAGTAGGTGTGAGCTCCATTCCCCAACAGGTCCAGGGTCACCTTCTCTGGCCTGTGGCTTGTGGAGCTTTCCTGCATGTTGCAGTCCCAAAACCAATCAGGCTGGAGGAATGCAACATGCAAAGCATTCTCTTTCCCTGCACTGGCTGGGCAGGTTTGGGATTCTCCCAGGATGAGGAAAAGAGCATCCTGGACCAAAAAAGATCCAAACAGAGATCTGCTGATCACCCACTGAGACACTTGTGTCATCCTGTGCAGAATTTGATACTGACTGCTACCAGACATGACTGGCAAAGAAACAAAGTACTAGTTTGGGTGACTTACAGCTTTTCAAGGGATCCCAAATATTAAAAAGCCACAATACAAACAAAAAAGCTTACAGTTTCTAGTTTGCATTGCATCTATCAAGACATGATGCCTTGAGGATTTTTATAGTGGTAGATAAAGTGCTTGTTGTTACAGGGCTGCTTACAGAAAGAGAATTTGGAAAAAGATTCTTTTACCAAAGACTCTCCTCCTGCTGGCCCTAAGCACAATGCACAGTACTGCTGATTCCTAAAACAAATAAAGGTTTGCACCTTACCTAAGAGGTTCTGCTCCTGCATTTTTTCCTCTGCAACACACTCTGGAATTTTTTCAGGTGCTGACACTGCACAGCTGACTGATAGTATCTTTTCTCCAAAAGAAGCTTTTCTGCAGTTCCTGTTTGGTACCTTGTTTGATGCATTCCAAACCAAAGAAACACTGAAAGGAGCAATTTCAGGCAATTCTGATCTTTGTCTTGTTTGCTCCAGGAGAAGACACCTTTCCAGGGATCATTGATATACATGGACTTGGAGGAGGTCTTTTTGAGCCCAGAGCAAGCCTGCTGGCCAATCATGGCTTTGCCACACTCGCTCTGGCTTATTATCAATTTGAGGATTTGCCTCAGGAACCAAAGGAACTCCATCTGGAATATTTTGAAGAGGCAGTGAACTATATGCTGCAGCACAAACAGGTAGGAACACCCATTTCCTCTGGGTTCCAGGAACTGCTCCTGTAAAGTCCTCTCACTTTGCTCAAGTCATCTTTGGAGGAAGCTGTAGAATTACTCACCTGGCAGGGTGACCTTTGCAAGGATTTTGGGTGTCCAAGTTCTAGGAAAGAGAAAGGGCAAGTATACATGCTCTGGAAGGGAGATGACAAAGCAACATCACAAGAGACAGATCAGATGTAACCAGGTGGGAAGTGTGTGCAGGAGAAAGCCTTCATGAGTTGCCACCAAATGTCCTCCTACAGTTTCAAGAGTGAAAAGTAAAAAGCATCTGCCAAGGTCTAAGACTAATAATTCATAGCTGTGACCGATAAGTTGTCCCCAGATGGATGAAATCATGTCCCCCCACTCCTGGCTGATTTCGGAATACCAGGGAACATTCTGCATATGAGTGGTTTGAAGTACAGTGTGAGAAGGAAGTATAGGGTGGGAGGGTGTGCCTGTCATTTGTCCAGAAGGAAAAGTAATCATTGCCATGACTTTCTTCATTTGGTTTTGGAAATTCTCAGCGTTGGACAATCTTGCCCTCCTTGAGTCAGCTATTGTGCTTTTCAGCTCAGCACTGATGAGTGTTTCCTCCTATCTCCCAGGTGAAGGGTCCAGGGGTTGGCCTGCTGGGTTTCTCCAAAGGAGCTGAAGTGTCCCTTGCCATGGCTGCCTTCCTGAAGAACATCTTGGCTGTTGCTTCCCTCAATGCCCCTGTTGCTGCTACATGTATTCCTTTCTCTTACAAGGATAAAATCATCCCCACTGTGACCTTACATGAACACAAAGCCAAGGCTACCAATTCCAAATTTCTTGATTATTCTGATGTCATTGATGATCCCTTTCAAGCCCCTGGCAACCAAAGCCGGATCCCACTAGAGAAAGGTGAGGCACAGTTTCTGTTTGTGGTGGGCCAAGATGACTGTGTTGTCAAAAGTGAGTATTATGCAACTGAAGTCTGCAAGCTTCTGCAGGCTCAAGGGAAGGAAAATTTTCAGATTCTCTCCTACCCTGGAACAGGGCACTGCATAGATCCACCCTTTTTCCCCTTGTACCACATAGGAAGCCACCCCGTTTTTCACAAGAGAGCAGTCCTGGGTGGGGAGCTCAGGGCTTATTCTAAAGCTCAGGTTCATGCTTGGTCACAGATCCAGGCATTTTTTAAAAAGTATTTAATTGTTAACTAATGTGCAACAAATAATGTGCAAGCAAGACACAACTTTGAACAACCAGATTTGATAAATTCTACTGCAGTTATGAGGTCAAACTTTGTCACAGCTGTACCAGTAAAACTACAATATCTTCCATACCTTTGCACATCCTTAACACAGAAAATAAATGGGTTTGCCTTCTCTGTCCCCCTCTTAACCTTTTTGCTCAAGTCTCCAGTAAAGGAATGGTGGGTTTTGCATTAGTCTTTGATAAAACAGGTCATGTGCAAAATGCGCAGTTATGTTTCTTGGGTGGTTTCTATTCCTCTAATACTTGACAGTGCTTTCCATGTCACTGTGGTCTCCACATGCATATGCTATCCTCAGGTCATACTAATTGTCTCTAGTGACAATTTTGGAGCAGGGATTTCACTGCTCTTCTGCTGACTGTGTCATTGCAATGGAAATGTCTCTGACTTCTGTCCGGCTGGAAGTGTGTAAGAATGGCTGCTCAAGCCAGAATGCTGGGCTGTCTCTGCTTAAGCCTTGGGAAAGGTTGTTTGCCTTTTGTGCCTTCTTTCCATCTTCCCTTCCAAAGGAAGTGCTCTGGCTTGTGGATACTTCTGGCCCCAAGATATCATGCAAAAAAACTTTCTGTTGAATTTACACCCATTTTGATCTTCTCCTACATGATGTGGAACATTTTAATCTTTGTTACTGGGATGAGATTGTAATAAAGAGACTGAGATTTGAAAGCCATGGAGTCTTTTGCTGTGCTTTGGTTAGAAGCAGAGTTTGCAACTTGACTACCTTCTCATCTTGAAGGATCAAGAAAGCTTGCAGCAGCGTGGGATCAAAGTTGCCCAGGTGGGAACAGGAGACCATAGAAGATGGACACATAGTCCCCTTACCTTCACTCTATTCCATAACTCTTGTGTCACCAAGCATGGAGGAGAAGGAATTTTGCGGAAGCCTCTGGGACCCTTCCCTTAGCATCTGCTCCTGCATATGGTCAAACCCATTATTAAATCCAGCAGTGTAAGCCAAAGAGTGCTGTTCTCAACAAAAGGAATAGTTGCCACACATTCAGGGCTGGACACCAGACAACATACCCAAATGCTAGATGACAGAACACCTCACCTGTTTGGAGAGAAAAGGTCATTTCCTTGGTGAATGAAAGACTGCCCAATATCTCTGACCACTTAGTATTTCTCGAGAATCCCTTAGATGCTTCCACCTTCACACCTCTAAGACAGACTCAAGGAGCTCAGAGCACAGGCATCCTTGCCAGCATCTCCCAGGAAGAGTGGGAGCTTCAGGAAACAGTTCTCCCTCTACGGTCCTTTTTGGATCAGAAGATCCATCTCTGCCTAAGATGGACTCAACGACCCTGTTTTTTAAATCCTTGCACAATCCATTACTAGAAGACCCACATGATTCCTGACCTACCTAAATAGTCTGTGAAAGTGCTCCTCCCTTATTGCCCCTGCATCCCTGATCACCCTGACCATCCTTCCTAACACGCCTGGCTGTGCAGCAGCCTAGGCCGAGCAGAGCCTGGGGGAGACATAACCCACCTTGTCATGCCTTGGGGTAATGAACAGAGAAGCAGAGCCGGCAAGGAGACAAGAAGCAATGGTGAGCTAGTGCTGGTGTGGCTTCTTCCTGCCTCGGCTGGAGCTGGCCCTAGCTGTGGTCCCTTGGCTGAGCGGTCCCATCTCTGTACGGTCTGTCCCCCACCGGCCCTTCCCTCCAGTGAATTCCTACTGCCATTCTGCTCAGTGGCTCGTCTTCTCTCCGCGTCTCCTGCCCGCAGCCACCGCCCGGCCCGGGAGAGCTCGGGGGTGGTCACAGAGGAGCTCGCCGAGGCCCAGACGGGTTTCAAGGACTCGGCAGCCTTTGGATGAAGCCTCCCATAGCCGGGGAAGGCAGCGGGGGGAAGACAGAAGAGGCAGGCATTCAGGGAAGTAGGGAGGTACGGAAATCGGCAAGTACACAGGCATGCAGGAGGGAAGCAGGCGGGCGAGATAAGGGAGCTGCCGCCCAGCTCCTCCCCGCCGGGGCGTGCCACCGGCACTCCAAGCCCCAGCCCGGCTCTGGTTTCGCGAGGATCTGCTCCAGAATCCGCCCCCAGAAGCGGGAGCGATCTGGAGCCATGTGGCAGGTCAGTGCCCGCTCCCTGTGCCGGGCCAGCTGCCGCGCCTGGCAGAGGCGGCTGCTCTGGCCCGGCCCCGTGTGGAGCCCCGGGACAGCGCCCGCCCAGGGACTCTCCTCCATGGCCCCCTCCATCCGCCTGTCGCCCGCCGGCCGCAGCCTCTTCGATGAGCCGCTGGCCATCGCCGTGCAGGGCCTCGGCCCGCGGCAGCAGGTCACTCTGCGGACGTCCTTGCGGGACGAGACCGGAGAGCTCTTCCAGGCCAGCGCCCACTACCAGGCGGGCGACGACGGGGAGCTGGACCTCGCCCGCTCTCCTGCGCTGCCGGGAGGCAGCTTCTCCGGCCTGGAGCCCATGGGGCTGCTCTGGGCTTTGCAGCCCCAGAAGCCTTTCTGGCGGCTGGTGAAGCGGGACGTGCAGAGCCCCTTCCTCCTGCAGCTGGAGGTGTTTGAGGGCCACGGGGAGCGCCCCGGGCGGCTCCTGGCCCAGGCGCAGCACGAGCGGGCGTTCCTGCGGGACGGGGTGCGGAGAGTCCCAGTGCGAGAAGGGAGAATCCGGGCTACGCTTTTCCTGCCCCCCGGTGAGTACCGGCCATGCCGGGCTCCTTCCCCCAAATTGCTGCCTCTACTTGCGCCCCCGCATTCGCAGGTTCGGAGCCAGACCGCCTCTGGGCTCCCCTAGCGCTCCCGACCCGGCAAAGGACGAGGGGGAGCTGCGTCTCGCCGGTAGGGACTGGACACTCCTCAAGGCGTGGCCTGATCAGCCCGACCAGCTTTGATCTGCTGGCCGCACTCCTCACACGGAGAGGCCTCATGTGGTGAAGCACGTGTGTCTGTTTAACTGACTTCTACTGGACATGAAGGCATTGATCACACTACACTTTTTGTTCCCAAATGCCATGTGTGGTGGAGTCAGCCAGTTTTCAAGGCACCTTTCCTGCACCTTGCAGTTTTCCAGGAAAATCAGGTGGTAATTCTTTTGAGTAAGTGGAAGATGCTTTCCTAAACTGTGGAGTTTAAATCTGTGGCTTCCCTTTCCAGCCTCTCCACACATCCACACATCCTGAACTTAGTAATGTCCTAATTGCTGTAGCCCAAGTTGCCTTTTGCTGCCACATTTATCCCCAGTTCTTTCCTGTTTGTGAGCAGGTCAAGGAAAACATTGGAGAGACTTGCTCTGGCAGTATTTTTGTCAGAAAATAATGAAAAGGGCCTGTGAGTTTTTCAGATTGCCTGACAAATGCTCTGTTATCCTTCCATCAGCTCTCCTGGTTTCTGCTAGTTTTCTGTAGGAAACCTCATCTCTTGCATTCCCTTGGTTCTGTAGTAGCCACACCCCCACAGCATCCCACCTTTCCTGCCCCCGCGATACAGAGGTTTTCACCAAGCATATCTCTGGAACCCCAAGGCGCCTCCTCTATATAGCACATGCCTTCCCCTCTCCCTTTTCTTTCCAGATAGCATATGTATTGTGCCAGCCAGTGCCTTAGGCTCTGACTGCTCTGACTTCATCTGACTCCTTGAGGCTGGAGGTAAATTTCTAGTTCTTGCTTGTTACACATGTTTGATGTTAGTCTGCAGACCCCTGAGGGAAGCCTCACACTCCTTCCTGAGCTGGAATGGAAGTGTCCCTCTTGGCCTCCTCCTTTCCATACTTGGGTAGTACTTTGCAGCAATCCCTCTCAGCTCTGGACTTCAGTCCCTGTCCCATGATGAACCCAATGTAATGCTTCCCTTACCAGGTAAGCAAGGCTGGTTTCAAATACTTTCTTCTCTTAATCCCAGAAAAAATGACTGAGGTCATTTACACTAAAACTGAGAAGCTGGAACCATCAAAAGATGAGATTTTTTTGGATCAGCCTTCTGAGAAATGCACTAAGGAGAATCCTGCTGGGGTTTTTTGAAGCAGAGCTTAATACATTTGCAGTGAATTTACATGATACAGAGAACCAATTGTGACTGTCAAAAGATCCCTTCTCTTCCAGCTGCCTGTTTCCTGATGTTATCTAAAACATTAGCAGACTTGCTAATTTGTGCTAGTTTGTTTAATCTTGAAGCAATGTAGCCACTTCATTAAAACTGTCACAGTAATTTAGGACCCTCAATACCATTCTGCTCCTGTAATTTTCTTTCTTTCCTTTTTTTTTTTTTTTTTTTAGAGACACATGCCAAGGCCTATGAGTTTGGAATATAGTTAAAAATTGTGGGTTAATGTGTCCTGTTATGTGGTCTCTCTCAGGAAGTGGCCCCTTTCCAGGAATTATTGACTTGTATGGAGCTGGAGGAGGACTCCCTGAATACAGGGCATGCTTGCTGGCCAACCATGGCTTTGCTGTGCTGGCTCTGGCTTTCTACAGCTATGAAGATCTCCCCAAAGCGATGAAGGAATTCCACCTGGAATATTTTGAAGAAGCTGTAAACTATATGTTACACCACACCCAGGTTGGTTTGTTCATTGAGTCTCACTACAGTGAACTCTCATCAGTTAGGTCCTGTCAGACTACAGATGGGGCAGAGCTGCTGTACTTAAAATAGCATTGCTGTTGAGTTGGCTGTTATTGTTTTATATCTTTAACTCCCATTAAAATGTCTGTCTGGCAGATTATTCCAACTCTTCCTTTTCAACTGGCCAAGTGAAACAGTGACACATTGGTCACATACTGGTAATTTCTACTCCATTCAACCCAGTTTCATAACTAGGGTGCTAGTTTCCTGGACGCTTACTGGACTTGCAGTGGGGATTTTAGATTTATGCTCTGCAGAATGTCCTTCAGAACTAAATGTCCTTTTCAGTTGTGGAGCACGTGATAGCCTTCTGTGATCCAGGTCTCAGGGAAACCGAGGAAACTCAAGGAAGTCCACCAATACAGATTTGATGCTTGTATTTTATAAGCTCTTAAAATCACTCCAAATGTTGGTATTTTGTAAGTATGGGTTTTAGTAGCTGGATGTGCACTTAGGGATCCTTCTAATTCAGCACCTCTTGGAAGAGAGCCCTGCTCAATTCTGCATCTCCTTATAAGTAGCTTTGAGTGAAAGTAGCTAGAATTGCACAAACCAACACTTGGTTTCTCTGGAGAATGAAAATAAATACCTTCCTCAACCTCGGAAAGATGAGAAGTTTTTAAAGGTCTTGACTGCTTTTTAGTTACCTTAACTTTAACTGCTCATGACACTTCTCTGCCCAAAAAAATCTGAAATTTGCTTCACCCTGCATTTTTTTTTCCTTTGAGAGCAGTACAGTACCATTGGCTCCCGTTAACACCTCCACTGCTGATTTCACCATGTTTTCAATGTGTTGCAAAGTTTCAGCCATATTTTCTAATTCCTCCCTTCCCATATTTCAAAGTCAGTGTGTTTGAAGCCTGTTACAACACTAATAAGACACAGAAGGTATTAGATTCTGATGCTGTCTCAAAGCCTATTTGCCCCGAGAATCTTTGGATATCGAAGAGTTGTGGTATTAGCTAACCTTCTTTCAGGATCCTTACAGGATTTCAGCACCCAGTAAGGTCATTTAACTTTCCTATTCTAGTTAATTTGCCTTATGTAAAAGAAAATGAAGGTAACCTAGTTTAGATTGACTCCAGGGAACTGTACAATTCTCTTAGAAAAATGGTTTTAATAGGTAGTATTTTTAAGATAAATTTTAATGAGTAAACTACCTCAGACTGCTTCCTGTGAGTTAGATATCAAACGTTCTAGAGAAGCAGGAGAGCAGCTCATGTGGAGCCTGCTACCCCACGTCTGCTTCTTAACAGGGGAACCTTGAATATAAAAAATACATTAACATAAGTGATGACAATATCATAGGCATTGCTGGCTTTGAGGAGGCCTCTCCTGCACTTTCCCTCTTCTTCTCTTAACTGCATTATGAAAAAAGTGAATCTGGGACTGCTCATTTGCAAGCACAGCTGTATTCTCTGCTTCAGCACTGAACCTCGTAGCTTTCTTAGGATGATGCTGCAGTCTTAGTAGGGCTTAGGATCATAAATCAAGCACAAAACAGTGCCTAGGATCCTTCAGACATGGGCCCTCTACACAGGGTGGTGTCCAAATTTGGGACAGATACAGCTGTAAACGTGGCAGTGTATTAAACAAGTGGCATACCATGGTTCATTGCTTGTTGTTTCTCTTCTCTCACCTCCAGGTTAAAGGTCCAGGAATTGGTTTGCTTGGACACTCGAAGGGGGGTGACCTGTGCGTCTCCATGGCCTCCTTCCTAAAGGGCATCACAGCCACTGCCCTTATCAATGGCTCAGTGGCAAATGTGGGTGCGGTGCTCCGCTACAAGGACATCACCATTCCACCCCTTGGTATCAATCCAAAACGCATCAAGGTCGGAAAGTCTGGCATTGCTGATATTATTGATGTATTGAACAGCCCGCTAGAAGGGCCTGACCAGCAAAGCTTTATCCCTTTGGAGAAGGCTGAGTGTTGCTTCTTGTTCATTGTTGGACAGGATGATCACAACTGGAAAAGTGAATTCTTTGCAGTTGAGGGGAGCAAGCGTTTGCAAGCTCATGGGAAGGAAAAGCCTGAGATAGTCTGTTATCCTGGAGCAGGACACTACATTGAACCTCCCTTTTTCCCAATGTGTGCAGCCTCAATGCACCTGCTATTTGGCAAGCCTGTGATGTGGGGAGGAGAGCCCAAGGCACACTGTGAGGCACAGATAGATGCTTGGCAGCAAATCCAAGCTTTCTTTCATAAACACCTCACAGGCAAGCCATCTGGAACATGCAGTAAGCTCTGATATGAATTAGGTTACTTTACACATGAAGATGCTGGTTTTGTTAAATGTTTTGTTAAATTGTTTTGTTAAATGGCTCAGAATAAGAACAAGGAACATCAGAGAATAAGCTATTAGGTTTCTTGGAGGATGATGGTTGGTGAAAGCAAGAAACCAGCTTCCTTTTTACACCTTCCTCTAATCTTGGTTAGAGGCCTTGGCCTCCTGTTTTATGTAGTACAGGGTTATAAGCTGTGGAAAACAAATGGTGGTAAGGCTGTGTGCTTTGAGTGTGAATTGAAGTGGTAGGTTCTCATCCAAGCTGAGAACCGGGATGAAAACATGCCTTGGCCTTCTCAGAGGAGATGTATGCCCAGCTTTGTGTTCTAGTTCCAGTATTCCAGTTTTTCTGGAGGCAGTAATCTGCCTTCAGTAATCTTTCTGTTCTCCCTGTGTACTTCTCCCTCCTTTGTTGTTCCTTGCCCTTCTCTCAAACCACTAAAATGCATCTGCCTTAAAAATATCTAATATTTCACTTATCAAAAGCAGTACTACTGTGCCAGCACCCTCAGGTAACACTTCACATTTATAGGCAACAAACCAGCCCATAGCTTGATGTGATGTTTTGAGAGCATGCAGTAGAAATGAGACTTTAAACAGTCTGTGAAAGTTCGTAAGCATGAAGAAACAACAGAACAGGTCCTGTTAGTTGTCATTCTGGAGTCGCTCCCGGGCGTCTCGTCAGCACGGCTGGGTATCGCTGTGGAGATCTGCAGCACTGTCGGAGCTCCTTGCCTGTACATTCCCCAAATACCGTCTCAGCTGCCTGCTCCTAAGGGCTGCTGAGAACAGCCCGGCGGCGGCTCCGTGAGGCGGCCTGGAAGGGGCCTGAGGCGGCCTCTGCTGTTGCCTGTGCGTCAGGCCCGTTTGTGCGTTTTGTATCCACCGTACTTGTAATGGATTAAAGTGAAACTTTAACCGCTGCCCACGGCTCGCTGCTCCAGTCAGTTGGATGGTTTGGGGGAGGCGGGAGCGACCCGAGGCTGGCGGCCTTGCGGGGCTGGGGGGCGTGGAGGGGCTCTGCTCTCCATTGGGGACGCCTGGAAGGGGCGGCGGCCGCAGTACCGATATTGCGGGCGGCGCGGCCATACCGCGCACCCGCCCGCCACTGCCGCCGCCATGTGGAGAGCGCTGGCCGCCGCCGCCGCCCCGGCGCGGGCCCTGCTGCACACCCCGCCCGCCCGACGGGCTGCCAGCCTGGCCGTGTCCCCCACCGCCGGGCCGGCGGACGAGCGGGTAGAGACGCGGGTAGCGGGGCTGAGCCCGGGGCAGCCGGTGACCCTGCGGGCGGTGGCGGCCGACGAGCGCGGCTGCCTCTTCCAGTCGTGCGCGCACTACCGGGCGGACGGTCGCGGGGAGCTGCACCTGGGTACGGACGCCTCCCACGGCGGGGACTACACCGGCGTGGAGCCCATGGGGCTCTTTTGGAGCCTGGCCCCCGCCGGCATGGAGAGGCCGTACCAGCGGCTCGTTCCCCGCAACACCAGCGCCCCGATGAAGGTGGAGGTGTTGGTCCACCAGGGTCACAGCCCGCCCGGCTCCATACCCGGGCCCGTGATGGCCAAGGTCGAGGTGCAGAGGTTGTTCACGGCCCCCGGCGTGCGGAGGATCCGGCTGAAGGAAGGAGTCGTAAGGGGCTCTCTTTTCCTGCCGCCGGGTGAGTGCCCCGGCCCGAGACCTTCGGCCCGAGGCTGGCGGGACCCCCCGCCTTCTCGGACCAGAGCAAGGAAAATCTCGCAAAATAAACCCTTGCAGAGGCTGTCACCCGGGAGTCCGCATTCCTTAACAGCCGAACGCTGCCCTGCAGACAGGTGGTCCTGAACTCTTAAGAGAATATCCCAAGTGCTTGTCGCGACAGGGCCCGGCTCTCGCGTGGCCGCCCCGCCTGGTCCTTCTCGGCGGCAGCGAGCACCGCGAGGCGGCTCTTGCGGGACAGGAGCGAAAGGAGAACAGGGGTTGTAGAATTTACTTCGTTGCTGTGCTCGGCCTGTGGTTTTTCAGTAGGTTTGATATTTGCTCTGGAGTACCAGAATCTAACATCCAGAAAAGCTAATGCACTTTATTCAGCCTGTGCTGAATGTCCCAAGGATTTTACCCTAAGTAGGACTGAATTAAAAAGGTAAAAGCTTGTTTTCTTCCCTTTGAAAAAAAGGGAAGAAAACAAGCCAGGAAGCAGAGCAGCAGATGAAATTCTAAAAGATATATGTATCTCACCTCTGTTCCTACAGAGTTACTACAGTTAGTAGTTGGGTTACATTTGTGGTATAAAACCAAAATGATTTTAGAGCAAGTTGTGCCCGTTCTGCTTATGAGATGGCTGTGCTTTATGAAGTGTAATATTCTGATGGTCTGTGAGTGGTGTTGGAAAACAAAACGTTACACCAGTGATTGTGTTTGTACACTTGAGCTGAACTTCTGAGTAAACATGAGTTAAACTTCTTGCAGTTCCCCGACTGTTGTGGGTACTGGAACTGCCCTCCACATTACCTCTAATTTAAAACTACTTGTTTCAGAAAGTCCTGTAAGTATTACTACAGTTATTAAGTATTTAAGTATTTTCACTCCAAACCAATGATTTTTTTTTATCCATTTAGATATAGATCCAAAGTCCGCTGAGGAAAAAAACAACAGAGATTGAACTTTGAATTTCAGATGTTTAGTCAGCATGCTGGATTTTCCATCTCTGAGACATTGTTTTGATCTATCCTGCCTTAGAGGATGAGTTTGATTTCTGCTGAGCTCAGTGGGAATCCAGATATCTGCAAGAGGAAACTGCATTTTCCCCTTTAAAAACTCTGGCATTGTAATAGTGTTGAAAAGTCTGGAATCATTGCTTAAATGATATTGCCATCCCTCATGATGGAGGATCCAGTTACAGCATTATGACCATACCCTCCTTTGCTCCAGGGACAAAAAAAAAGTTAATATTTTTAAGACAGGAATCTTAAATGCGAATCATTCTTATTAAAAGTGAGAGGACAAATGGGCTTATGATGTAATTTTAATATGAAAGCGATTTCTCAGTTCAGGAATAAGAGTTACAGACGTGGAGGTTTGTTTGTTTTTAAATGTTGGTAAAGTTGTCTAGCCCATTTTATCCTGCTTTTTAGTGAGCTCTGCAGGACCCATATACTTGGGCATGTGTAGGCACTCAGAGAAGCAGACCAGGATCTTGGTGCAAGTTAAAGGGTGTCTTCATGAGAGAGAAACACATTCATCTATGACTATGTTCTGATTACATGCTCTTGCTAGAAAGCTTTCCAGGTAGGAGTGATGATTAAATACGTATTTTCTTGCCATATAGGCTGGCTGCTGCTAACTAAAGGTTACTGCTGATCATAGCATTATAATGTAAATTTATCCCAATTTTTTATCCCTATTTTCTCTCAAGTAGAATATTGAACTTGAATGAAAAAAAATCAGAACTGAACGAGTAAGAACCCAAAAGCATGCTTCAGTCCCCTTTTGACTTCTTAGTTCTTTAATATGGGAGGTTTCCACCATTTAGCATGTGGAAGGACATGCTAAAGGAAAAGGAAGAAAACTTCATTTTCTCAAGTGTGTTGAAATGCCAGAGACCTTTTCTTTAGCACGTACAAGAAGTGTCAGAGAGTTAACACACTCTTGCAACAAGTGTGTCCTCTTTGTGCTGAGATGGTTGTAGTGAGCTGGATCAGGGCACATAAGATGTGACATCTGGTGGCCAGGGGAAAAAAAAAAAAAAGAAAAAAATTAGCTTGCTTAGGATCTTTAAAGCTCCATTTAGTAGCATCTTTAGCTTTTTAACCTAAGATCTCCTGGCTTGGCATACAAACATTTTAAAACATGAGCTTGGCTGCAAAAGCACGGCTGTTTAAAATTGTGGTTCTGATTATTTCTGTAGTTTGGTGGGACAGATCGTCCACATGTATGTGCACGTTTATCTGGACATCACCCTGCACATACAGCTGCACCCACACAGCTCTCAGTTCGGCCTCCCTTCTGTCAGGAGCAGTTCTCCTGCCTAGGCTTACAGTGCTGAGCTTGAGACAGAGCTAGTAAGTCCAGTTGATTTTAACAATGGATTATCTTTGTTGGGCTTTGCTCAATGCAGTTTATTTCAGAGTTTACATAAGTTTTGTAGAATTTACTTGAAGGGCTCAGTGCTCTTGTCTCATTACTCATGAGCTTGCACTTTGCTAATTAAAAAGTGACTGTGGGAAAATAGCTGACTTGGTGTATGATTGGTCTGAGGGCAGGAGGTTAAGACCATGGAAAAGTACATTTAGAACTGTTGTTATTTTTGTTGTGTTTTTGTATGTTTGTTTGTTTTGGGGTTTTTGTTGGTTGATTTTTTTGTTTTGTTTTGTTTTAAAAAGTAAAACCTGTAACTTCATATATTTTTACAGAATGTAAGAACTTGGACCTATTCTTAGTCTGAAATAGCTGGAGCGGGATACAGCACTGGTTCTCTTAAATCTGCTGTGCAAATGGAAAAATAATGACTATTAATAGCTAATGTCTTATATGACTATTAATAGCAAATGTATTAAGCATTCTGTATTTTGTGGTTCACTATTCACCAGATAGTTTTTTGTGTCCTGTTTGATAATTTTTCCTCTGTAATTCCTCTCTGTAATATAGGGGATGGTCCCTTTCCAGGAGTGATTGACATGTATGGTGATGAAGGAGGCTTGATTGAATTGAGATCCAGTCTCCTGGCTACCCATGGTTTTGCTGCTCTTTCTCTGCCATATTTTGACTTTGAAGATCTTCCTATGGTCTTGAAAGAATTAAAACTTGAGTATTTTGAGGAGGCAGCAAGGTTCCTACAGCGTCACCCAAAGGTGAGTGCGATAAGAAATCTCTTGGGACTAGGGAGGATTTAGCAGTTATGCCTAAGTGCTGGTGGTGGTGATTTTTTTTTTTTATATTTGAGTATCAGTTTCTGCTGGGCAAACTTAGGCACAATAGTGGCTTACACATATGATTGGGGAGAGTGAATTTCTTCCTGCACAAAGTATCTGTTAAATTCATGCTGGAGCTAGAAGATTGCTGGTCAGTAAGATAGTGAACGCTGGAGTATCCTTCAAACAGGACCAGTGGTGATAAAAATGTTGGGCTTGTTTGGGTTTTTTTCTTACATGAAAGTAATTAGTTTTAAGAGAGGATGATATGACACTGCTCATAGTAGCTGATAGAATGAATTTGATGATGTGGGATGTTGCTTTCAGTTTTACTTTCCAGGCTAGAAAAAGACAAGACAAATGCTACTTATCTAATCCTTCAAATGTAATTTGTGAAGTTACTGTATTTTCCTGAGACTTGAATTTCCTGTTACCTGTCTTAGGAAAATGAGAAAAATTTGCATTAACATATGCAGTAGGGACCAGGTAAGGACTGAGTGATGGTATGCCTTGTGCCTGTTGGTATTTTTTGTGGGGTTTGATTTCTCTTGGTGTCCCTGAAAAATAAGACCATAAACAGGAGGAGGAGCACGGGTCCAGACTGTCACTTTCCAACAGGTTACATCAATAATTAACCTAACCTTTTTTTTTAATAAAACAACTCCAAAGT
Organism: Serinus canaria; assembly: GCF_022539315.1. Lineage (NCBI taxonomy): Eukaryota > Metazoa > Chordata > Aves > Passeriformes > Fringillidae > Serinus > Serinus canaria. The sequence goes on along the minus strand of NC_066319.1, from coordinate 26,686,004 downwards.
CAATTAATGGCTAATCCCATTATAATGTATGCTTCCTTTATTCCTTTCTTCCTCTTCCTTTCTTCCTCTTCTTCTCTACCCCCTATCTTATCTAAAGGTGAAAGGACCAGGAGTTGGAGTGATTGGGACTGGGAAAGGGGCAGAATTAGCACTCTCCATGATCACCTTCCTGCCAGAAGTAGTGGCTGCTGTCTCAATCTCTGGCTGTAGTTCAAACACAATTGCAGACCTCCATTACGGTGAGACGACTCTGCCCGGGCTGCGTTTTGATATGAAGAAAGTCAGTGTCTCTGACTCTGGTGTATTTGACATTTTTGAAGCTCTGGATGACCCAATGAATCCTGCTAATTCTTCTAGTGTGATCCCCATTGAAAAAGCAGAAGGTCACCTTCTCTTAGTGGTAGGGGAAGATGATCGGATGTGGAAGAGCTCCTTATATGCTGAGCTGGCAATCAGGCGTCTACGCCAGCATGGGAAAGAGAACTTTCAACTCCTGAGTTATCCAGGAGCAGGTCACCGAATTGATCCTCCTTCTACTCCATTTTGTCAGGTAGCTATGGATCGTGTTTTGGGGGTGCCTGTTCGGGGGGGTGGAGAGAGCAAAGCACATGCCCATGCACAGGAACACTCCTGGGGAAAGATTCAGGAGTTTCTGCACTTGCATTTGGGATGAACACCTAAACACATGCAAGGTGTTGCAGATCTGCAAGGACTGAACTTGAGCCACCAAAATAACTGGTGATGACTGGTGAATTGAAGGGATTGACTGAGACAAGCCTTGAAATAAGAAAACTAAATGACTACTTAGTTACAAGTATAAATCTAAAAAGAAAGAGATTTATTTGGAGCAGTCTAAGTTAATTTAACTAGGTAAACAGAGGAGATGTGAAACAACAAACAAGCCGCACTATGGTACAAATTTGACAGCTCAAAGTGGTCAAGATATGAAGAAACAACTACCTGAAGAGAGTAGTAGGTACTTCCTTGCTTGCAATATTTATACCTCACAGAATGTTAACAGGCAGCCTGCACCCTCAGCAGTGACAGAGAGGATCACACCTTGGCAATGACGGATGATAAACGTAGATATTCAAATAATGATGACTCTGACTTTGGGTCCTAAGCTACCTTACCCCAGAATTCTCATATTTACAGCCATATACACTTCAGAAATGTTTACCGTTTACATGAAGCTGGAGAAACCTACTAGAAATTTGAAGGTACTTGAAATGAGGCTCGTATACTTAGCATTGTGACAGGTCTTCTGGTGACAGTCTGTTTATTTCCAAAAAGAACTACGTGCTGAATGGAAAAATGAAGAGTACTTTTTCTTGTCATCCAAGAAGAAGGGCAGTACTAGCATTGTTTTGTATTTGGGATGTACCTGTCTGTTCCTGTAATGTCTTGGATTGCTGTTTGACACTCAGGGTATTAAGATTCTGTTGGATAGGTTACAGTGTGTCTAAATACAGCCATTAAGTTAGGGATTAATTACATGTGGAACTCTTTAGTAGTGATGTCAACAGATGCTGACATCATCTTGTTCTTAGGGAGGAAGCAGAGTTGGGAGACATAAAACCTAGCTTGTAGATTTAAACTGACTGTAAAAAGCTGTCACCTTATGATGGTGATTAACTCAGAATCCTATCAAACTAACAATGCCCTCCAAAAAAAACACCCAAAGCCAAATCTAGGATAGCTTTTCCATGACTGCCCAAATTTTTTTTTTTTAAATCCATATTCATTTTTGGCTAGTGCCTTTTTTTGCCCCTCACCATTCAGGTAGAAAGAAACAACTTCTTTCCAAATGAGTTGATCTCTCAAGAGGGTCTTGCTGAAATAGTGCTAGTGCTGAAGGCCTGTTGAAGGAGGACCTCTATCAACAAAATTTCTCCTTCCAAAGTAATTTTTGTCAGACCAGTTTGAGAACTGCCTAGGACGATAAAAAACTTTGATTAGTGGTACTCTGTTCTGCTTTGCTCTCAGGGATCTCTCTCCAGTTAACTGTCATTATGCTGCTGCTCAGTCTCAATAGCTTTCTGCAACTCTTATTATTCCTTATCATTTGATTAAAGTCACATGTTTTTCACACACAATCAATGCCAACTGAACAATTTATCCACCCATTTTACAAGAGAAGCTCCATCCTGCAAACTCCACAAAAGATCTCTTCATACCTGGTCTCTAAACTCCTTCACCAGCTGAATAGGCTTTTGCCAAGTCATATCTGGTGCCTGAACCTCTGCTAACACAAGCAGCCCCAGAGCCTACTGCAATGTGCTCCTTGGTGTCACCCATACCTGTCAGACTGCCTTTTTTCCCAAACTCATTTCAAGTGGCAACTGTAGGAGAAAGGGTTGTCTGTTGTGTGAAGGTTCCTGCCTCATCCTGTCTTTTCAGTAGCTGGAGCTGTTATTAATTGTGCAAGAGCAGCACCTACCCTATTCCTGTTCTGTCACTCCCAGTGCCAATACCTGTGTCTCCACACTGCAGTCCTACCTCAGCATATGCACTGCATTGCAAGATTGAAACCCGGAGGTTCAGGAAGTAAATGTTAAATTGTAAATTAAAAAAACCAAAACAGAACAGGTAGATTAAGAGGTCTCAGACTTAATTTCTAAAGCACAAGCTTTTAAAATAATTCAGTGTTAGATTTTGTCAGATACATGCAATTTGAAAGAGAAATAAAACACTTCCTTTATTAAAAAGCAACCATGTGTAAGAATTTGATGTTAAGTATTTGTTTGGAAAATGAATGATACTTTGTTTTAAAAGGAGGAAAAATTAAAAACAATGTAATTTTACTGCAAAGAGCCTTTTTTTTGTCAATCAGGGTTTCCTGGACAAAATAATTAATAGAAGAACCGGTTGAAAACCAGGCATTTATACTAGCTTTTTGCATATTTACAATGCTACCTGGGGACCCAAGAGGCATTGCAGGCACTCTGCAGAATGTGTAGCTATTTCCTGAAGTGTGAGTGCCTGGTTATGGCCTTAGTTACAGCCACGTTATTTATATTGGCTTATATTCACAAAATTGTTAGGGTTTGAAGAGACCTCTGGACACCACCTAGTCCAATTCTCCTGCTAAGGCAGGGTCACCTAGAGCAAGTTATACAGGCATGTGTCCAGGTGGATTTGGAGTGTCCCCAGAGAGAGACTCCATGGCCTCCTTGGGCAGCCTGTTCCAGTGCTCTGCTGGAACAGTGTAAAGAGGTTCTTCTTCACCTTGAGGTGAAACTTCTCGTGTTTCAGCTTAAGGCCGTTTCTCCTTGTTCTGTCACTGGGCGCCCCTGAAAAGAGTCTGGCACCTCCTCTTGGGACCCACCTTTGAGATATTTGTATCTATTGGTGAGCTCTCCTCTTCTGTAGAAAAAACAGGCCAAGGTCCCGCAGTCGCTCCTCACCAGAGAGACTCTAGACCCCTCATCCATCATCTTTGTGGTTCTCCACTGGCCGCTCTCCAGTAGCTCCCCTTGTAGTGAGGAGCCCAGAACCCGCCACAGTAATTCTTTGCCAGGCCGAACGCCCATCACATTCCATTAAGACTCACATTCATTAAGACTCATCCGGCACTCGCTCGGGGGCTGGATGAGCTGCACCGGCCTCAGCTGGGGCCCTCACAGCTGCCCCTGGGGCTCCCCAGCGCCCCGGCTGGGCCGTGAACCCCGCGCCGGGTTCGGAGCAGGCCCCGGCCAGTGCCGCCAGTCCCACAAGGCGCCGCGGGCCGCCGCCGCTACGCGAGTTCCGGGCGGGGCGTTCTCCGCGCCCGTAGCAACCGGAGCGTTCGCGGTATCCACGGCACCATGGTGAGTCCTGCGGCCCGGCGGCGGGGGTCGGAGAGGCCCCCGGGCCGGCGGTGGCAGCGCGGAGCCCTCCGGGGCCGGGCCCCGCCGAGCAGCCCGGGCTCGCCGAGAGCCGACCGGGAGGGAGCGCGGGGCTCGGGGCGGCGGCTGAGGCGGGGGCCGGTGGCCTGCTGCTGTGCCTTGGGAAAGGGGCATCTCGGGGAGAAGCGAGGAAACAGGGGAGTCACAAACTCCCAAACCTCCGTTAGTACGTGGTTTTAAGGCGGCAGTATCGGTGATCACTACAGCGATTAGCTTGGCATCTGTTGCTGTGCAATTCCGATTTCATCTATTTTAAATACAAATAAATGTCTGCAAATAAAGGCGAAGTGTCGCTGTTTTGCTTTTTCCTGGGGGTCTAAATTTTGTAGCTACTATGTGTGCAACTGCTATGTTTTGGGGGGCGGGGAATACGTCTTTTGTTACAACTATTACTAGTACAGGTGTGGTTATTTTTCCTCTTCAGAGATTCTGTTTCTTGTTCCTGCCATGTTGATGGTGACTCTTCAGCGTGACCGCTGATCACTTGGCATTTTGAATATTTTAAAATAAAGTATTATGACTTTCTTTAGTCTAAATACCTGTAGAAAATTGTTGAATAAGCAGGTAGAAGAACCCTGCAGGTAAGCTTCTTGGAGGAAGTTTCCCTTAAGTAACCTCCTATGGCAGAAGATACTCTGATTTACCTACAGAAATTTCAAGTGCATCTCAAAGAAAATGAAGGCCCTGATCTGTGCTCTCCACATAACCTGCTGTGCTGATATCCATGTTTTCATCAAATCAGCAGAGATAAGTGTATGGAGGTCAGGGAAGAAGCTGCTCCTTGTGCTCACATGGATCAGTAGCTTTAAAGTCCAAACTGTTTTTATGCATGACTTCGAAACAGCAAGCAGCCACTGATCTTATGAATGCATTTCTGCCTTCAACAAGAGTGACTGAGATCATGTACCCAAATACTGTGGTGATTGGCTGCCATAATTATGAAAAAGGCAGTGAAGTTTCTGTGAAAAAATTCCCTATTAACTGGAAGCCAGCTGTTTTTGCCTGCATACTGGAAGCTGTTAATTGGCTTGAATGAGGCTGTTGTAGTGGGAACTTAAGGATGTGTTCTTCTGAACCAGAGGAGGTCATGCAGATGTTCATCTCTGACAGACACTGGGGAGCTACTGCTGGGGCTCAAGTTTGCAGGTCATCTCCAATAGGACTTAGAGCTACTATCACATGTATGGACCAGATTGAAATGAATCTCTGTCAGTGGGCAGAAACAGCTGGAACATCTGAGGATGTTGAAATGGAGGTGCATGTTGATGCCTGAGATGCATGCTCAGGCTCCCTGGTGTTGCTGGCTCTTAGGCTGTTGCTGAGTGTTTGGTGGCTGTGGCCTTTTCTTATATAAAGCTGCCTCAGCTGTTGCCTTTTATTGCTGGCACCAGAGTTTCCTGTGGTTCAGAGTAAAATACCCAGCACTAAAGCTTTGTGACTGAGGTGGCTGCCTGTAAGATTTTTGGGGAAAGTTAGTTTGTTGTTTTTAACTTCTACAGTGTGGGGGGTTATATATTTGATATATATATCCTGCTTTTATCCACGCCCTACTACACTTAAGAGCAACATAGATGCCAAAACTAGAGTCTTCCTGTATTTGTAGAAAGAAGGCTGTTGATCACTGTTTGTAAAAGATTGATCTCTGAAACCTTTTTAATCCAAAAGACATCTTGGAATATGTTTGATTTTTAGAGAAGCATTAAACATGTTGGTTATATACTACTGTTTTGGATATCTTGATGTGTTTTCACTGAGACTCTGATGTGAGGTGGAAAAGTAAGAGTTAGTGACAACAGAAAGTTGGTCAGTCCTTAAAAAGCCTTAAAAAGCAGCTCTCAGGTTTTTCCAAACTGAATAATAACACCACATACATGTTTTCATATCACATGGTGTAACTCAATGCAAAACAATTGGAAAGAAACCCCAAATATATGTAATCCAGATTGCTCTTGAGTTTTGGCAAGATGTACCTCATTTTCTTCAGTGAATTTTAGGAGGCTGTATCATTTTCTGGTCACAGACTTGCTCTCAGACAGGAAGCTGCTAATGCACAATAGAAAGTGTGAGGGTTTAAGAGCATAAGACCACAGTTTTCAATGCAGGAACTTCTTATGCCTTTAAATTGAATTTCACCATAAAAGCTAATAAGCAGTGTGCCATGGGACAGAGAGTAAGATCAGGAAGATAATGTCCTGACATTAAGCCCACTGTTTGCTTCTGAAAATGAAGCCAAGTACCCCAGAACACATAATTACAGGACACGGGGGGGATTCCAACTTCTTTGACTTGATTGACCCAAGATAATACAGGAAAGTGGTGGAAGGGGGGCAAACAAGCAGGATAGGGAGAGGGAAGGAGGAGGAAATAGATTTGCAGTGAACAAGCCACTTAAAAATTCAATGAATATTCACTTAAGTTTGTTTCACTTTTAGGCAAAAGCAACGACCATCAAAGAAGCTCTAGCCAGATGGGTAAGAACTAGAACAGTGTCTAGCGGCGTGAGGTTTGACTGTATTCAGCTAATTTTGTTTGTCAAACATTGTAGGAAATATGTTTGCATGAAACATCTGCTTTAACAAGTTTCACAAAGTAAAATGATGATTACTGTTTTTGTTGTTGTATAGTACATTCTCTTGGACTTTCTGTATGTTCCTGTTAAATTGATACAACTGGTAAAAATTAGTCTCTTTTGCCCTCCTGCCTTGTTCTGCTGGATATGCATTGGCCTGAAGTCACAAAGAGATCCAAAGCTATTTTAATTATGCTCAGTTCCCTTTACCCAAGTGCAGTCTTTCCCACAGAATAAACATGCGTGAAATTCTCACTGTACTGAATTCAGTGAATCTTCTACATGTCTTTTGACATAAAGTCCCTCATACTGTGCAAAGATTAACTCAGAATGAGTTTCTTAGGGGTTTTTTTCTTGTTAAAATACTCTGTTAATACAGAAGCTCATTTGTCTGGTTGTAGCTGATCTGGTCTTCCAAAAAGCCATGTGTTGGCAAGGATGGGGATGTAATGTCAAATGATGATGTAGGATGCTCAAGAGTCAGGTTCACTGTCCAGTAAAACCAGTGAGAATCCCCAGTCTCTGAATTTTAGATGAAGGCACAGACGTGCTGTTGGGTGTACATATGCTTTCCTGCTAATTCTGGCCAGCTGCTAGAGCAATGATTTATAAATGTTTTGGCCTCTGGAAGATCTGGATGTGATAGCGTGGGTAGGTACACTTGAAAACCAGAAGCTCAAGGTAGTAGCTTGTAACTAAAGATTACTTCCATTTTGAGTTTTATCATTGTTTAGTACTTCAGTATTTCAGGGGTTTTCCAGTTTTGTTGGCATATCCCACAAACTTCACTGCTGCTCTCCTAGTAAGAACTAGAATGCAACAACTTGCAGACATCAGCATTAGCAGAGGTATGAACTGTATATAAAAATAGTTTGCTTTTACTCCCTCATTTTTTCTGCCTTCCAGAACTTCAGCTCCATGTTTCCTATTAACAGATTTATTTTTCATTTGCTCCTCTGTCACGTCTCAGACAGAATCAGCCTGTGTCAGTGAGTTTCCATTAACATTAGGCATAAAGTGCTGAATTTGCTTTTCTGTTCAAGTTATTAGGCGGGGGGTCTAAATCTTCCTTTTACTCTTCCTAATCTGGATCCATGTGACTGGTACAGTTGCATTTGGTGTTGTGTTGCATTCTGAATGTTTTTCTTCCCTTTGGTAAAAGGGTTTGCCCTACAGTCAGGGTGACATTAGTTAAATCAAAGCAACTTGAAATCAAAGCAGCTTCAACTTGGCAAAAATGTTACCTCTTCTTATAAAAATATGTCTGTTGTACCTATATTTTCTCTGTGGCATATTGTGGCTGTGCAGCTGCTTCCAGAAGTACTTGGCAAGCTGGATGAATTGTCCTCCTGGAGGTGCTCACTGCTGTGAGCTCACTGCTGGCCCAGTCAGTGTTGGAAGCTCGCTCCCTTTCATGTTTTTAAGGAAAAATGTATTTTTATTTGCTGGTATGAGCTCATAGATTACAAACTGAGTGTAAATACAAACAGATACAGTACTGTTCTTAGAAAAGAAGATGGAAGTTTCACATTGATAGTTACTTTGTTTGAACACGTATCACCATATTCCAGCAAAACATCTGATGTGCTTATTTGCTAATTTTGAGTAATACTGTCACACTGAATTTGGACAGAAACTGGAATATAAATAAGTGTACAAGACAACATGATTTTTTAAAAAAATTAAATTAAGTTTTCTGAAGTATTTTGGGTGCATAAGAAGAAAAATAATGTTATCAAAACCTGATGTTCTGCTGTGGGATACTGAAAGACTTATGGGATATGATTAATTTAATTACAAAGTAGTCATATAAGCCAGGGCACATTCAGCTCTCTCTCTTTTCAGTAGATGCATGAAATGGAGGAGAAAACAGGATTCCTTGTTTTGAAAATGCCAAGATTTCTCTTTTGTTAATGGATCTCCAGTCCTTCCACTGAACACTGAGTGAACTGACAAAATGCTCCCTTTGTGCTGTCAGGGAGGCAGCTGTCAAAACTGCTGCTACTCTATAAACAGATACTTTTTCCAAGTGTTCAGTCAATAACTGCCATCACTTCAGAATTTTAAAAGCTTTAATTGACCATATTTTTTAATAAACCTAAATGCTGAAGTTATGTCCATTTTTCCAAGGCTCTGAATTATCAGCCTGGGTTGTAAATAGGAAATTTGTCTTTTGCTGTATTCTCTTAAGTGTGACATCTTCCCCCATACTTTCTTAATGGCTAATTAGAATTTTTTTTCTTTTTTTAGATTCTTAATGCTGTGAAACACACTCCCCTGTACTCAGTTTGTGTTGTGAGCTGGGCATGAGTTCTGAGATTTTTGGGCGAAGTGAGGAGGAGACTTTTCTGTCAGAACTTTTAAATCTGCTTCTGCTATAGATTGGCCCTAGCTGAGGTTTCTGTGTGTCAGTCTCCATGGAAACACCGTAATCAAGAATTTTAGCCTTCAATCTTTTCTCCATTCCTTGTGACTCCTTTATTAAATTGCTCAAGTGTTACACAACTTTTAAAACCCAGCATATGTAATGTATAAATTATTTTGATACCTTGAAAATAAGCTAGCTTTACCCTTTTTGCACTACACTTGCAGGAATCTTGATAACAGTACTCAGAATGCTTTCTCCTTCCAGAAGTATATTGGAATTCCTTCTGTAGTATTCACTTTTACAGTAATTATTTTAGTGTAGTAATTTTTGGTAAGTGCATGTAGCAGTGAGTCTCTGCCTCACCTTCTCTTTTCTTTAGGAAGAGAAAAGTGGCCAGAAGGCTTCAGAGGCAAAGGAAGTGAAACTGTACGGGCAGGTTCCTCCTGTGGAAAAGATGGATGGCGCTCTCTCTGCTCTTGTTAACTGCGAGTAAGTTCAATTAAAAACATGTTGGAAACAAAATATTCTCCTCTCTTCCTTTCAGTTTTTCTGCTGTCCACTGCAAATATGTGTTTACTGTTTAAGTGTGGCTTTCAAAGCAGCAACTTTCTCTTCTTTTTTTCTTAACCGAGCTTCTCTTTCTGCACACAATTGCCCTTTTTAATTCAAATACCCCTGTCAATTAACTCAGAAGGTGTTAGGGTAGATTCTGTATTAATATTTGTCCCCAGAAAAATTATATACTGTTTATCAGTATATAATTATAGATTTGTGTTTGGAGCCTGTCAGCTAAATGGCATGTTTATGATCCACTCCAAAATTCATGGAAAAAAAAGAGGCAATTTGAGCAGGACTTCCAGAAAGAGATTAGAATAATTTAAGAAATAAACATCCATGCACTCGATAAGGCTAGGCATCAAAAGATAATCCAGTATTTAATGAAAGTAACTCATGGTACTTTCCCAGAAACTAAATAAAATTGAAGTAATCTTAATGGTTTGACGATATTTGGAGTCTATTACACATCCTGTTAGTTAACCATCTAATGAGACAAGAACATATAATTATTTCTAATGTAGTGGTGTTGGGACATGGAACTCTTCAGTGTAGTGATCCCTTATATACTATGAATTGATTAATATACTATGAATTGATTATTCTTTCTTTTAAAGGAAACTATCACTGTCTACAAACTGCATTGATAGAATCGCCAACTTGAACAACCTAAGTAAGTGACAAGCCAGCTGTCCATTGTGTTTGTTTTCTAGTTGCCTGGCTAGGAGATATGCCATCATTTGTCACATGTGTCCAGCTTTATTTATACCTGTTATCCTTTTTTATTCCCTCCTCATAGAACATTACAAGTGACCTTTAAAATGACCAGTCTTACTGGAGAATGCATGTTGAGCAGCAGTGGTGTATTGCAGCAGGTATCCTTGCACTAGCCTTGACAGTTGTCTCACAGTGCAACAATCAAAAAATTCCTTTCAGTAAGCACTTCAGTACCTTCCAGTGAGCCTTGCTGTGCTCTTCAACACCTAATCAGTTCTAGAGTGACATCATGACCATTTTCCATGCTCCTGATGGAGACAGTCTGCAGTTCAACAACTCTGCAAATGCATTACTGGTTGCAGTGAGGCTGGAGTGTTGTAGACCTGGATGGACAAAATGTCATTCCACTTTGCAGAGGACTGGATATACTTGGTTTCATTTTGTTCATCCTTTATAAATAGAAGTGCCGCCTGTCTAGAAGTAGAGCTTCTCTTTCTTGGACACCTGTCTTTGAAACTCTTGGGTTACTGACTTTGGAACAGAAGTCTTAATGGTCTGTCCTCAAGACTTTGACTGTGGCATGAGGCGGGCAAAGAGCTGCAGGTTTTGAAGTGGAGCTTCCAGGCTTTTCTGTTCCTATTAAAATGCCAGCTGGATAGATAAGGAACCTGGAATCTCATCATTTCCAACTGCACACCAAGAGATCTGCCTAAGAGCTTGACGAACGTATGTCTTTGCATAAGCTCAGACTTCAAAAGATTTGGAAATACTAGTCAGGGAAAAATATTCCAGTAGTCTTTCCAAATACCTGTTATTTAATACTGAGTAACTGAGAAAAAAAAATAGGCAGTTATACATAGAAGTGAACCAATGAAATTTTTTAGTGGTATAAAAGATTAAAAGCTGTTAAAACATCTTAAATATTTATATTAATGTAGATTCAAAACATCCAGTCTATACCAAGTATTTGATGCTAAAGTCAGACAAACTAGAACTAAGATGAATGTCTCTCATCAGGTATCTATAAGGCAGCTTTATATGCTGCCTGTAGTATAGAAACCAAATCTGCTGCCTTAAAATAAGATCAGAACACCTTTTGCCTGGAGAAGAAGGGATATAAATTATGTAAGATCAAAAGAAGCAAGTCAGCATTTAGAGTTCAGGTGCAAGGTAAAATAATAATTTTTGTTCAGTATTTATCAAAACTGAATTTCAGTAGGTAATTTATACATGAGCAGCTTTGTATTCATGAGTGTATTTCTGAGCTTTCCCCTATATCAATTCCTGCTGATCTGTTTATTGTTTCTGTTGGGTCATTATTTCTTAAGGTAGCCTGCAGAGTGCAGTTTGTAAGCAGAATATGTCATTTTACCTGACTTACAGCATCTTCTTATTTTAAAGAAACCCTGTTTATTAACAAGATATTTTTTTTTATTTATTGCAGAAAATTTGAGGATTCTGTCTTTGGGAAGAAATAACATAAAGAACTTGAATGGATTGGTATGTGCTTTTTATTATTAATATTTCAGTAACAAAATAGATTATGGGGTAAATTCCCTGTGTTAATACAAGTCTTTCCTGAATTCAATAAAATTAAGTGAATAAAAGGTTAGGCACTAACCTTTTATATTTTCCTATTGCTATAATCTCTTCACACTCTTACACATTGCTTCTGAATTTTCAAATAGTTGTTCACTTTGTTTGGTTCAAATTCTCTTAATGTTTGGAAATTTTTCTACCTTAATTTACTACACTGAAAAATTTTAGGAAGAGAGATTTTCTTTACTTTAATAAAGATAATCAGAACTTCTATTTGAAAATTGCTGTCTATCTGTGAAGCCATTTAAATTCTACTGGCTTTACATGAATATAATTCCTGTAGACTTTTTGCATGCAGAGTTTTCTACGTGAAGATACTTCTTTAATACAAATATTTGCAGTCCTGTAAAAACACACTACCTCAGAGTCAGCCCCTTTTATGTTAACTGGCACCTGAAACAGTATTGCTTTAGAGTTGATGGTAGCAGGACTGAGTCTACCTAGTAGGGGAAAATTAGTTGAGGAAAAAATTGGATGAATTTTGTTACATTTGAATTCAGGCCAGAAGAATACTTTTTTCAATAAGTATTTTTAAAATGGTTATATAAATTCTTTCTCAAGAGATACTGTACCACCTCAAAGCTGTTCTCACCTTCAGAGATGCCATATCTCTCAAGTGTGAAAGGCAGAGTTAGTGTGTGATAACTGGTTTAGAAAAACCTCTTTTTAGAGAGAATTAGGAATGTGATTTCTGGCCAGCAGATACAAACATACGAGAATATACCAGGATGAATAATGCTCTCACACTGTGTAACATCCCTTCCAAAGCAGTTGTTGAATTGCATTCTCTTCACACACTGTGATTGCAGTGCACAAGCAGGCAGATTTGTCTCCTCTGCCCCTATGCCTTAAGAACTACTGCAGCCAGCTACAGTCTTGTTTTATTCTAATATAGCAATTTCTGTCCTCCTTACATATACTTGCATATATAACTTTGCCTTTTAACTCCCGTGAACATTTGCCATGCCTAATAATTAGGGACCTGCTTAAAAGGAAATGAGGACCAATATACCTTAGTATTTTGTCACATGACGTTACCTGTAGAAGATGAAGAAAGAATATGAATAATAAGGAAGATGTACTTCTGCTTATCTGAGTAGTCCTGTCATTTTCCAGGAGGCAGTTGCTGAAACTTTGGAGGAGCTGTGGATCTCATACAACTTAATTGAGAAATTGAGGGGTATCCGTGTAATGAAAAAACTGAAGGTTCTTTATATGTCAAATAATTTGGTGAAAGACTGGGGTAAGCCATGCATCTATACTCTGCAGAGACCTCTGTAGTGTGGTGAATGCATAAGTTAAGTCACCAAGTGAAAAATAGTGCTGTATCTCATGGAGCTTTGATTTTAACTGACAAGCCTGCAGACATGTGCAAAATCCCTAAACATCCACTCATGCAAGAGACTAAAAATAGAATATTGAATATAGAATATTTCAATACAATATTGAATTTAACTTTAAAGTCCAACTAAGTTCATGCTTTGAATCATATTTCTTCAACCTCTCTTTAAGTGCATCCCTGTTCTTTAACCTGACACCAGTCAGAGCCCAAGCAGTCCCTCTCTTGTTGTATCCCATGCTCTTTATGTTTGCACTGCATGTGAAAGGAATGTGTGGTGCAGATGTACTTTCTATGTTCCACAATTTGGTTGTTGTTTTCACCTTTGTGGTTGCAGCAGAGTTTGTGAGGCTGGCAGAGGTGCCAGTACTAGAGGAGCTGGTGTTTGTAGGCAATCCACTACAAGAGAAATTTGCCGCTGATCAGAACAGCTGGATTGAAGAAGCAACCAAACGGGTACCCAAGCTGAAAAAGCTGGATGGTGAGTTTGGGGCAAGAGGCAATTGGGGTGAGTTAAAAGCTTAATATAAAGACAACACAGGGAAATTAAACATAACCTCAGAGATTCATCTGTGTGCCCATGAAATTAATGTTCCTCCCTCCTCTTCAGAGTTATTCAGAAATAGTTACTGAGATCCTGGCCGTGGTGTGTGATGGATTTAGGAGTGCTAAATCCAAGTGGTCTTGCAAACTACAGCTGGGCATCATTCTGTAGTTACCCAAGGAGTTTTATCAAATACCTAATAGGGAATGGAAAGATTTAGCATTAAATAAGTTAACAAAAAAGCTTTCATCTGCCAAGTTGAATTACAGTTTTCCCAACAAAAGAGGTGACATGAGATAATGGAGATAGACAGGAGTATGCTCTGATTTGCTTTTGATACAAGGGCAAATTTTCAAATTTGCATGCAAATTTCTTAAATGCCTGAATATCCCCCTCGATTACTGCAGTGAGCCTCAATTTGTGAGCTGTCCTCTCCTATTTAAGACACTGGTATGAAAAGATATTCAACCATTTAGTGATTAAAAATTAGATCATTTTGAAGTCTATTTTTAAATATGTTAATCTCTGTCAATGGAGATGTTAGTTGTTCACTATTTTCCCCTGTGTACTAAAGCAATGAAGGGGAGAGCAGGAGTGGTAATGCTAACACAGAGTCAGAATAACAGCTGGGAAGGGAAGGGAAGAGTGGAGGCATGTCAACAAGAGAAGACAGCTTCACTACAGGGAGTGGATGGGAAGTCTATTACCAGAGTCTATCTAAAACCAGATCAACTGCAGTGAAAAAAAATATTAGAAAGTGGAAGCCTGATGAGAGAATTGCACTGCTGGGAAGGATGGCCTGCAGTGGTCCATTTGCTGTTGTAATAGGAAAAGTTTAGAATGTAAAACAAAAAAAGGAATGGGGCACGTATTTGTGGGCAAAAAGTGCCCTTGGTAGCATAAGGTTACGCTTACTAACCATACTAAAACTTGAGCATATATGTCCTGGAAAAGGCAGCACAAAGTAGGCGCCCCACAAGAGAAGGGTGATGTGCTGATTGGTTGTTAGCAGTTGAACTGACTTGGTGCATCTCCCAGAGACCAAGTGGGGCTGATCTTTGCAGACCATACTTTTGTACCTTTTTGTTCCCTGTTACCCAAGAAGTTGGAAAAACATCCAACAGAGGAGCTCATAAGTTGAAGGCTTTTCTAGTTAAGACCAGTTGAGGTATGCAGAAGTTCAGGTGGTTAGAAACAGGAAGGAAATACAACTCTTGACTCTTTCCAACAGGACAGATAAGATCATAATTCAGATAAGACCATAATTAACTATGTCTTCCACTTCTTCTTTTCCTATTTTTTTTTCTCCCAGGTACCTTAGTCGTTAAAGGAGAAGAGGAAGAAGGAGCGGAAGGAGCAGAAGGAGTAGAAGGAGCAGAAGGAGGAAACTGATAACACTTTCTTATTGGGTACTAAATCCAGATAGCTTTGCACATAAACTTTTATAAAAGTAATTGTTTTGAAGAAAATCTTTGGGCAGTTTTTAAAAGACCAGTTTATCTCCACAGTCTCTCACCCAAAGAGTTAGTTACCAAAAATTGCTCACACTGGTTTTGTCAAGCTTATGACACCTTCTGTAGAGACTAGTGGAGCTGAGTTTACCTGCTGTTTGGCTAGCAAGAGATCTTTATTTAAATTAATACATAGCTATTTTTAATTCCTGATTAGTGGTGCTTGTTGTTCACTCTTGGGTTATAAAAGAGCCGTTTTAGCTTATTTGGTGCTGCTGGCCAACACTGAATTGGAAACTCTGAGGCCAGAAGAATAACGTTGTGTTTTAGAGACACCTGATGAGTTTTGTTGTGTTTAATTTTGTCATGGGACTTTCCCAATATTTTTCATGTGTGAGTTTGCCTTTCATTCCTTGAAGTGTTTTGCTGAATAGGCCCAGTAGTTGCATACGCACAAAAAAAGGTATTGGTCTGATGAGCACTTGTTCCTGGCCTTAATTCTTGAAATGGGCTTCTTACATTGGAACTCAATTGCATTGCTTAGAAGGCCATGTATAACTTATATATTTATTTATTTTTAAGAGGCAATACGAATTCATTGCATGGTTTCTGTAAGACTAAAATACCTGCTAACTTTGGGTTTTGTCTCTTACTAAGACATTACTTTAGATTGGAATATGTGGCCTATTAGCCTACAGCTGGTTTCTGGCTTTGGATTGAGTCACTGGTGGACATAACCCTTCTTAGCTCTGGAATCTTCCTGTAACTAAGGAGGCTGATAGTAACAGAGGAACTAACAGCAAACAGAAGACCTGGCCTCGAGGACAGAAAATTTTGATTTTGGGGATACTAATTTTTTGTGAAAGCACAGGTATAAGCAGTGAGAGAAAGTGTATGTAGTTAGTGGGGACAGTGAGATGAGATTGAGATGAGATTGAGATGAGATTGAGATGAGATGATGAGGTCATTGGTAAAAAAAGTATTGAAGAGGTACTGAATGTGCTATATTGCAGGGTAACCAGTTTTAGTAAAGCCCCTTTATGTGGCTAATTCTAGTGAAAAGTATTAAACAATGAAGACATACCTGATTGCACTGTGGGATGCCAGTAGTGCAGTTTTTCTTCTTGTCTTTGAAGAATAGATGAAGTCACCTGAGTGGATTTTTCTGCAGTTCCTTTTTGATTTTTTAACAAGCTTTTCTTCTAATTTGTGGTACCATCTTTTTTTTAAATTTAAGTGACATCAAGTATATCTGCTGGTTCCAGCCCAGGCATAGAAGGGATGGGGTCAGAATGCCACTCTTAGTTATTTTGTTCATAAAGGCGTGGCAGGACTTGAAATCTTGGAAGCCAAGTTCAGAGATGAATGGTAGAATTGGCCCAGGCAACAGTGGTACAGATCTCAAGCTCCAGGTATAACTGTAGGGGGCGATTCGCTAATCAGTTTCTAAGTGAACACTGTGAAATAAATGATTACAAGACAATCACAGTTTAGTTTCAATATATTGCTATTTAATCTGTGATTATTGGAGGAATTCTAAAGCATTCTGATTTAAGCTGGCATTTGCTGAAGAGGTTTGAGTTTGAGATTTGGATCCGTTACTAAAAGTAAGTCAAGAGCACAATGGCAAAAACTCTGGACATTCTTCACCCAGCACAAACTATTTCCAGCAGCTGTTCTCTTTACCAGAAACCACTTTCTTAGCTAGTTCACTGGGTTTAGACAACTTCATTTTTGTTTGTTATTTCTTTAGAAGTATTCTAGCTTTATCATGAGTAAAGGCAGCATTGACCAAGAAGCACCATGGAGGAGTGTCTACAGTCAGCAGTCACTTCACACATCTTTTGAAGCCAAGCCACTCTGTTCACTTGCTGCCAACCACTCTTGGCAAGGTGGAACTGTGTGCTTGGGCAGTACAGAGCCCATTGCACACTTAGGCCCTGCTGGCCTCACCTGCTGGCGGGGCCCACAGGGGATTGGCTGTGCCCTTGACCACCGTAGTTAAAGCATGGTTCATGTGAGCCAGAGCTTGACTGACTCAAAACTTGCCTTCTGAATGCTCCCAACAAGCAGAAATGCCAAATTAGTCTCTGTGTCTGGAGATCTTTTCAGTAAAGACCACATGGTGCTCTTCTCCTAGTGCTTGGCCACAAAGAAAAGTGGTTGAAGCTGTGGGACCTGGTCTCTCCCAGCACAGCTGCAAGTGGTGTGTATGGCTGGGTTAGCTCCACACATGATTGTGACAGGAGGAAAAGGGAGTGATAAGCAGAGTCCAATGCCAAGTAATCCTGCTGGTTGATTCTTTAAATATGGCCTAAGACTGTACATTTTTGAAGGTTACATTAGATACAGCAAATACTCTACACTTTGGCTACATAGGGGCATTCTGAGAGCAGAATAGAAACTTAGTGTTCTGACTATGTTGTAATGACTGAAGTGAAACACAGCTCCATTGACAAGTTGTGAGGGATAAGAGCAGTTCCTGGCTCTTGTAAGTGATCAGTAGAGGCTACACCTACAGGGATCAGTCCAAAACTATTGTAGGTGGTGGTAGAGCTGGGGGAATTGTGTGGCTTGCTGGCTTTGGTGCTTTCCACAGATGAAATAGCACAAATTCTCTAGCTCTTTTCTTTGGGGGCTGCATTATAAATACCAACAAAAAAGTGGGAAAAATCATTTTTGAAGGAAGGGAGCATCTAGTCTTAGAATATAATTTAAAATCCTTCTGATAAAAACTGTGTGTCAGTCTCATTGAAACAATACAGTAAGAAAAGAATTGTGGCTTTTGTTTATCAGGAGATGCTTTGTCTCAAAGTTGGTAGCTTCACTTTATCTTGCTTTGCCTAATAAGTCATGATTACTCTCAAGAACAAAACAATCTCCCCAAACTTCTTCTCCTCCAAAGTAAAGTTTCCCTAAATTTTTAAATTTGCACTTTAAAATTAGACACTGGATGTGACAGAAGACATGAGAGGTGTAGAATTAAAACAGCTGGTTTGTATATTGGTGGTGCTACACGATGTTATGTATAAGGTGACAGTGACACCTTGGCCTGCGTGCCCACAGGGACATTAGAGTGAGATGGTGGAGGCCTGGCTTTCACTTGTGCACTCTGCTGTTCCCTATCACACCACATCCAGTGAAGTAGTAAGTACACTATTATTCATGAATGAAAAGGGCACCCATATAAAATGTGCAAGCCATGTGGAATTCTGCTTTTCCCAGTGAAGTTACAGAGGACTAGCATCCACTTCATTCCTTAGAAAAATATCCTAAAATTAACTCAGTGGTAGGAACTACCTAGGTTTTTTGCTTGCTTGTTGGCACACTCACCTGTCTTCAAAGAGCTGATTGATGTATGCAGTGATTATTGAGAACTGATGGAAAAATGACAGAAGAGACCTGAGAACCAGCAGATGACTCAGGTTACACTAGAAGTAGGCTCCTCTAGAAAAACTTCCAAGTAATAGAGCACTTTTACCATCCCCTTTGGCAATCTTTTTTATACAGTAATTTTGTAGCATGAAAGCTGTTAAATTTGCTGTGTTTAAATTATTTAGGCCTATGTTTATAAATGTTATTCTGTGAAACTTGTTCAAAAATAATATAACCTTATTTTATACAAATGTCTTTGGCTGATGTGTAATGAAATAGTTCAGCTTGTGAAGAGTATTTGAAAACTAAATTTCGTTCTCATTAAACTTTCCTGGCTGCTCAGGAAGCAATGTGTTTAGAGTATGATAGCATGTAAATGCTGTTCCTTATTGCCTCTATATTTTAGAATAGAAAATAACTTAAGGCTTTAAAAATGCTGATATATTGTGATTGTTTTCATCTGATACATAAATATTTTTCAATCTTTTAAGACGTTGGTTGTCAGAATTTGTTCTTAGGTGCGAAGAGGAAAGTCTACTACTGGTATATGTAGAAAAATATCCAGGTAAGTAGAGAAATGGTTGGTCTTTCTTCAGTACAAAATTACTAATTCACTTTGAATTAAGATTCTATTAACAGTAATATACATTCAGTTCCATTAAACCCAGACAGGGGAAAACTAACGGATTCAAAGCTTCTCTAATAGAAACTTCAGCCTTCAGTAGACCATGTCACTGAAATGTAATTTCAAAACTCTGATATAAAGAAAACTCCTCCTACCCTACAGTCCACAGCAGTTAGTCTCAATAGTGACAAAAAGGCATCCTACAGTGATGGTTGTAATGCTATTTAGAAAGCATATAGGGAATTACTGCAGAACTCCTCACAGTACCACTAACTCAAAACTTACTAGTCACTAAAATGCTTTATAAGGTTTCTTTCAGTAGCTGAAATAACTTCCAGAAGCTTGGGCTTAGATCCAGCAGTTAAAAAAAAAGATAGAACCCAAATTGCTCAAAAAGTGTGGGTTTTTTGATTGTCCAGTTTGTTTGCACAGACTCAGATTTAATGCACAGTACTAAACTTCAGCACTTTTGTCAGCTGGCTGTGACAGGGAGGCAAATGAATGACTTAAAGCCATAAAGTCCTGGTCTGTTATCTCAAGGAAAGGCTTCAGTGTTCCCTGTCTCTTCACACACCAAGCAAAATACTTTTTTCTCAAAATGCTATTGCTGATCAACTACCTCAGGCACAGGAATAAACTAAAGCAAGGACTTCTACACTGAGCTGAAAAAATTAGTGTTTTCATGTCTTGGCCCAAGTCTTTCTCCTGCCAGCTTTGCCAAAAATATTGAAATGAAAAGGTCAGCATAAATTAACAGATGTGCTGCCTTAGATCCTAAGTGCAATCTCACAGGAGACCAGTTGGGCACTGGTACACATTTCTGCCATCTGCTTTATGTAGCATTTGTAGCTTTTAAAGATATCATGCCCACAGGTGTGAGAAGACCTGTGTAGCTTAGTTAACTAAAAAGCAAAGTACCAAAACAGAAGGAAGATGTTTTGAGGAGAGATGGAAGCGTATTTAAAATCCACAGCAAGAGATCCAACTGCTGCCAGAAAAAACAAAATACATGCAGTGTAACAAAACCTGTTAAATCCCCCCCCTCACATTCAGGTAACAGATAAGTGTCTTTAAGACAGTATTTACTACAAGTTTTTTCAAAAGTTATCACTGAAAAGTGTGATACAATGTGATCTACAACTGAAGCCATTGCAGAATTCACATCTGATGCAGGCCCATCAGGTACTGAGTTACTCCATGATGTCTTTGCCTTGCCCATGGTCTTTGTAGTTGTTTCAGGTATGTCAAAATCCCACTGGCCTTACTTACAGCACAGCAGACCTAGAACTATTCCCCAGGAATTCCTAGCATGCTGTCAATGTTGTTTCTGTCTTTCTGTGAGGATGCTCAGCTTGGAGGGGAACACACCTCCCATCAACACTTCTGTAAAGCAGTGGAGCTGCAGATTTCTCTGGGCTCCTACAGCCACAGGTGCCAGTTACCTTCTTGGATGTAAGACATAAAACATACTGCAGGGGGAAGGTGAGAAACATCCTCGAGGGCTGCTGTGGGAAACACAGGTGAGTACAAAGAGAGAGCAGACCAGCCAGAAGGACTTGGGACAGAAGGACTCGGGACAGCCTCCTGTGCATCACAGCCTGCACAAGCCCCCGGGCACTTCCTCATACCATTGAGAAACTCAGCTAAGAGACTATTTTTTTAACCTCATTTAATAAAAGGTTTTTTAGATATATAGAGGATATTAAGTAAATAAGTTACATAGTACATTACAATCACATCTGCAAGATTTCCTTTAGTGTATTAATATTTTATAAAAAAGCACACAAAAAATAAATTCAGTCCAGTCTATCACAACTGTACAGCAACAGGTAAATATATTTATATATGTACATTTTAAACATGTAACAGTCTTTTAAAAGGTGCCCTAGGCAGCAGACACACAAAAGGAAGTGTCTGCTCACTTGTTAAAATAAAAGTAATATACTTTATTATAAAGCATTTATACAGTAATTACAAAGGCTGACTGCTCCTGTACAGTACACCAAAGCTTTGACTACAAATTTAAAAAACAGAACATAAAAAGAATAAACACAAACAAGTTTATACCAAATCTGAGCTACAAGGGGAAAAATACAGGTGGAGAAGCTGCAGGAAACTTTTTTAAAATACACAATTACATTTCTATAAAAATATATGTTGTCTTATAATCTGGAGAAGTTAAGGTTTTTTTCAGGCTCAGCTGTCAGTGGGATCTTGGTCTTGGAAAGAAAGATCCTTAGACAGCTTGGGATTTAAAGTTTGTGTCTTCCTAACATATGACACAGGAGAGAAGGAGGGAAAGTAAAGCAGCTGAACACAAGTGATGAATTTACATAGAAACTCACCCCTCCCAGAAAACAAACATGATTTGTAGACTCACTTCTCTGTCTCTTTAAAGCTTTATAAACTTCCAGACATACATCAGAAGACAAAGCAGGGAGAAAGTTTGTGTGGGAAAACGTGTATTAGAATAAGGTTTCTGGTAAGCATTGGACTAAATGTGCCATTGTATGAAAGCAAGACTCCTATGGTTATAGTCCTTCCTACTCCCATTTCTTTAAAATACAGTATGTATCAGTAGGAACCTTCTAGTCCACTGCCTGAAAGAGAATTAAGAAGTGTGTAACTGCAGAGAGTGAGAAAGCTCATGTTTGTGATTTAAGAAACACTTTTTCTGAAGAGTGTTGATTTTAATCTAAGCTTGTTGCAATGATAAAATGACCAAAAGCCTCAGTTTGATAAATCAGAATATTTTTAGTTAAATTGGACTTTATCTGTTTAACAGATGAGTTACCTTTAAGCTTTTGAATTTCTATCTTTGCCCTGCCTTTAAGCAGCTACATCCCTACCTCTTTCCAGCCAGCAAAATGCCATGGTCCTGCACAGCTGAGTGAAATTCTGTAGGCCTTCAACTTACAGAGCCAAGTTCTCTCTGATACCATGACCTGTATCAGTAAAAGAACAAACATCAAATAAATTAAAATGCAGAGTGGTTCTTGCAGCTAGACTGCAAAACACCTGCAGCTTTATCAGATATGCATCACAAGTGCATGCATTTATCTAGTAATTACATACACACATAGTCTTACAAAAGTCAGATGCTATCCCATGCAGGTCACAAACCTGACAAGACTGCATCTACCTGTAAAGGGCAAGCAGAAGCACAGGCAGAAGTACGTGATCAGGGCAAACGTGACCTGTCACTGCATCTCCGTGATGCCCAGTGCTGGCATCAAGACTCAAGTAGGTAATGATCTGAAATACAGCCATCTGACTATGGGGTATATGACCACGTGAAGCCTGATCTTGCACTGTAAAAGGCAAATCTATTAGTACACATTTACAGAGTTGCATTCTATAAATATTTGTTCCCATTTGTTTTTCAAAGTAAAGAGATACCTTGTTCAAATTAATGACTTTCTTCTGCCTTTTTCTAAATTAGCAGCAAACCTTTACACTAAATGGGGATCAATCAATAGGCCCTTAAATGATGGGAAATAATGAGCAGGGAGTTTTAAAACAAACATATCAACAGAACATTGAGAAGAGTTTTGTTTGTTTGGGATGGGTTTTTTTAAATCTTAACTGGAATTAACACTGTGCTGCAGTAAAGAGCCACTCAAGCTATTTTTCCCCCACAAAAAGTAGGAGCATAACTCATTCCAGATTAAACAAATTCCATTTAAATGATTTGTCCACAGAAATTGGGAGCTGGTTGTTTGGGTTTTGGTTTTGTTCTTGTTCTTTTTTTAAGAAACAATTCTCTGCCAACTTTTGCTAGTAGGGAAGCTCTAATTCAAATGCAGGATCAATTCCAAAGTCCTTCTGTAAGCCAGTGAATAGAAGGCTTGGTTTGCTTGTTTGTCTTTTAAGATGACACTTGGAGGAGCTGTTTTACTTACTACCATGCCAGAAAAGAAGTCTTCTAGTGTCTACTAGCAATTTGGAAGTATGCTCAGAAACATTCCAACTTGATGCCACTTTTTTAGCACATTTGCCTGATTGTGGTCAGCCCTGCTAACCCACAGCTGTTATAGTGGTTATCCTCAGAAAAGCCCTTTTCTGATTTTCTTCCAGTAACAGACTGTCCAGTTTTCCTGTTCTGTTCTACAGTTCTAACTGCTGCAGGGTGGGACAGAAACAACCACTACTGGAATCAGCACATAATATACACAACATTTTTATGCAAGTAAAGAAAATCTCTGATTTGTTCTAACCAGCACCTCAACAGCTTGTCCTTGACAAGAGGAAAAACTGGGAGAATCAGTGAACAATCTGGCCTTTGGAAGACTGTAATAATGCTTGCAATTGCTCCACCTACTGTTCCTCCTGACACAATGTGCTGAAGCTTCTCTTCTCTCCAAAGGCCCTAAGATAATGGCAGACAAGCATTTCCCCCAGTTTATAAAAGAAAAAAAATCAACGCTGAAATCTTTAAGAGGAAGACTGAGTTGCTTAAGCTTCCTTTTAAAGAAGCAACTTTTAGTTCTTTGTAGTTTTTGAATGATTTTAACAGTTGACAATGTGCCATGTGCTTCTTGCTTATTCAACAAGATCAGTTCAATGTAGGTACATGGAACAGTCATCTAAATGCTGAAAGGAACCCCAGTTTTGATAGGGATGAAAAATACAATCTTGACAGAAAATTGAACACTTACAGGTGAAAGTGTCAACTTTACAAAGAGTGCAGTCCTTAACGATGTTCCTCCTGATTTTGTAAGAGTACTAACTGTTTCTGCTATTCAGAAAAAGGATTCTATGCAAAGGCATAGATATGTCAAAGCAAATGTTGTACAATACAGAGCCTCCCAAATAAAAGAGTAAAGCTATCATGGTTGCATAAAACTACAGGGCAAGAAGACTGACAGACGACATGGTGGAGTTATAGCCTCTTTCTATAGTTAACCAGGAATTTTTCTAGCAGCTGGAAGGATCAAGATTTAAACTTAAAAAAATCTGCCAGTCAGGCACACTCAGTAGTTCACGAACAACAACATCTCTTGGATTCCTGCTGGGGAATACAGGAGCGATCAGCTCCTTCAGTACGGTCTGGTCTGACACAGTGCCAGCACCTGAGAAGCTGGGGATCACTGCCGCTCCTAAGCACTGGGCAGCCAGGCTACAGGATGGCACCAGCTGGCCATGAAGCACAAGTGATTCTCTGCATCCTTACAAAATAATGATAAATGTGGGCTATAAAGATGTAAGGAACAATCCTGTGTGAATTCAACATCTGTCACCTGGGCCACTTCTTTTTAACTCTGTTTCACCAGCAACTTTTGGTGGCTAGACTTTTTGGGCTACTAGCTTGTGTCAGTTCTAAAGGAAGAGTCAGCCTTTCAGCAAAGAGAACAGCTCATAGAAGGACAACCCAGCAGGCAGCACTGCCCTGCCACTGGTGTGCAAACAGGTGACAAGCTTCTCCTGTACATACTGTCTGACAGCAACTGCCTGGGAAACTAGGGGCCTGCCATAAAAGCTTGATGATGGCAATTTCAAGGAGCAAATGAGGGCTGCTACAAGACAGAAGAGGATATTGAGAGGTAAAAGCATTCACAGAGGGATGACTGCTGGAGATGAGACTCCATTCCTCCCATCTTTGAGTTGCACACAATCTAGCACACAAGAAGATCTGGGTTCATTTTCACTAAACAAACTTGCTCCCATTTATGTAAATTCAAACTCAGCAATTTTCATTTCAAATTGCACTTGTCAAGCCCAGACTTCTTTAAGTTAATCAAAGGCCGACTGTTTTGTTTTCCAACATGAGACAACCTGCAAGGCCTGGCTACTCTTATCCCACAGGTTATTTTTATATCCATTGCTATGTTAATGCCATAAGATAACTGACCTCAGTTTGAAAAATAAAACTTCCTCTCAAAAGGAAGAGTGTCTTACTCAACCTACTTTTCATTTTTGTGAAACAGAGGTCAAAAGTGCACACCATCTTTCCACAAAACTTGTTGTCTGCCTGAATAACTCCTCAGAAAGAAAGGCAGGAAAGGATAAAAGGAAGAAGAACTTGCTGAGAAAGGAAACAACTAGAAATCACCAGTGTCACAGTAACTGGATACACTTAGCTCAGAGTAGAGCTTCATTTTCTTGCTCCAGTCTGGAAACCTTTATATGCAAGAGTCCTACTACCACGATTCCTGACAAGAACAAAAAGAAAGGTCTGACTGACCTGAGAGAACTTACTTCCACTGCAGGTGACATTGTTCTATTATGTACCTTGGATATCATTATAAATAGAATAGAAATCTTATCAGTCTTAAAAAAAAATAAATCCAAGTTGAAACAAATCTTGTTATCCACCATTCTGGCTTGGTCAGTACTGGCAAGGTGAAGTGGAACATGTGGCATGAGGAAATGGCAGCACTGAAACCAAAACCAGATGGTTCAGGTAAGAAAAGTGCAAGCAAAATGAGACCACTGAGAAGGAGGTTGGGTCCAGCCTTGCTACTCCCTCCACTTCTGGTCTGCTGCTATATTTCTCCATCTTCATCCGAGCTGGTGCTGCTGCTCCCGCTGCTGCTGCTCCCACTGTCACTGCTCTCTTCCTGCTGGGCCTGGCTGCGGGCTGCCGCTGCTGCCGCCTCCTTCTCTTGTTGCTTCAGCGCCGCCGCCTTCTTCTCCTGCTCCGCGTGGCTCTTCATGTGAGCACTGCGGCTCTTCACCTTGTAGAACACCCTGAGGAAGGCACACATGGACATTAACACTGGCCTCTCCTATGGCCTCCTTCAACACTTCTCTGGAAGAGCTTCTGCTGCCCGGCCTCAAGTTCACGAGCTTCAGCTCCGGAACTCCCGCTGGCACTGCGATAGAGCACCTATGGCAAACGCAAACACCACTCGGCACGTGCCAGTGCAAGGTGCAGTGCTAGCAGGGGATCCTGAGTTTAGGATCCCCTGTGGCTGTTTCTCATTCAGCTCTGAATTCAGAGGGGCTGTGCTGGTATCTGAATTATGCACGTGCTGCTTAACACAACACAGCCCTGGTTTTCAGGCGTACCCCTGTGCTGCAACAATACAATAAGCATGGAGGCAAATGATGGCCCAATGCCACTCCTGAGCCTTGTCCACAGAGCTCGAAATACTTGAGCTTTTCCCTTCTGACTCTACATTTCTTTGATCTCTTCCTCCACTCTCCACCATTAACTATTTGAATCTGCATGAAGCGCCACAATGTAGTTCAGACATCATTAAGAAGCCTTGTCTGCTTGTCCTGTTGTTTTAAGAGTAAGCAACTTATGTAGGGAACTGAATTTTCTTGACAGTTTGATTCTGGTGGCAGCAGACCTACAAAAACTAAAAACTGTGTGAGGAAATACAAATATATTTGACATCCACCAAAGACAGCTGCAAACGTAACCAGATGAACTATGTACCAACTGGCCTAATAGCTGCTGCAATAACAATGGTAATGTCTCATGTTTCTAGACCACTGCTCTTAAGTCCACACCACATTCTTTATATGTGATCTAGCAAATACATAGAAACTTGTTGTTACAAAAATGTATGCATTACAGAGGGCCAACACAGCAGCTGCTTGAAAGTGCAGCTTAACAACAACTACTGTACACAGATGAAATACATGTGGTATCTCGTGCCATTTGAAGAAAAACAAGCCTTAATTTGCAAGTATTAGTGGGGCAGTAATTAATTAGAACTATTGCCAATATCTATGGCCTATACAGAAAAAAGGAAAGCTCATTTGGGAAAAAGCTTCCACAGGAGATGCCCTACTGTGATTCTGTGACTATTGCTGGAAGCAGAGTTGGTCTTACCTGCCACATTTTTTACATGGAAATGTGTTTTCTGTGTTTTGTGTTTTACTGGTAGCATCTGGTTTTATTTTCTGTTTCCTCTTCTTCCTCTGCACTGGAGCAGTAAAAGGCTTTCGAGGCTTCACTGTTGTCTCCCTTGGCTTCCTCCCAGGTCTGCCCGTGACAGCTGCCTCGTGACTCCTCATATTCGTGTTGCTGGCCTTTGCAAAGAGGAGAATAGTTGAGGCAAAGTGACACTTAAACTCACCATCAGAAGGAAGACGGTGGCTGAGCTCCTGTTCTTTACTATTTTGAGGACATTTCTCATCCACCAGGCACAAAGAATACATTGCATTTTTCCACCTTACACATCCCAGTTCTGCCATCACAGCACACAGTCTGATTGACAGTAACACTCTGATCTACCTCAGCCGAATCTCTTGTTCCAGAAAAAGTTAGAGATGGAAACTTTTTGCATCTGGAACTGCCCACCTGTTTTCTAAACCATCTGCAGAGTGAAGGTGGCATAGAAAGCATGACATGCACAATGCAATACTTACTAATACACCATCCTGTAGTGTCTGTTCATCTTTCAGAGCATCAGCACTCCTCTTTCTGTTATCCAACCCTTCCTCTGCCTCCTCTTCTTCCTCTTCTTCCTCCTCCATATGCCCCTGTTCCTCACTGAAGATGTCCCTTCTGAGAGGAAGAACACGTGCAAACCTATGGGAACTCTTCACCAGAAGATAAAGGAACTGTTAATTTTCATGTCTGTAGGTAAATGATATTATGTGACATAGGACACAAATTTGTGAGTCTGGACTCCTGTGGAGAAGCCAGATTGTTTGTGCTTTTGATTTGACCAGTAAATGAGACAACACACAAGAATTCAAACCACAGCCCAAAATAGGGGAAAGAAATTTAGGAAATTACTTACCTTGATGTCAACTTCAGCTTCATCTTTCATAGATCTCTCATTAGCACCATCTATGTCCCCAAAGATTAAGGTCCCATTCCGACCAATTTTCACCTGTTTCTTGTATGTGTAGTAGAATTCTACGCACTGAGACACTGTTTTGGTTTTTATCTGTTGTTTAAAAAACATGAAAGTCCAATGGATTACATTATTTTAAAAAGACTTATAAATAATTACTAGGGGTGCAATAAATACATTTTGTATTTTCTTTTCTTATAGTTTCCTTTTCACCACAGCTGCTGTTCAAGTCTCCTTTTCTGTGTCATATTCGCCTGTCTGCCTCATCCCATGACTTATCCCCTACTGCCACTGTTATTCATTGAGAACTAGAGGACAAGCTTTCCAAAGAAAAGCTGGTTAATGTAAAGGTGACAGAACCTGGAACTCTGTAAGCTTAATGCACCTCTTAGCCTCTGAAGTGTTCCAGTTGAGCTATCAGGCTTGACAGCAGCCTCTCAGTTTTATGGAGGAGCTTTATTTTGCAGCAGCACTTCAAGAGAAGACCAGACCAGAATACCAATCCAAAAATGGAAGTGAAGGTTTGCAGCCCCTTCCTGTTTTGGCCATGTGCATTTTGTAGGCATATAGTGGTAGACAATTATCAGCATGGACTTGTGACCATCTACATATTCTGCATCAGTGATTTCTCTGAAATGTTTGGAATATATTTTTAACTTCTGAGCTTTTGGAATTTAAATGCCTTTGGAGAATTTATTCAGTAAATACGTTTGCAATTCCTGGGTTTGCACTCTCCTTCAGAGATTTCCCCCTTGCTGACATATCATATACTTCATCAAAACATGGGAGTGATCACTTTTCCTATCATCGTCACAACACTGAAAAGAGAGATCTAAAGGATGCACCATTCTCATATTCTCCCCTTTGGTTCTCTCTATCAGTGGCAAAGATGTGTTTCTTTTTAGTTTTATCAGCAAGCCATTTAAGCTAAACACTACTAGTGCTCTATAAATGTGCTCTGCAGAGGAGATATCTGCAGCATGGACTAATGGAAGTAATGCAGTTTAAATTCCAGGGTTAAGCAAAACAAACATGATTTCTCTAGCTTTCTGGTGAGATTTCATGCTGTGCTGGATGCTGACATTTCTCTGAGTGTGTTTCATTTGAGGGTGGGGCCTAATGCTTAAAATAGGTTTCAGAAAAAAATCAAGATTGAACTTCCTGTATAAAATGTTCAACAAACATGTAAAAATGTATCAAGAAAAACAAACAAACAAAAGTAACTTACAAGCTTTTGGACCAAGAAAAAGTCTTTCTTGTAGATTGCAATGCCTTTGTTGAATAGCTTTTTTTCGGCAACCTTCCACTTGTCTGATCCTGTAGGTAAAAGTAAGGTGTAATGGAAGCCCATACAATTTCAAATGTTTACTCTTCTACATACCTTTTCTTCATTATTGCCCTAAATAAGACCAATACACACATGAGGGTGCAGTCTCTCCTTGAGCCTACCACAGCAAAACTGCAGACTGCTGTTAACTCCTCCCTTACTGCTCCACCTCAGCTCTCTGCTCAACACTTCTTTTGTGTTAGATCAAGTGCTCATCACCACAGGTTAACTCAGCTCAGCTTGCAAAAACCACTCAATTAGATGAACTAAGATGTTGCCCAAGCAAGGTGAAGTGACACACTTCGTGGTGACCCAGTCACAACGTTTTATAGTAGGGCAATGGTGGGGCAGAAGAACAGGATCTTCTGTTTCAGCAACAATCTGTACTTGAAGATTTACTACATCTCCAGTATTCCTCAAATATTCCTTGCCTCTAATAATAACATTTTCAAATCCCCTCCTTTCTTATAGATATTATTCAATTAATATTTGCCAAAAACTACAGTAGGAAGGCATAATAACAAAGAAATGTATTTTCTATGCTTTGTGGTACCAGCTATTGGACACCTCTCTACCACTTTACATCAGATCTTTCAGGTGACTTGGGTCTCTCCAGATCGCTGAAATCAATGTCACACAGCTGACTATTTTCTAATTAGGTGCAAGACAACAAAGCTTATGGCATATACATTTTGAAGAAACACTAACAGGTATCCATAGCTGGCTGAGGCTTCTTCAGCAGGCTTGAACACTATTCCTCATAAAAGCCCTGCTTAACTCCACCCTGGAAACTCATGCCAGAGAGGCTATGATTCTAAGGTTACCAGTGCCTTTCTTGTACATACTGGCTATCTTTCTACAATCTCTGTGGCTTAGTGCAAGGGATTACCTTCCCTTTTCCCCACAAAGAAAATCAGAACTCATACCTATCCCAATACACATGCACATGGTCAGAAGGATGCAGTGTTTCTTACATTTCAAGTGTCATAATTTGCATAAGCAAAAATTCTGGAAAGCCATCATTTCAGTTACAAGAGAGGACTGCTCTTTTAATCTTCTTGTAATGTAACAGAGTACCCCAAAAAATCAGAAAAGAATATAAGCAGGAAGCACAGAGTTGTTCTGGTTAACAAACCTGTGTAGTGATAATCTGCCAAAGGGTGGGTAGGTGGTCGCACTGGCTTCTTCAACAGCAGTTTGGTCAGAGCTCCCTTGGATAAACACAAGTAAAATAATTACTTTAATGTTTGGGGTATTAAAAACAAAGATCAGGCAATTGTTAATCCCCTCTTTCTGTGGCAAGCTAACAGAAAAGAAACTGAGCACAATTTACCACTTGGGACAACTTTAAAAATCACATTCTTGACTGCCCATCT
Source organism: Serinus canaria (assembly GCF_022539315.1). Lineage (NCBI taxonomy): Eukaryota > Metazoa > Chordata > Aves > Passeriformes > Fringillidae > Serinus > Serinus canaria. Next base: position 26,655,513 of record NC_066319.1, on the reverse strand, counting down.
AATCTTGGCTAACAGAGGCAAGTGGTACATTCTTGGTATCTCCTCACATCTGTGAATTGACACAACCACCAGGGTACTGGGAGAGAGCTAATTCCATAGAGACCTTGCATCAGTTTCCTCTAATTAACCAAAAGCCTATTACACACACATCCAAAAATGCTGCCCTAAATGATACCTGTCTTACATATCCAAGTAATTGTAATCTGATCTCACTTGACTGAGCATTATTTCAAAATAAAACAGCAGTCATGTGACTGAACGATAACACACACAAAGCTCCCACCTCTCAAGCTGCTTTTTTAGTTTTCATTTAAACCAGAAAGCTTTCCAATTTTGTAGGAAGGAGACAACAGAATCGTGCTTCCACTGGCAGTTTAAACGACCTGAACAATGAGCTCCCACTGTCAGAGGCAGTCCTGCTCCTCCCTAATGCCAACAGCAGCATTCACAACAATGGGCTGCCAGAAACCTAACACACACACACACAAAACTACTTTCTGTTTGATCTCTTCTCTGATGCAAGTCCATGCAGTCTCACAAGTGTCTCTGCCACAGGATGGGAAACAAGCAGCCAGGCAAAAGTGTGGGATACTCCTGAACACAGGGCAGATTTATGCCAGGCTAAATCAGTCACAGAACTATAAAAAGATGACAAAGCTTTGCAGTTTGCTCTGCTCTTTGATATTACCTCTCAGTGCTGTCAAAGGGCAATAATGAAAGTGTATCATGTCTTACAATACTGGTATAAAATTAGCAGCCCAGCTGTTCTACAGACACAGACAGAGAAGTCAAATGGATCTAACAAAACAAAGAGGTGCAAGACACTGCCCTCTGACTCAGCTTTCAGCCCCAGCCTCTTATTTTTCCTTTCTACACAGTAACCTTTCCAGGAAGACAACATCTTAAGATTCATTTAGCAGTCTTAGCTCACTTGCCCTGACAGATTGTCAGTGTATTTGTTAAAAAGCCAAACATGTCCAAGTTGGAAATATAAAAGATAGTAAGTGCACATGGCACTGTACATTGGTCAGAACCCACATTAGGGACATACAAGGGACACCAAACAGTGGGAACCAGAGGCACTGAAAGGAATTTGCAAGGCTTTCCTCTCAGGAATGAGAGGTTATCTGATCTTCCTTAATATCTATGACCACATTGAGGTGAACAGCTGGACAGACTCACCAGAATGCTTCCCTTTTCTTCATGCAAGAAATGCAATGCCAGCTCCTGGTTGGTTCCAGCCCCAGGAAAAATGCTTGAACAGGCAGCAGCTAGCAGGTTTTCCACTATTTCCACAGGGGTACCAAAAAAAAAAATCAGACAATAAGATTAAAATGAAATTTCCTACTGCATTGGCATGATTAACCACCTTTTTTGAAGGAGAAATAGACATTACAGAAAGTAAAACTCAGAGAAGCTGAATGTCCTTGCTAATTTATTTGGGTCAAATTTGGACCCCAGCACTCATTAGGCTATGAGGTCATGCAGCACTATTTACACATGGAATTTCTTGCAAATCTCCTCCCTGTACTGATGTCTTCCCACCTCCCTTCACCTCAGACATTTCTTGAATCCACCCTTATATTGTGAATTTCCATTTCACAGAACCCTTTTTTCTCTCTCATTCAAAAATATTTCTTCCAAGCTTGCCCACTTCCTCTTCCCTTCAGGATTTACACAGGCCACAACCCATGTGTAACAGAAGCAGTCAGCTCCCCAGGTCTGCTACTAGCCACCACAACTCCTGCTTCCTCATCCTGACTTCAGTCTACAACTTGATTTTTTAAAAAATATTATTACATCTATAACATCCCTCAAAAATACAGGAGTTGAGTGTGTGTGGTTTTCAAATGTTAACAAAACCAAGCAAGCTTTTGCTTCACTTAGCAAAAGGCTGCTCTTGGTCTGACAGAAGCAACAGTCCCACTTTTTTCACAATTAAAAGAACAAATCCTAGGAGCCTCCCCTTGCCCCATACATGCAATCTGATAAACAGGTTTTGCTCCTACAACTGTTTTCAAAACCACTCAAACATGTCACTTGAATGGCAGCTCTAAAAGATTTTTAATTGTGCCTACAATAGATATGTGGTTACCCCTACAACCACTGTGACAACTCTGCCCTCTTTAACAGCCTTCCAACCTTCTTACCATTCTCTTGAGTGACTTTGTTGGTTTCCAAGTCACCCCATGGCTGCCACACCAGCTCTGCTTTATGTTCATCAGCTTCTGCCAGAGATCTGTCTTGGAGTGATGGAATTTCTGCTTGAAAGCGAGTTCCTACATTTATTCGCCTGCAGAGAAGGAAAAAGTTACAGTCAGGCCATCTTTACAATATCCAGGAAATCTCCATCTCTGCTAGAAACAATGAAGAACCAAACAAAGAAACAAATGCATATACAAATGCAGGCTCTTGCATATAACACCAACAGTGTTATATGCTATTGTAGATTACATAAGTAACTTGGAAGTTGAGAGGTTTTACAACTATTACCAGTTCCCTTTTTTTTTTTTTAACAGCATAGGTTGAAACTGTATTTAAACTAGCATCCCCTAATAGCTGCTCAAAGAACAGTTATTAGCTTCTAATAATCACTTTTTGAGAGGCTCTCATGTAGGGTCCTCTTATGGCAAGCTTGCTCCTCAGGCATAAGACAGGTAAACCTGTTTTAGAATTAACATTTTGGCAGCCAACAACTGTTTTAGTATTAACATTTTGTCAGCCAAATGTCCTTTACAACCCAAACACTGCCATCTGGTCCAGCTTCCTACTCAAAGCAGGATTAAAATTTGGTCCTTTATGACCTTGACACAAGCTGGTGTCTTCTAGGTACTCTTTCTAACAACTGAAACCCAAAATATAAAACAATGAAACCTGTATTGCTCATTTTGTGCCAAACCCAAATCCTATCCTTCAGCAGCAATCTCATACTTTTACATCTGAATTAGCAGACAGATTTTTCACTGCATGCAACCCACAGAGCACTGCATTTGCTTTAAGTCCAGTGACCATCCACAGAGATTCTACTCTGTATTAGCAAGCATGATTTTGTGCAAAGAGATGGGTAAGAACCCCCACTGAAAGATTGTTCTACTGTGTTCTCAAGGCAAAAGTGTTCCTCATTCAGATGTCAGTCAACCACACTGGTTGACTGACATCTGAATGAGGACTTGACTTAGTAAAGTATAGAGAAAGAAGCTCTTTTATGGGGACAGCAGATCAGGCAGTGCCCAGAAGATAATAAAATTCTGGATTTGCTTCACTAGAGAAAAAAGTAAAACTCCCTGCACCCAGGGCAAGGCTTGCTATAATTCTCAAGTCTTGGCTTAGTGCCCCACACCTAGCCCCACAACAATTACCAGAGAAAGAGCATAATCTAGTGCAATAAGGAAAAATAACAAAAACTTCTGAGAAATGTCAACCTCCAGACTTTTCTCGTCCTCTGAAATTACACACACACATCTATTATGAAAAGCAGTCTGGAAAAGGAGTGAGGAAGCATTGAAACAACACATAACCTGTACAAAAATCTGTTTATAATACTATATAATTTTCTCTTTTTCCTTCACTTGTCCTATTCACCTTGGACAGTAAAAGCACAACCCAGACTGAAAATGAAAAGCACGAGATTTCATGAAAATCTGAGAAGACCTTGCTAAAAAAGCAAAGCCAAGCAACCACCCTGGTAAACCAGCCCTCTTTTCAGAGCACACTGAGATGGACTGCAGATTAATGTTCATGTGAAGTCTTCTACTCATTGTGATTAGTCTTGCTTACTGTTATGGCACGCAGTTTCACAGAGGAGGAGAGGGTTATGGATTATAATCTGCCCTAGAAGGGATGACTCCTCAAAACTGGCACTTTGCTGCCATCTGGTAACAGATAAAAAGGTGTTTTTGCAGTAAAACCTGCACTGGGAAATTTGGGAGAGTTTGTGTCTCAGGACACAGACTCCTCTGACTTCACTTCTGAGAAAAAAAGACACAACTGGAAGATCTGGAGGGAAAGAATGTGGGCCTTCTTGAAAGTTGCTTTCATTTTGAAACTACACTTGGAATATGACATCTCTGGGCTAGAAAAAACTAAAAATTACATCTTGTACCTGCAACACCCAAATAAAACCAGAATTCTACTGCAAAAGTTGACCTGGGTAACCTAAATTTGGTCTGCACTGAGCAGAGGCTTGGACCAGATGATCTCCAGAGATCCATTCAAGTTGTATTATTTTCCTGTTCCTTTACTGATGAAGTCTAGACTTCAAAACATCAAGAGCTCTTGCCTGTAAGCACCAGTGGTGCTCCTGGGATGCCATGGGAGCCGAGTGTGACAACATCCAGAATTCAGGCTGTGAATTGGGAAGGCAGTTCACACTGATGTACCACAGGTATAATTTAAGGCTGCCTACTTCAGCAGTGACCCCAAGACTTTGGTGCAACTGAACTACAAAACCAGTAGGACACAAGGATCTGTGACAACAGCTGCCTATTGTACCATTCCACAAAGAATTAAGTTTCATTATCACATTACCTATTTCAAATCACTGCAATTAAATAACATTTTGAGAAGCATTAACAGGAGGCTTAGCAAAACAGAAGCAATTAAGACTACTATACTGGGTAATCACAAGTTAGAGTCAATTTCTGACATGACTACAAAGCCAATTAAACATTTTTTTCTTCTAAAAAGAAGTGCTTCCTGCCACATTTTCTTTAAGGAAGACATGTCTACATAACTGACCACAACAGTGCTGCCAAACACAGAATGACACCAGGTTAATAATTTGTTGTCATTAAAAGTTAAAAGCAATTTACCTCCACAAGCATCTGTTGAGTAAGACTTAAGATGACAGTAAGACAAATCTGCACATAACTCCCCTTTGGCAAGGAAATGAACTTGCACTACTAAGATACCATGGTTTGAAATTACCAGCAACATTAATTTGAAAATATGAAAATTTTCACACACAACTAAAATCACAACCAACTTTATGTCATTAACTTCAGCAATTTAAGCCAACAGACACAAGAAAGACAACTGTACCACAGAGAGGTCAAGATCAAGACCTGAGAGGGACACTAAAAGTATCTGTTCAAGAAGTTCTCCTGGATTAATGTGAAATGAACCAACAGGAAAAAGATAAATTTGGAAACTTCCAAAATAAATTTATACAACAATAAATGTGCTTATTTCAATGAATGGGCTTGGTCTACAGGAGGTTTGCAAAGGTTAGAAGAAAAATCTACATTCATTCACAATTGCAACATTTGGTCAGGACAGGCTGCTGTGACAAGTAGAGAAAACTGACCTTCAAATAAGAAGGTAGAATGAAAAAAGGGCAAGAAAAAAAAATGTCAGGAAATGCAACAGTCCATTTTTAAAACACAAACCATTTTGGATAAAAGCAAAAGAAGTGTTATATTTACCTGGGGAAAGTTTGAGTCTAATATCTCAAAATGTTATGCAGAGTTAGAGCAGAGATTCCTGACAGCAGTCAGATGCAGAGCCATGTGGGTGTTTTTATGCCATATGGGTGCTTCCAAGCCATGCATCTCCATGATTAGATTTTGCAGGAGTTAATTAATTAGGTATAGTAATGAACTGGAACTACGCTACCTTGCTGTAGTTCTGCAGTACTGAGCTTGAACTGGTAACACTCCCAGAGCACTGGCAAAGGCTGTGCACAGATATCTGCAGCTCTGCTCAGGTTTAGCAGGACTGACACCAAGCCTAAGCTCACAACTGCAGCTTCAGCATCTCCAGACTGCGTTCCCTACTGCTGCTGTGTCCACAGGTTTCCCAGCACACAGCCAGCTAAAGACCAACAAGGCTGATTAGCTCAGGGCACACGCCCATATGCCACTGGCCCCATATGCCACTGGCCGTAGCGTTTTCAGGCTGAGCTCGCCCAGGGGAGAGCGGAGTTCACAGCTGTGTTGCAGCTACAACACACCTGCAACCAGACCAGTCCATGGGAGAGCTAACCCCAGTTTTCCAAGGACAGTCTGTCCTTCCTCTAAAGGAGCATCATCTTCCCACCCTGAAGCAAGCACACAGCATACAAAGAAGTGCTCGTATACAACAACACAGGACAGATTCCCCTTTAGTTAACTAACAGTAATTCAGCCCAGAGTCAGGCGACCATCAATAGAAAGCAGTTAATGTCACCATAATTACATATGCCCAAACAAACACTATTTATCATATGGTATAATTTTTAATCAAGATAACTTATATTTTGAACCACCAATAAGGATAGTTTTAATGCTTCTAAGAGATGCATGGGTCACACAGGGAGCAGCTTGAAGGTTTAGGAGGAAGCAAAGAAGCACTTTTACTGAGAAACTTTGAATCTACGGCCTACTTACGGTTCAATGCTGACCGGGGTGGCTTCCCCCACTACTGTAAGAATCGGAGGGGTAACTTCTGAACTATCTGCAACAAGAAGGAAGAACTGCTCAGCTTCACATCTGAGATTTACTTTTCACACAGCTTGCACATCTAATCAGAGCTGTCCATCTCTGAAAAAAGATACCCCCAGGCTAACTAAAGGAGTTTCAGACGACCAGGGCCTTCCTCCCCTCAGCTCAAGATACTGATCTGGGAGAACTGACTTTTTATTTCCAAGAACGTCAGCAGGGGGTGTTGCAGGTTGCTTGTGAACCCATCTTAATATCCATGCCCAAATGGAGCAACACTGCATTTCCTGTGTTATGGCTCCCCAAACAATCAGGAAGAAGCTCCAGTTTCACACAAACACACCTCCTAAGGGCATGATGTTCCTCCTGATGCTCCACAGTTCCCAATCATAAATTACACAAGAAAGGAAGGTTAAAATGAAACTTACTTGATCTAAGCAGAGTTCTATGACCACTTTTGGGCGTCATTGGAGGTGCAACTGAGTGACCACTTGAAGAGAGGATAGCATTAAAATACAGCCCAGATCCTTCTCTCACTGGACTAAGGATTGGGGGAGGAGTGTAAGGAGGTAGCTCAAAGTTCCTGTCTGAAGGATGGTCTGCCAGACGGACAGGTGACCGTAAGTGGCTCTGATATGGAGTAATGTTGGAATAAACAGGTGGTGCAATAAAGGTGCCAGCTTTTGGTGGTATGAAGAGTGGCTCGGGTCTTGGCCGCTGCTTTGGTTTTCGGGCAAAGCCCTCTGCTTCATCCTTTGGAACAGCATCTTCATGCTATTAGAAAAAAAACTGCGTTATTAATTTAATTTAAAATCTCAGGTTGTTTGAAAAACTTCAGTGAGATGATAACACTTTTTCATGGCAGCTTAAAACCTGGATAGGACAGCTAGAGGATGTCTCAACAATTAGCAGAAGGGGAAAGTGAGAGGAAGAACACAGGGAATGGAATGGACTGGACACAGGAGCTATTAGCTAGCAGCTCTAGCTCATGTGATTATGAAGTTATATTTTACAAGAACTTCATGTACATCTGGTCCAGCCTTCACAGCAGCTTTAAAAAAGAACAAAAAAACCACAGCAGAATCTTGGTACAAATACACCAAAACCCTGATACAGATACACAGTGACAGCAAATAGTTGTAAGAGAACAGAAGAAAATATAACAGTATTTTATTAGATGGTCAAGCATTTAAATGCAGAGGAACCTCCCCAGATGTCTGCCATTCCTCTGGTATCTGAACATTCTGTTGTACTTCTGGATAGAGGAGAAGGGAAATAAAAATATCAACCCACCCACTCATTACTACCATGCTGCAGGGGAACAATCAAGTACTGACCTTCAGAACTCAGTCAAAGGTTTCAACTGCACGAGAAAAAATCTTCACTTTGGATTTTATTCACATTGAGAGATATGTGCACTACTTAGAATTTATTGGTATTGATGTATGTATGAAGAAAGCGCTCTTGACACAGACAGACTACTAGTCTAGTCTTACTGCCCATCTGGCTTTATTCACTGTTTAGTGAATTTAGTGAGGAGCTGCCTGGCTTTACTAGCATTAGCTGTAGGTCATGAAAAGCCAGCAATGCCCAAATATATGGCAACACTATGATAAAATCCTGACTATGTACATTCCAAGTTCAAGCCTTGAGATCAAACTACTTTAATAGAAAAATTAATGGTTAAAAACTGTGTGATTATATCTAACAGATGTGCCTCATCTTTGGTTTCAGTCTATCCATACCTGACTCGAGGCCTCCATGTTAGTATTACGATTAGATCGCCTCCGAGTGACTATCACAGAAGGCTTCCGTTCACAAGGAGCTCGATCGTTTGCTTGGCCTCTCTGGAGCTTTCCATCCTCAGACTTTTCCTTTTCAAGGCTCTGCAAGTCAATTTTTCTCACTGGCACAGACACAGGAATGATAAGAGGCACAAGGCTGTTATCCTCCCGGGCTTTTTTGGGAGCTGGTGAAGAACTGGCGAATTCCACAACACTCTTTGAAGCTGCAGTAGGTCCTGGAGCTGTCACTAGCACACTCTTCTTCTCCTCTGAATTATCCAGCTCCTGAGAAGAAAAACAGATTCCTAAAAATTCTGTATTACTTATGTAATAAATGAGATATCCTCTCACTCTCAGTGTATATCAAGTTTCTCAAAGCAATTTGCAAGCTGAAATGGATTTGGAAGCATTACTGGAGGAAAAAGAATACTTCACAGTGTTACTAAAATTTCATAGAATTACTTGAGGATTGCCTATGGTCTCAACTGCCAGAACAATTACATAGGTCATTCTTAAGAATTGTTTCATTACTTATGTTCTAACATATTATTTTCTGTATGAATTTGTGTCCTGCTTTATAACTTTCGACAACAGCTCTTCAGTTTTAGTAATAGTGAAAAGCTGCAGGTTATTAATTTCAAATATTGGATTTCTGCTCCAGGGAAGACTGAACCATGACAATATCTTAATTAAATCTCTCACACACCAAAAAACCGAAACCCAGAGCTGGTTTTGTGCTTCTTTTTTTTTTCTGACTCTGGAAAACATTAAGCCTTAAAAAAAAGCCAGATAACAAGACGGAGCACATAAAATCTACTATATCAAGAAGATCCAGGACTGCCTCCTTTCAAACCTTTTATTAGAGTTGGGCTAAGTTGCACAGTAAGGTTTATTCCACAGCTGACTGTAGTTTACAAGTCTGACTGCTTCTTCACAGACACTGCAGATGTACACCTCTACCACAGAGTGATGGAACACACACTTGTAAAGTCACAAGTGGCATCCATTGTCCCAGAATCAGCCTCAGGAGAAATTATTGTGGTCTGACACTTCAGGCTGGTGACAGGCGCCTGTACTTTCCCATAAAACTACCAATTTTGGGTTTGGAGGGCATTCATCATGTTCATCATGCTGACAGACATCACTGGAGTCCACTGACTCTAGACAGAAAGGTGTTCCTGTAAATGCTTGTAGCTTCCACTCCTTTCTGGGTAGAGCAACATGTAATGACAATGTGAATGTGTGAACAAGCACCAATTGAATGTGTGAACAAGCACCAATTCTGACCAATCTAAAAATCTCAGGTACTTCCTGGGTGCTACACAGACCTCTGTAGGTCAAGATACCTGAACTAATTTGCTGACTACAAGAAGGAAATTATGGCAGCTCAAAAGTGCCATAGTCGCCCAAAAGTGTCACTTTCCTCTGGCTTTATGATTGGTTTACCATGCTCCTTTTATTTTCAGACCTGGGGGGCAACCAGCAACGGACTCCTGCTAAGAGATGGGAGAGATGACCCCTCCAACACAAAAGAAGAACAGGAGACCTGAATAGGAGGCACAGATAGAGAAAAAGCAGGGACTTCATATAAATAGTTGAGACATCCTTAAAAATGTTCTGGTCCACACCACTGCTTTTCTGATCACAAAAGTTCACACATACCTAACATTTACAAGAGGCATGACTAATTTTGGAATTAAGCCTTTTGCTTCAGATCCCTTAACAGTTTCTCAGCTGTTTGATTATTCTCAGAGGTAAGCAGAAAGGATGGGAGCTGCTAGGGGATTTTTGCTACCTCAGCATCCCTGTTGCAGAATTTGGGGCAGGAGGGCTGCTGGATAACTTCAGCAAGAGCAACATGTGGCACTTTCATTTAGTCTCTCGCATAAATACTGAGGTATGAACTAACCATCTAGAGTTCTCCAGGAAATCCAGAGAAACCCATCAGACACCCTGGCATGGATCCTGTCTATCCCTCAAGCTGTTTCTAAAAAACTTAGAATTCACAGAAAAACCCAACTGCAACAGCTGGAAGAACTGTTCCAAGACCACATCTGTGATCTGATTAGGAACCACACCCGCATTTTAAAAGCACCTGCCCACATAGTGCTTTCTGCTATCATTCTGCATCATCTGCATCATGGAGAGGCAGCTTCTGTCTGCAGTCAAACCAAAGCTTGTCCATGAAAGAGGCAAGACCTGAACCACAATTCTGCAAACAAAACTTTTTTCTTCCTTTTGTTCATAGCAGCTGGTGCCCTGCCCTGTGCCAGGGGAAAGAAGCCAGGTAAGCAAAACTTATCTTCCTTCCATAAAGGAATATTTAAATTCCCTTTAAGACAACCATTAAGGTTTGAGAAAAGTTTTCTGCACTTATAGAAGACAACAAGTCACACTGAAACAATTAAAGTAGGAATTGAGAATTTACTGCAGCCTGTAGGCAGCAACAAGCTTGCATCACCTGAAAAAAAGGCAGCAACAGGCCTGGTGCAAAGTGTCAGTCGTGACACTGCATGTAGACAGATATTGCTGTCCAGAATATTATTTTTGCATAAAGTACACATACCTAGACTGGGATGTCCAAAAAACTGGTTCAAATTATGAATGTTATCTTCTTCAATCAATAATTTAACTCTATGGCCTTCTACACACTCTTCAGATAACCCATGCAGAGATGGATTCTAGGTTGTTTTTAAAAGAAAGAAACTCATAAGAGAAGCAGCCCACTCTCATTCAGCAAATATATTTTCTTTTTCTTCCTCACACAATATCCAACACCTTAAAGATGTAAAATCCATCAGAGCTCTGGTAAGAATTTTATCATCTTTCAAAACCTCATCCTGAAAACCTGAAGAGATCTAAACATACAGAGTTCTGCTAGTGCCATTATGCTTGCATAACTGCAAAGAACAAAAGAGCATCTGTCAAAACACTTCTCTGGTCTTTACATTATGAATCAGACTGCAAGCAGACGTGCCTTCAAACAGCCAATTTCTTGCTTCATCTCTCAGGGCCTTTTCCTAAATGCTCTATTTGCTTCTCCTTGACACTCTGTTAGTGATCCAAGTGCAATGTGAATTGCAGGCCTTCTGCAATATAACCACACAATGGCTGGCAAAGTATGAGCAAATACACCATGCTACTACAAACTACCAGTTATTTATCAAATCTGCTGATTCAGCTAGAGTTAGAGCAAAAAACATTGAAGATAGCATCAACCAAGTCAAGTCACTGTTTGCTTTGTGCTGTCCAAGAGAGGGAGGAGGCTATGGATATTCAGCTCATAGTTTACTAGTTTAGTTCTTTCACTCAAGCAGCACATCTCGCTAAGGAAGAGATGAGAAAAATTAGTGACAGACAGACTAGGATAAAAAAGATGATGAGAACAAAACTGGCAATAAAATGCCCTTCCCTTTGTTGTCTGACTGGATAGCAACTCAGATATCAAAAGTGTAGGTAAAAGCACCTCACGTAACATATATTTCATCAGCCTTTGGCAAGAGAACTTCCAAGGAAAAGTGTGCCTCCTAAGAAGCACTTAATAAAAGATTAGATAAACCACAGCTGTAAGATAAAAATTCAAAAACAATCCCTCCAAAAACCCCCACCCAACTCCAAAAATCCCATCACTCATCTCCCAGTAGGCTAGTTAATTTTGAACACTGTCATCTTGCCATATGGAATATATACTGTTCAGTTTAGACTGATGGGGTATCAAAAGATTAGGAGTAGTGAACTACCAAACCAGTCAGAACTAAATTTCTTCCCCATTAAGTCCTACAGGAGGTCTAAGGGCAGACAGGTCATTCTACAGCCCTCAGGTCATTCTTAGAAACAGGATGCTGCATGAGACAGGCCTTTGTCATGCCTGATATTGGTCCTTCACCTAAGTGAAGCTTTTTTAAGAGTTTTAATATTTGAGAAATACTGAACATGTAAATTGCATTATGTTATTTTTAGATAGCACATTTTAGAAACACTTCAACTGCTGAAACGGAAAAACTGGCAGGCAATCCTAAGTCTTTTAACAGAAAAGAAACAGAATGTTAAATTGGTAAAAATACAACAAGTAAGCTCCTTATACCTGCCTCTCAAAATTCCTCACTGCCTTGAGACCTAAGCTGAAAACATCCATATTTTCATGTCATGGGCTAAAATAACGTTTGGTGTTCGTGAAATAAAACTGTCCCTTAGTGGTTTCACTACACTACGTCTCTGTTCTCCCACAACTCCCATGAATTACAGTAGCTGAACTCACATGCCTCCACACCAGAGCTGCCCTTGTTGCACACTTCAAGATACCATCCTAATCTGCATATGTACATAACCTCCTTTCCTTTCAGCCCTATTTTGTAGTGTAAAACATGCTATATGGTTAGGGTCCATACCTTACCTTTACATTCTGAAGAGAGGCCAGCTCAACAGCTTTTTGGGCCAAAGTCAGCAAATTGGCTTCTTGAGAAACACGTCGCCTCCGTCGGGTGCTCTGGATTACACCACCTCTAACACTCTGAAAATCATTAGTTCTCTGACTGTTTTCTTCAGGTGCTGCTGCCTGCTTCTCCTCATCTCTACCATTCTGGGCTGCAGCTTGCCTGTCTGTTTCCATCTGGCACTGCCCACTATTCACCAGGACATCCTTCTGCCCCAGATCCAATCTTTTGGGGTGCAAATAGCTACTTCTACCGTGGGCCAGTGACTCAGGTGTTTGCTGTAACGGGACCTCTTGCTGATGTGTTTGCCAGTGATGCAGAAATAAATTGCTAGGTTGTTCTTCTGCCTGCTTAGAAGTCAACACTTCTCCTGCAGATGTCAGCAGGCCACCTTCTTTGGAGAGTCTCCGTGACCTTCTTGGAAAGGGAATCTGCGTCTGAGGTAGCACAGTCTGTTGGTTCTGCTCTGTTAATGCCTTGAATAGCTCCTGGTTCCTCTCTGCTTGCTGAAATTGGTGTGGCATCATGTGATGCTGAGGTGCTGCAGCTGCCACATGAGGCTGTGCTATAGAAGTTGTTTGCTGCAGACCAAAGGCTTGTGCGGCAGCCTGTTGCTGCTGCTGCTGCTGAGGATAGAAATTTTCAAAGAGCTGTAGCTGGGGAAGAGCTTGCTGCTTTTGTTGTGCAGTAAATGCTGGACTGGAAGAAGCTGGGGCTTCTTGAAAGACATGTAACAGCTCAGGAAGACCTTGCTTTTGGCCTTGGTGACCAAATGCAAGTTGGAAAGGCTGCAATGGCAGAGTTTGATTCTGCTGCTGCTGTTTCTGCATTTGATGAAAAGAATTCATTTGAGCTTGCTGTCTAACCAGGGCTTGCTGTTCCAGCTGAGCCTTTTGGGACATCATCTGCTGGACAGCATCTCCATATAAATCCAGCTGTGACACAAACACTCCTTTCTCTTGATTTCTTTTAAGGGCTTCTGGGTGGCCATAGAAGCCTGGGGCACCAGCATTGGAGTGGGGTCCTTTTGGGTTGCCCCCAAAAACCATACTGTGGTTCCACACTGAAGGTGGAGACTGCCAGTGGCTGTCACCCCTCTCTGGCAACCGGTTTCCCATTAGTGAATTCTGCCACTTGACAGCTGTTACTGACTGAGGCATCATCACCGGTTCTCCCCTATCTTGATTGTAAACAGAGTTCATCACAGCAACGTTGTTGGGTGCACTTGTTAATCCTCCTGGATGAGAAATCTCCATAGTTTGAGAGACTGGTATATTCCCTCCATGACCATAGTACTGTCCTTCCTTAAGCTGCTGCTGTGGTTCTTTAGACTGCACTGCTATGTCCTGCTCATTAAAATAGGCAACTCGTTTCCCAGCCCGTTTGCTTGAAGACTTCTGCTGAGCTTGAAGATTCATGGTTCAGTCTGTTCTCCCAGCCACACATACAGTATTTATAATCCACCCATCCCTGAGGTTGGGGGAGGAAAGGCACAGCAGTCCTTCTTTTCCATTCAGCTTCAGTAATAAAGGTCAGGAAAGAAGTCCAGATAAAAGTGCATTCACTTCCTTTTTCTTTGTGTGCTTCTCCCACTTCTTTTCACTCTTATACTTTGTGGTTCAGAGGTCAGTAGGGTCCACTTAGTTACAGGTCCTGAAATAGAGAAGCAATTGCAATGAATCATCAACAGACAGAACTGGCCTATGAACGCTCATGTGATAAGCAACAATGTGTATGTCTGTCCCATTTCCCATGGAAATGAAGACCGGGATAATAAACGGAAGAAACAACAGATCTGACCTGCTAGAAGAATGCAAAACAACTCAGTTTTACAAAATAAGTATCACACTGTACTTATATGATGCAACTCCCTATTGCACACAGAATTCTGACCAATCACTTAAGTTCAAGCTGAAAGTTTTACTCTTAGTCTTTACTACCTCTGATCTGGCCAATTACTTCCACATCTTTCTGTAGCCAGAATAATGTGGTTTTAATCTCAACTCAAAACTACAAAACAAAAAGCCCTCATGGCTTGCCAAAAGGCCACATTTCCCAAAGACCTTTAAAAGACATGTATGTACATGAAGTCTGCAGCCAAACATGCAGCAAGATGTTCAATTCAGTATGCTGAAGGAAGAGGGTCAGGCAACAGCCCATCAGTCAGTCACACACACCACCAAAGATTACAGATGCTTTCCAGTCAAGAACTGCCCACCCAGCATCCAAGCCCTAGGGCCAGGGCCTGATCAACCTGTGGCTCTCTCAGAAGTTTTCTTCAGCAGCTGAAAAAAACTGCTCCTGCTCGGGACACACTCACTGAAAGGTAGCTCAGGCAGCTGCTCTTGTAACAGCTGCCTACAGACATCAGCAAATATCTGTTAGTGTAAAGCTACAAATGTAATAGAAGAAAGCCCTTCCAGAACAGGCATTCTACAACAACTCTACCCTCCTATCCTCTTCTTCCATGAAGAAAAGCTATCCACAAACTCTAAGAGACTAGCTTGCAGGATTAAGGTCTAATGTGTGAACACATACACTAGTATTTCTATTTGGACACTAAAAGCTTTTTAGATGTTTAGTTTTAGATTCAATTATATTATCAGATTACCACTACTAACATTCTAGTGTAAGTCTCTATTCCTATCCTCTTCAGTGTGCATTCTGTTCCACTTTAAATCCCACTGCCAATACATTCCAGGAAAATTACAGCAAATTGTAAAAAACCTATTCTTACTACATCCATTCTGTTACATAATCAAGTTTCTCTTGAGTGGAGCAGGTAAGACTAACAAACACATCCCCTCCAATGAAACCTGTAATCTATTTATTCCACTTTCTAAAATGAAAAATAATAAACCAAAATTATATAGTACACTGAAGTCCTGCAACCTGAGCTTCCTCACATGGATCTGGGTACAGTGCAGGTTTTAACACTGAGGTGGGGTCAGGAACATGATGAGAAGGAAAGGACAGAGAGTTTTAATTAACTTACGCAACTTCCACCTCAGAGGCCAAGCTTGGCTTCAGTGCCACTGGAACCATGGGACTGTGTTTCAGAGTGCAGTGACTCACTTCCTCAGGCTGTTACATAGCTGCTCCCCCACACTGCCTCCCCTTCGCCTTTGGCTACAAACCATGGACCTCTGCCACCCTGCAGCACAGAGCCAGGGCATTCCTCCCTCCTCTAAGCACAATGTCTCAGCTCATTTCCCAAGACTATCACAACAGGATGAAAATAACTCTTGGAGAAATTATGGTCACGTGAGATGGAAAATTCTCTCTAAACTGCAACTGGTACACAAACAAAGATTTCATAAAGTAAGTTTTTCCTACTTCGAAATTTCACTAGGCAAGGAAAAAAACATCTTACAGCAGGAAACGGAATCCCTGGTAGCAAAAATGTGGAGGTGGATAAGCTGCTATATGCCTCTCAGAAGCCTTAATGCTATCTATCCTCTCTCCTTTCTTTCTGCAGTACTGCAAACGTATCAGAGATAACAGCTGAACATCAATATCTGAGGTAATACTACTAAGAGTGATTTCTGACAGTCTTACTTTGTGAAATCATCACAAGCTATTTTTCTCTCCAAGCTAGGCAACATTTTCCTTCTACTGATGCTTTTGTAATGTTCAGTCACATTGTTCTGATAAAAAGAATGCAAGGTTTTCTGTATATTAGAAGTCAAAAGACATTACCAGTAGATCAAGTTTTAACCTGACAGTTTTCTGAAAATCTGCTGTACGTTTTTTACACTGTGAAGAAAAATACAACAATAATTGTCAAAAAGATGGCATTCAACTTTCAACTTCAAGGGTCCTTGTTTTCAACCAAAGAAAGAAAGAAAGAAAGCACCCAGCTGATGTTGTTCTTAATAGTCGTGGCCGAGATTTGCAGCTACCACGCAGAAAAGTACCCAGAAGACCTTCAGAAAGAGGACTCTCACATTAGTAAAAAGCATTGCATTAGCACAACTTTCCAAGCCTACACTTGTGCGGACTTTGGTTCTGCTTTTTCTATTACTAGGTAAGAAGACACCAGCATCACAAGGTCTAACTCAGACCAGTTTAGAACTGCAGCAATCTGGGAAAGAGATCTAACAAAACTATTAAGATGCAAAGTATAAAAAGGAGTAAGTTCAGAGATAACCTAAATGAGGAAAAGGAATATGTACAGTTGAAGTTGTTATTCAGCACAAAACCCAGGATAGTGAAAAGGACATGACCAGGGAGAACTGAGATTTAAGGTACTTTGAACAAAACATGTTTACTGAACATCCTAGTTATTCCAGTTACATGCAAAAATAACTACATCCTAAGAGATCACCAAGATAAAGGAGGATTTGGTGCATCTGGTATTTGATAGTAAAAGAAAGTATCACAAAATTTGCATTTTAAAAGTTCTTTCTACATAGAAAATCTACAGAAAAATATTTTCTATGTCATCCTAATAATAACAGTTCATAGTTTAAGCTGCAGTGATAAATGTTCAAGTTGCAGCATGACTATGCTTCAGGAAAGCTCATGCTTGGCAGCTTCACTGCATGAGCACTGCTGGCTGACTAAACAGGCTTCCCTCCCTGAGGTTGGGGGAATGAGCTCACACAATCATCATCCCAGCCAATTACCAGCTTTGGGGTTTTTCTGCTTTGCTTTGTTTTACATGAATTTCAGCACAAGAGTCAGCCTGCAGTAGCACAGGAAAATGGCAACACGCTTCCAGGCTTAAGTGCTTTGGAGCAATACACCCTGGACCACTCCTTACCTTTGAATAAAGCACAGAGCCAGTTCCAATACTGTAATTCCCAGAAGATACAGTGTCTTGCCTCCAAATATACAGAAGTGTTATGATACTTAGCATTGCTTTTAAACTGCACAGAGAAAAAGCAGAACCTAGCATCAGTATATTTTGTTTTAGTAACTCTTAAGATTTGGCATGCAACATCATCATGTTTTTTCACTTCCAGGAGCTTCTGACATTCAAGAACTTCTCCTGAACTTTCTCCAGATTAAAACAAATTGTACATCACCTCCTTTAATACTGTAAATATTTTCATATTTCTAAGGGATTTTTGATATTGCAAGGCTTTCTCTTTCACACCTAAAAAGAATGACAAATTAGATATACATATCCAATGGGCACATATGCAGTATTTTCTGGAAGGAAAAATACCTAAGGAAAGTAATTCATGTCATCTTACTGAGAAAAGTTAAGAGTTAGCATTTTTAGCTAAAAACTTCTCTAGCATATCTGCACTAATGCATTAAACAAAAATCATAAACACATATAAAACACCATATGAGCTAAATTTATGCAAAGAATGCTGAAGGACTTCCTGAAGTATACAACAGGACTGTGGAGTCTTTTCCTGCATCCAGGATTCAGTTCAGAAATTATGAAGTCCCTTCAAAGAGATATCGGAAGGGTGCAGGGCACAGACACTCAGAGCTACTCCCTAGGCTGTTACCAGCCAGACCACCCATCAGCAGATTTTACCCAATTCAAAGCAGAATTATTGAGACATCCCTACCCAGCGCAGCTGTCTTGTCACAGTTTATTATTAGCCTAGAGAGCATGATATAAACCTTAACTAAAGTTAAAGATTATTTGATTTAGGGAACAAATAAAAAACCCTCAAAGGTAACCATTTAATGTAAAATATCTCTATCTCTCTTCAAAACTTGTTGCCTGTATAACTGGCAACTGTTGCCTGTATAACTGGTAACTATCCACCATTATTCCATTTCTATAAATATTCTCTTAACTAAGCATATATATATTTGTACAGTTTCACGTATCAAGTTCATGACCTCACACACTGTAGTAATCTTGAACTTTACTCTTCAGCTTACTTTTTGAGGGCTGTGCTGTCCTGTGCTTTGTTTAGTCCATTTGCTACATCAGCTTTATCTGGCATGATAAGCAAGTTTAAATTGTACACATTCCTCAATCTCCTTTGAGATCATTTGCAAGCATTTCTCTCTGACAGAATGCTGCATAAATGACTCAGGAAAGGCTCAGATTTGTCCTCAAACTTCAGCAAAATTAAGGATGCTGAGAATACTAACAAGGTGTAGTTGCAGTTGTAGACCATCTTTTATTCCACCATCTTAACTTTTAAATTCCTCTCTTTTAGGGTTTTATTCATGTAAAATAAAGTGTTCCTCTGTTCTAGCTAATGTACATTCTCAGCCTTAATTGCAACAATGCTGTCACTGTTCCTTACAGGAAATCTGTCAGATTAGGGTGATGACAATCATTTCTCACTAAGTCCTCCTGCTGCCAGCAAGTGAAATTATGGTTCTCCTCGGGGTAAGCAGCTCAATCACTTTCAACCAGGAATGATGGACAGATTCCAAGAACAATCTTACATTTAAGACAAATGCAGCAAGTTATCTGTGTCCTTCTGAGACAGAGAAATCAAACCTTCCTTCTCCAATTTGCTCATTATTATGGTAAAATCCCACATTTATGAAAGATGTAAAGAATTATAATACATATTTTAATAATAAGGAAGAGAAACAGAGGAAACAACTCACTTCTAAGATCACACAACAAGCAAGGTCAAAAATTAAGCAATATAATATAATAGCTACCAGCTCCCCTTCAAACCTGAAAGAAAACATGGGTTTAATTAAATCTACCTGTAAAGACGGAAAGTGGGTGTGCTATTCACACATGTGCAGAAAAGGCAAAAAAGTTTAAATTCCTTCAGTGCAATAGAAGGTCAGAGGAGGCTCAATGGGGTAGATTCTGTTTCTGGCTTTTGTGGTTTGCATTTTTGAAAATGACTGGAGAGTTACAGGTCATCACAAACTTGTTCCAGCTAGCAGAAATCTGCCTCTGTGAAACCACTAGCACCATTTGCAAAAGTCTTGAGTGAGAACAGAGAAAAGGCTGAGAGCATGGGTCAGTTTTTGTGTTTGTAAAAGATTTGCAAAGCCTATTGCACATAACCTATGCTTACTCTGCTGTATATGGAAACAGCCTCAATCCCTCCTTCCAAAGCCTCTCCTGCACGCTCACTTTGTCATATTTTCTTCCAGACAGTTACCTACATCAAAGATCCTGCAGATTGTTTTCAAACTCCCACTCACCACCTTCAGACACCTTGAACAGGAAGGATAACAGCACAGCACAGAAAATAAACCATGTTTGTGAATTCTATACAGTTAAGCACAGCAATCTATGTTCTGAAGAAAGCAGGGGAAAACTCAAAGCAACTAGAAAACATAATATTGTGCAAGAAAGCAAAATACATAAATATAAAGATGATGGTTTTATGTTTCTGTCACTTTATCACCAATGGCATGGCATTTTCCAGCCATCCTGAATGCATCTGTGTCTATAGCAAAAGGTGTGTTTTCCAGGAGTGTGAACCAATTGAGCAGTCCTGCAGTTTAAAGGAAGCCCACTATAAAAGAATGTAATTAGGTATCAGTCATCTCTCCTAACACCTTCAAGTATGAAACTAATCCAGGGAACTTATCAGATCCAAGTCCTAGAATCAATAAAGACTATGAAATGGGGAAGGCTTACTTGTTGTGTAACACTGCATAGCAAAAAAAGGAATCCTACAGCAGGCCTGTAATAAGACAAAGAGATGAAAGGAAAGCTGCTTCGCAGACAGTCAACAAAAGGGAAAACAAAGCATCCAGGAAGTTTGGCAACTTCCACTGATTCCTGAAGGTGCCTGCCTGGGGCTAGCAAACACATACCTAAATAAGTAGTTTGCATATGACCTGCCCAAATTTTCACGTGATTGGCCCATTTCTATTGCAGAGCAAGACTGATGCTATGACCGACTACAGTGGCGCCTCTGCCCTGAGGACACGCTTAAAATCACTGTGCTGCCACTTTCACTTTCCCATTTTGGGAGGATGGGAGTTAATAAAGCTTTATTAAACCACTCTACTAACCAGAGACTCAAAAATGAAACCCATCAGCTCTGTGAGGTAAAACGTGAGAAAGTGGTCATGCTGTGGAGGACCATGTGCCAGCAAAATCAGGTCACTTGTACTGGACCACCAGATACCACAAACTACTGCTCCAATCTAAACCATTCCTGACATTCAGCAGCATCAGAGGTTAATTATCCATAGCAAGCAAAATAACACAAAATGTAGAACTACCATATTGTCTGGGAAAAATATACATACCCAAATGGAAATACATGAACTACACTTCACAAAGTAATCAATCCACAAATACAAATCCTACCTCAAGAAAAGATTTTGGTTTATGGTAAAGGAGGTAATAAATGTCAAACAGTGAAAATACAACCCTTTAAATATTATTTAATTAGGTACATTTCTGTTCCGATGGTCTTCAAATTCACCAAAGCATGCACTCTGATTCTATCTGGACCTACTTTTTACATCCACATATGTGATTTTATTTATCCACATTACCACAGTTTTTCCACACTCCATCTAAGCACACAGATGGAGGATGTTACAGAGAAGGATTTTGGTGTTTTGAATTACAGGGTCTGAAGCACCTCAGATACACCTCAAAGGGAAGTTTTCAGGTAACAGTTCTATGAGGGGAAAGTCATATACTGTTGCTGAACCTATAAATAACCTATCTTTTGGGGTTGTCTTCCTCAATACAAGTTGTAAAATACAAGTTGTAATACAAGTTACAAGCATTGGAGGTTTCCTTTTCAAAACACACCCAGGATTTTCCACATAATTTTTTTCTAATGGATGAGGAAGAGATAAAACGTTGCTACGAAGAAAATGCCCATCAAGTGCTGATTAGTCTTATCCTTATAACAAGCCAAACAAAACCTGGCTTACACAAACAGCTCCACCAGAAGAAAATCAGCATGGAGGATATAGAAACACTACTAAAAAGACAGACTAAAATTTTAAAACTTAGCAGAAAATTAAACAAACAACAAAAGGGAAGAAAAACCACAAGCAGATTTTTTTTAAAGGAACTAAAAATGTTGCTTCTACCAGCTATTGAAAAGATGTAAGATCTTCACTTATTCAACCAAAAATAAGTGCTGTTTCCAAAATAATTGAAATTTCATGCAAACCTCATCACATCAAAAAAATTATTCATGATTTGCAGCAGACTAGTATTCTGTCTTGCACTATGAGAGAGGCACCTCCACAACCCTGACTCTTGTAAACGCAAACACAGGAAAGCCCATCTTTACAAATGGCAACACAGACCAGGCTTATCCTTTAATAAAATACACACATGGCACATTTCTTATATTGGTTAATGTTTATAAACTGTACTGAAGTTAGGAATAATTGTCATTATAATCTGTTATGATGATAAACCCTGATCTGAAGATGTTTGGGCAGTCTTAGAGAGCAGAATGTGCACAATAATTATGGAGTACGAAATGCTGCTTTCAGGCATTGTAAAGTTACAGGAACACAATCCTTTCCCACTGGAAATGGGTTAACAGTTCTGACTGTAAGCCCTTAGACAGTTATTTTAAGCTTTTTTGTTTGGAGCTGTCTGGGAAGGCAGTTGCTAGCAACAGAGACTAACATGCAGGAATCACAGCAGGCTCCAAAGTCAGAATGGCAAAGAGCAGGCCAAAAGCTTTTCCCTGCCCTCTCATTCTCATGCCTGAGAGGACCACAACACATCCTTCACTCCAAATGCCTCTCCTGCCAAAACACACCAGCTGCAGAATTGCACCGACACCCCAGAGACAGACCAAATCTCTCCGCACTTTGGCCCTGAGAAGAAAACACAACTGAATGCACTGAGCTGCAACAGGAAAGATTGCTACAGGTTTAGTTGTTCCCATCTCAACCAGCCCAAAACCACTGGATGGCTTGCACAGACATCCAGTGTACAGAACAACAAAGTCTGAGTGTTTTACAGATTCTTTTGAGGCTTTGCAAGGAGTAATGGGCTACAACTAAGGGAAGATAATGGTGAAAGTTCATAGAGACAACGATACTTTCCATTCCCAGAGGTTTCTTCATGAAAAATGCAAAGGTACTCAATACCTCAGCCTGAGGCCTTGGCAGAGACATTCTTAAGATCGTCAAGCAGGCATCATCACTCACTCAACTCTGCCTGCACAATAGCTGAGACTACACATCACAGGCAGAACCCTGGGATCTGGGATCAGCTTCCAACTCTGCTATGGACATGCACCTTAAGCAGGCCACTTCAAGTTGTTTTATAAAATAATACTTGAAACCAAAACCTTGATATTAATGGAGTATTTTGAGGTCATAAAAGTTGTATTATCTTTAACAATAGCCACTAACTGCCTAGATGGAGAGTCTTCCACAAAGGGCTTAGAAGTCTAATTTCAGATGTGATGCAATCAGGGTAGTGATAACCAAAGAACAGGGAGTAAGACAAAAAGTGAAGGAAAAAAGTCGCACAATAACATAGTTGCTCTTTTGTCACATGCCTGCCTCTATCTCACTTGACCCAGAAATATCTTTGTTTATCAGCAGTTATCTAAGCTGAAGCAGTGCTGACCTTGGCTTGCCCACATCCACACACTTGCAGCAAACAGATGACAGTACTGACTGAGCGCAGTCAGTCTTTTACAGCACTGACAGGGCTTCAGTTTAAATTTCTAAAATTATGTCTTTTAAGAATTCCTGCAATCGCTGTTGACTGTAAAAGGGTCTCTTTACTGTGCTGGTCTGTTATAAGGTACAGTAAGCTCTTGGCCATGACTGTGGCTGTCAGGCATTACAACAATGCAGCTAAGCAAATGCACACTAGTACTGGGAGTAGGAACACTGAAAGATGTGGGCAAGCAGGATCATCACACAGTGGAAAACTAAAACAGTAAGGTTTTAAGACTCCAGGGGTTAAAAGACCACTATGATTTCTTAACCTTTAATTAAAAAATCAAAGCACTCTTCAGGTCTCTAGCTTCAGAGCTCTCTGCCAGTTACCTGACAGACACCTGGCCAATCTCCTCCTTTTAGCCACAGGATTTCAGTGGAGGAAGGAAAGAGCAGATGGCTGGCACCAATACTGGATCAAATACAAAGCGCTTCCATTTCTGTAGTGGCTTATTTGTATCCTTACTAGCATTATAAAGCACTTCCACTATGGGGCATAAGTGACATCAGCCTCACAGGGACTCAAAGTCAGAAATTTCCTAAAGATTCAGCTCAACACAACTACCTGAAACCAAACAAGCCCCTCATTCTGTACTTTATAACTAGAAAGAAAATAATAACACCACGAGGAAAAGTGTTCTTTTTTAAGAACCCTTACATAGCTGTTTTAAACTGAGCAAAAGACTCAGCTATTAGTAAAATAAAGATGGGGTCATTATGATTAAGTGCAATACTATGAGAAAAACTAAAGTTTACACATTAATCCACCTGTAGATGGATTTCTATGAGTTTTAAGCAGATCAGAAGTATTCTACACTTGCACAGTTTACTCTGCAAGTCCTTGAATATAAATATATTTTATTGAAGTCATAACATTTTGATTCAATAATCCTACATTACACTTTGAACAGCTGTATTTGCTAAAAATACAGGCTATGTAATTGCTATTAACAGGACCAATAAGTCCTTGCAAACCGTGAAAAGAAACTCAGGATATAAAAAATTGGAAGATCAGAAACTTACTGGAAAAGCTGGTAAGATCATCTGCACTAAACACTTGACCATCTACAAAAGAAATCACTAAGCATAAAGGAAAAAATAAATTCCCTTACATGGTATTGTTTTCACTTTGGAATGAAGGCTAATGAACGAATCATATTTTTAGGTATATGGATTCCATTAACCTGATTGTCTCACACCAAAGAAACTCTGAGACTGATGCTCCTTTACAATCCATAATGCATCTAGTCATCTAGTTCTAGGCCCGTTTGGATGGGGCTCTGAGCAACCTGGACTAAATCAAAGTGTTCCAGCCTTTGCCGGGGGGGGGGGGTGGAATGAGATGACCTTTAAGGTCTCTTCCAAAGCAAACCATTCTGATTTTATGATAATGGATTCTAAAGGATTTTTTCACACCAGGTAGATAGCACTCTCTTTTTTCAAGTAGGTTACTTCAAGTGGTCCAGCTTATGTCCCACAGCATCTGATGACATTATTATTTTCAACACATCTCCAAACAGGAAGAATGAACATCCAATCTCTCATCAGCAGGCTTACATTTATTACACAGTTCTTCCCCATTTGGAAAAGATCTATGAATCCACCAAGGCAAAAAAACATTCTACCAGTTATTATACCACAGACAAATTTCTCCTGCAGAAAGTAGTTGAAGGAACTTGTCCATGAACAAACTTCTTGTTATTAGAATACTTACCATTTACATAATACTTAGCAATAGTTAAAGAAATATCTCAACACCAATTCATTCAACTTCACAACATGTGTCACTTGCAATATTCTGTATTTCTAACAGATATAAAAGGAGAGACAAAGCAGCCTGTTTTGCACTAAAAAGCAAAAAGGCAGCCAAGATGAGGTTATTCTTCTGTATTTCTTTTATCTCCGTTTTGTCTACAGACTGCATTTGCAAGATGTCAAGTAAAGCATCTTCATTTTGAACAGTTATACCAAATTCAGAAACTACTACAGAACGCTATTTTTTAAGTACACTGCAGAACTGCCATCCAGAGGTAAATTTTAAGGCAATTTATATAAAAGTCCCAGTCTTCTAAAGCACGTGAAATTTCACTTGTATACATTAAAGGCTCTAACATTAAAATATATACGTCAGTGTCATAGTAGAGACCTCTGATAATCCATAGATGCAGTGTTCTGTAATGCCTTTGCATTCTCCTCAAGCTCTGCCTGGAACTGCAGCCTAAGGGCAAAGGCTCTTCCACTTGCATGATCTGTGGTGGTTGGGGTTTTGGGCTTCCTTTTTTTTTTAAAGAAAATGACAACACTAGGCAGGTGTACTGCTCTTATTGTCCATGGCTTCATTCCCTGTGCTATAGTACAGAAACCGAATTACAGCAATTTCTATTTCACATGGCTGCATGGCCTCACAATCACAGTGTAACAGCAATAAAGAATGCATAAGCAGTATACTCTTAACGCACTTACTCTGACAATGTTTCTTTAAGGGACTGAATTACTATTATTCCCTTCTTATTGAAGACAGCTAAGTCTGGGAGAGGGAGATTTTAAAATTACTTGCCCAAAGGGGTCTAGGACAAAGGAGATAACCTAACTCAGTGTCAGGTTAGTGCCTAGCCTTTCAATCATATTTAGTCTCTTACTCAGTTTGAAATCTCATCCTAAGGTTGGCTAAAGTGCACATGAAACCTCTCCAAAACATTTCTTCCTATTTCAGCCCACCCACGAGACCGTATGCCATGCATATTAATAAACTTCAGATAAACATACAGCAGTCAATAGTTTATTGTGGATTTAAAAATATCATGCTAGCTTTTACTAGAGTTGTCGTCTCTAAGACTTATGTGCACATATGCTAGCCTTGGCTGTGGTGGTGTCCAGCAGACACAGAGAAATTCAGGATACTAGGCAGACCTATTCAGGCGCAATCATGACATTGTTACTAATTTTGCCTAGGAATTAGATAAAAATGCTGAAGAATCGTACCCAATTCCTTCCCTGCATGCAATTACAAAATCATGAACAAAGAAGGGGAGGTATTTATTTATACCAATATATTAGTTGATTAATGCCAATACAAGCTTTCATCTGTTTACATCAGATGCTTATAAGCATTTATGCTTATGAGCACCATAAGCATAAAAGCGCAATTTGGAATCAGAGAATCAAAAAAGGGGGCTCTAAAACCTTGTAAGAGTGCTTTCAGCAACTACCATGACATGTATATTCCTCCCATCTTCGCAACCACATTCCCAACCACCACTCCAATGGAAAAGAATTTTTGTTCTTTTCCCACAACTGAGATGCCACAAATAAGAAACAGCTTTCAGGCCCACAGGGAATGGATGCATTGGAATTGCATGTGATGCCTTGAGAGACTACCTAGAACAGAGGCTACACAGTGTTAAAGGAATAAGATGGGTATCTATTAAAAAGGTATCACAAGTGTTCAGAGCTCACTTGCGCAGGGACAAGCTCCCGCTGTCTTCCACTCCTTGAACCCTCTGACTGAATGTT
Source organism: Serinus canaria (assembly GCF_022539315.1). Classification (NCBI taxonomy): domain Eukaryota; kingdom Metazoa; phylum Chordata; class Aves; order Passeriformes; family Fringillidae; genus Serinus; species Serinus canaria. The sequence continues at coordinate 26,628,795 of NC_066319.1, read as the reverse complement.
CTGTTTTACCTGGACAAGTTAAGAGCAACCTGTACTGATTTTTAGCAGGACAGCACACATCACAGCAGCTGGACTACAGGAACAAGGATTCTTTCAGCAGAGTGTGGAAAGAGCTCTGCCACTGCTCCCACTGCCCCTTCTGAGGGCCCCAGAAGTCAGGGAGCACCATGGTCCTTGGCTACTGTTTTGACCTGCAGCAGCAAATGTCAGATTTCTATCATTGAAAGGGTGAGAGGAGGAAGGGATAGTCAGAACCATCACACATTTGGTTGTGAAATATAGCTAAGTTTCACAGAAAAAAGTAAAATAGAGCCCAGAGTTTTTTAAATACAAACAGTACGGATGAAATTGGCAGCGTCATTTTTCCCTTTACATAAAAAGACATGTGCTTGTCACAGCTATTTACAGGGGCGAAAAACAAACAAACAAAAAACAGCAACAGAACTAAGCCTTGAAAGCTATGCATGAGGAAGGCTGTCACAGTATTACTTAAAAAAAAGGGGCAAGTACTAATTTGCACATAACCAATGACATTCACCTATTACAGAGGGTTAAATAGTTAAGTCAATGCTCTTCCTAAGTCTTGCTCCACTTGTATTTTTGGTTTTGTTCTCTCTCTGTCTTACTGAAAATCTTGAACATTGCACAAAAGTTTCCCTTGCTGACAAAACCTGACAAATCAGAGTCACAAAAGTACTGTCAGAGCCACAAAAATATACAAAAAAGCAGAAGGAAATTCACACACATTACTATCTGCACATTAGACCACCAGAAAAAAAGTTTAAATAAAAGAATAGTTTTTACACATATACAGATCCTGCAGGTAGCAGGCTAAGTTTGTATTACTGCAGACGTTTCTAAACTCAGTGGCTCTGCTTAAGCAAGGTTTCCACACCTTGTGAAAAAGGTGTCTTCAGCTCACTTTCTGCAAGACTTGTGACCCTGGTGCTGGCATAAAGCTTCACAGCAGCACTAGTGCAGAGACAGGATTATTCCCCCAGCAGTATTTTCAGAGGCCCAGGGCTGAAGAATTCACGCTTTCAACTGAGGTCAGGCACGATGGTTGGATACCATTTGGTTTCCATTTATGTTGCAACACACAAGAAGCTAACAAGAGAAAAGGGTGAGATGACAAAAAAAAACCAGCAGAAAGAAGAAACTCTCCTCAAACCACAAGTGTATCATTCCCTCCAGATCCCTTTCCTCTTGCTCTTACATTTCCAGTAGATTTTGTCCATTTTCTAGAATATGATGCCTTCCAGTTAAACATACTTAGTTCCACAAAGACATCATGGCAGTTCAAACTGTTCCAAAAGACATGAACCACTCACCCAATTAAGCCACAATAATAACTTCTTGGTGCGTCACCCCCTCTTTTTTTTTAAGGTAGCTTTTCATAATTGGTAACTTCTTTAATGTAATTTTTTTACTTATACCCTACCTGGTAATAATAAGATAGACATGGACATATAAAAAGCTGCATCCAATAAAAAGAAGTTGTTTATAATTTTTATTATAGTACTTAACTCCCTTCCTTGAAGAAATATAAGGTTTTCTAAAACATCTTTCTTGCCAATAAATATATATGTATTTAATTTTATGCACAGATATTTGTATGGTAGAGGAATTAGCACTTTTTTCTTATATATGGAGAGAATGTTGTGTGCCAGTTTTTTCAATATCACTGGGAAAACTGCTCATGGTTTCAAATATTGCAAATTGTTAAAAATAATTTGAAAAATTTCATACACTAAGCTCCCCTTATCATTCAGTAGACACTGGATTTAAAAGTTCAATTTTTTAAAAGCAGCTGCTGGAAAAACCCCACCTGTCAGTTCCTCAGCTCCCAGCATCATTTCACTAGCTCTCTAGTCAACTTCTAAAATATGTGTATCTGCAGCTCCAGTGTTAAAAACGGAAACTGCCTTCCACAATTCCCATTTTATAGTTTTTTATGCCTTAAGTAGGTAAAATGACATTTTTGGCAGTCTTTGAAAAAACGGTTTAAAATAAAGAACATAGCAATAAATAGACTATGCTTGCCTAGCTGCATCAGTAAAAATTTCCTCAGCTGAACACAAACACAATTTTTTCCTGTTCCTTGTGGAGAACTAATTCTTCAGCAACAAAATCCAAGGCCTGATGTGTTTCTTGCTAATAATCTGTGTACTTACAACAGTTATCTACTACTGAGAGCGACTTAGCTGTTAACCTAAACCAGACTAAGAATATTTTCCACCATCATTCTGGGAAGAAATGAAAGATGTATACATGTAAATGGCTAACACTCTCTTCCCTCTCCCTCCAAGTAAATAGCACACACAGACACACAAAAGGCAAGGAAAACAATTAACTTTCTGACTCTGAATTTTGGCTTCAATTTCCTCAAGAAGCTTCATGCACAAAATCGACATGTGGAAAGAATAATCTCCACAGTGACCAACTTTGCTGAGGCTTGTGGAAAACTGGCCTGTGCAGCACAGCAAGCTCTTGCCAGAGATGAACGTGCACCATAAAAGCAGCACCATGTCCTTCCCGGGCACTCTGGAAAACCTCAGTGTTTAAAAGCAATCACTGACCACCTCTTCCATCCCACATCCCACACTAAAGCTTAAGAACCACCCCCCACCACCACCACCTTTTTTTTTTCCTCCAAGAAAAAAAATACAGGCATACAATTACAAATGTATGCACTAACTTAAAGTCACGTTTTACTCTTTAAAGCATGCAACTTCATCACATGGCCCCAAGGCTTCCTCTGGATTACTGGCATCATGTCTGTCAGGAGATGCCATCAATTTATTTTAAGATACACAGGTTGGTGTGTAAATCTACCTATTTACTTTCAGTTTAGAGCTGCTGTTTTAAAGCAAAATCCCACCAGTAACAACTCCCTCTTCATTAAATATCTTAAAATTTGAAAATAAAGGGATGGACAGTACTTCATGAAAGTATTTATTAAAGAACTCCCTTGTCCATGAATAAAAAAAACAAAAACCAAACCCGGGGTGAACTTTTACCAGATCCACTATTTTACAATTGTAATTCCTTCCTGAAGCAGCAACTCTTGTTAAGTGCTGTCTGCATATGATTTCAGCTCAGTGCTTTGCTTTATTATTATAAAATATTTTAGGATGTGCATCTGCAATTACTAAATATGTTCCAAATTTGAAATATGTTTTAGTATCTTATTTTTCTGCATTTTGGAGGTAGCAAAACACTGGGTTTCCCCCTGACAGAAGTGCTATGCTCCCCTGCTCTCTCCAAGCATGCTGAGTAGCTCAGTTCTGTGTTATCCAGGCCCACTCACACTGCTGTAAAAAACTGCTTTTGCCCAGACACTTCTGTAGGCATTAAATAAATTTTAATATACATTGCTGTTTTAGCTCATGGCCGGTGTCTCCCTAGCTGATCTAGTTCTTCCAACTCCCTGCGATGCTTTTCAAATTCCCACTAGGCAGGAGTAGCATTGTCCAGTTGCTGCTAGAAGAAGCTGGTATAAGCACAAATTTCCATTTATAGATCACTATTAAAAGGTTTCCTCTCTTGCTCAGGCAAACACTGGGCTCAGCATGATTACAATCCATCTGTGCATATATCTGTTAGAAAAGTTATTTCCTCTTATAGAGGGTTATATTTATTTAGCTGCTCCAGTACAGCTGTTCCAAAGCCACTTGGAGTCTAAAAGCATGCTTTTCTGATGTTGCATTTCCCAATGAAATGCCTCAGCTGCTGAGCAAGAGCCCGAGTTGATAGCCTGAAGAAACATTATCTCTCAAAGGGTCTGTGTCCCCCCGCAGCAGAGCAGCACAGGCTGCCCCCCCAGGAGGCACCCGGCAGCTGCCCCTGCCCTCGGGCAGCCCGGCAAGCCTCGACCTGCGGCTGCTGCACAGCCAGCCCCAACTCCACCAAGTGAGGGCCCCCAGGGCCAGCCGGGCACTGCACAGCCTGCAGAGGCTGGCCAGGCTGTAGGTGTCTGCAGCACGGGCACGGCGTCCCGCACAGAAAGGCATTATGCAATACACTCGTGTCATTTAGGTCTTGAATGAGGATTTTTCAGTCATGTCATTTAGGTCTTGAATGAGGATTTTTCAATCTATTTGGTTTTTAATATACGGCCTCTTCCGTTGTTCATACTGCTTATTTGGCATTTCTACAAGCTATGAATATACACAGCTTCATTTTCAACTTTTGCACTGGAAGGAAAGATCCAAAATTATTAGTTATATAACTTTGAAACAGAGTCACAAATTTACTAAAGTAAGGTGAAAAGTAGCACTGATAAGACTGAGGGGAAAAAAAAAACTGTTTGAAACTAATGTCCAATACACTTCAGAAAAAAAAAACCCATCAAAAATAAATTAACATTCCTGCCTCAAGGCCAATTTTTCCAGCAATTGTATTTAATAATAGTAAGGGACTGGGCTGTTGCTGAACAGATAAGCTGACATCATTCCAAAAACATGAGTTTTCCCGATCTTCCTTTTCAAATTTAAAAACATTAAACAAAACAGAAAACCAAACAAAAAAAAAACCACTTAAACAAACACAAAAAACCCACCACCACTCCTACTTAAAAAAAAGTATGATGGAAGAGACACCTTTCAAACAAAATGGTCTCAGTGTGTCCAGTCAGCGTTAACAAGTGCTTTATTTTATTTCTTTATCTGTTGGGTTTCTTCTAAATTTTGCTTGTGTAACACAGAAAATGTGTTACACAAGCAAATCAGTGTTTCTTTCCCTTCAAAGTGATTGGTAACTCATCTCTCTCACAGTTCAGCATTTGGAAGAAATCTTGCAATGCTAGTGTGAGACTTCAAGTTAATTGTGTGAATGAATAAAGGGATATGGAATAATTAAGAGTTACAAACACAACTTTAGCTTTTCAGTAAGATGACTGCAAGTATCATTAAGCAAAATGTTCTGAAGTTACTTATTTCCAGCAACAAAATTATTTCCAACTAATCTGACAATGCAGTTGAGATTTCCTGATGGTGTCAGAACACTGAATATTGAAAGCCAAAAGAAAACCACGTTCTTCCATGACAAGCTCCCTATTTACTCTATTCAGCCTTGCACCAGCTCTCCAAATCAGGACCATAAGTAGAAGTTACAAAAAGAACACTACAAGAAAGCCTTCCTGTTTTCATTTTCTTATGCACAGTGGGTAATAGTTTTGTGTAAATCAGTCACAAGCAGAAACCCTATAATAGGAAGGGCAAAGTGTTAACTTTGCAGTTGTTACTGTCAGTTTTTGATTTTGTCTGCTGGTCCTCTCTAGTCACATAGAGCAAAAGTAGTATCAGTTTCACAAAAAATACAGCTGTGTTTCTGAACATAAATACAACTTCTCCCAACTCCTTACTTCCTTACAATCCAAAATTACCTGTGTGCAAGACTGCCCTGTCCTTCCTACACTGTAGCCTTTTGTGTCCGCGACCAATCCCGAATCCAACCTATAGGTGTTCCAAGTGAAAGTTTAATATTACAAAAGGTTACAAACATGCAATCTTATAACCAAATATTTTTCCCCCTTTTTCATGCAAGCAAACTTCATACTCTTCAAATCTGTTGTAGGATGCATTAAGCCATTTTGTCTTGACCGACTAGTAGATTTTCATTAAAATATATCAACAATATGCAAAAATGTTCGGGGGAGGAAGCAAAGGGTTAAAATCTCCATGACAGTTGCTGCAAAGAGATATTAGTAACTTGACAAAATATTCACAAAGTCTCCTGCATTCAAAGCCATTATGCTTTTCCCCTACAGACAGGGTCAGTATGTCCTGCCAATTCATGAGCTCCCAAAAATAAACTAGTTGAGTAACTAAAGATGTCAATAGATTTTCACATTGCCTCCACATATCCAAACGGTATCGCTTAGATGGTTACTTGTAAACAGCCAGGCATCCTACACTTAACCTAGAGCACTTTCCCAAGCAGATTCTGTCACTTGCAGTTACTCTGTTAGAGCTGTCACTGAACAAAGAATATTTTTCCACCTCCAAACTGTACTCTCATAAATCAAGTCACTCAGAAAGAAAAACTGTCGTTTTAAAATGCTTTATAGCACATAGCAAAATTGAGTAGTTCTATTCATCTTCACAATTAAAAAAAACCCACAACAGAGCAACTGAGAGATGTAAAAAATGCCCCAATCCATGCTTCAAGGGAGAATGTTGATCTACCACTTTCTTTTCTTCCATCTTTGACCTTTTCAGTGACACTACCAAAGTTACCCAACCGAGAAACAGAAAAGTATGAAATAACTCTGCATAAGAGGCAGACTGAAATCACCTAAGTGCACAGAACCAGGGAGATGATAACTTTGTTCACTGACATGACTGAAAGCCATGTAAGTAACCTGGCTAAGGAAACTACACAATCTGCTCTACACAGAAATTGAAGCACTCATTTCTGTGCACACATTTCTAGAGTGCAATCCAGAAGACACCATTCCACATCTTAGATTTCGAGAACAAACATTACAGGATTCAGCAGAGAACTAAAATTCAGACATTTAATCACAATGTCCAGGAAAAAGCCAGTCAAGAGGGCCCGCAGCAGATGTATCTGCAATTCAATGAAAAATTGCTATTTCACCCAAGGCTTATGTGCCTTATCTGCTGGAAGTAAACAGAGGGTGCCAAAAAACATTTCTGAACAGCGATGTCAGCTGCTTCTCAAGGAGGTATGAGAGGGTTCTGGGCTCCTCTACAAAGCCTGCTGACAAAACACTCACCCGGCCATAGAGATGCAAATTCAGACTCACATACCACACCTTCGCCTATCAGGAGGGCCCATCAATCAACTCCTCTGCGTGGGGCAGAATCTCCGTTTCTACTCACATTATGCCACTGAGTGTTAGGTCAGAGTATGGTTTTGTAGCCTCTCCGTTGAAGACGATTACCTCACCTTTAAACGACGACGATAACATGGCACAAACGAAGTAAAGTACTTGTCAAATACTTGTGAGCTTGCAAGAAAGGGAGCAGACTGGAAACATTTTGTTGTTTTATGTCCCACGGCACCAGAAAACAAATGCTTCCTGAACTGCATTTTGTTGTCTTCTCTTTCAGGTCTGCCTGCCTTTAGTCCTACTTGTCCTATAGCTGTCCAACAGCTTGTAGATGCAAGTGTAGACTCGTGTATTAGATACAGGAAGTTCCACAACTGGAAGACCTAATGCTCTTCTGCATGAGAGCAAAGAGTATGACTTGTTCTAAGCTCAGGGCACCTGTTCCTTATTGCTGCCCATTTCAGTTTCCATATAAGCAGCATGTTGTGTCCAAGTATGAATAAAAGACTCAATGAAATCATACATCATCATTTCCCTTTAAGGGTGGGACACCACTGAAAAACAATAAAAGCACTTCAGGCTACTAAAAGAGACTAAGAGCAAGATTTTACTTCAGATTTTAAAAGGCTATGCAAAGCTATTGCCTTCTTGGGAAGAATATGGGGAAGTCTTAACTATTTTAACCCAATTAATATGTTAGAAAGCTCCCCTAGCTTCAATTTCCAGGCTATATTCCTGAAACAGATCTCTGTAAGAACTGCTGGTACAGACCCTATTACAGCATTGCAATCTCCACTGGCAAATGAGATCCTCAAATTTACTTTTGACAAAAGGGACCCCCCTATAGATTGCTTAGCTTTCCAAACGTCTAGGGGTATCCTGCACCTTTGTAGCATATTATCCAAACTAAAGTGGTACAAACCCTCAGTAAAACCATATTGCCTCAGAAAATTAAAGTATAACTGTAGACTTCTCCATGCAGCCTGAGATCAGGTTCAGTCTTTTTTATTTAATGCTCGTGATGTGAAGATGTCCTGGTTGCAGCCAGCACAGGGTTATTTTTTGTAGCAGACAAGAGGGGCACAGCTAGGTCATGGAGGTTACTCTACACCATCTCATGTCATTGCTGCTGGGATGGAGGAAAGGGAAATTCTTCTAGGGAAAAGGGTGATTGTTGAAACTGTAGATTTGCTTCTGGTGAGAAAATGTGGCAGAGGGAGCCATTAGCTATTTTATTGCTGTTACTGCTCCTCTTCTTATCTCATTGCTGTTTCTAGTAAGCTGTTCTTAGCTCAACCCATGATCTTTGCCTTTTGTGCCTCCAATTCTCCTCTTCAGCCCATCAAAGTGGGAGAGAAGGAGAAAAGGCAGAGAACCAGTGTGTGGTTTGGAGAGTGCTGGCACTAGACTGGGGAGTACCATTCCTAAACCTTGACAAAAGAGCAGAAGAAAAACATCTTATGCAGGTTTGAATTATACTCAAAATCCCTCTCAAGCAGATCTCAAACTCAAGAGAATATAGAAAACTGGAATTTTTTTTGCATCATAAATCTTTCTGTATTTGACACCAAAGGGTTGCTGCAAACATTAGTGCCATCTCTGCTTTTCAGCTGAGTAACATGTGAACCACTGAGTTTTCTTGTTTTCTTTTGTCACATGGTCCTTGGAGTGTGCTATTATGGTATTATACAGGCTGAAGTAAGCATTAACAATTCGAGATCAAAATTCCAAATACAGTTTAAATATCAGTATCTCTCATGAAAGAAGTATTAAGAATTTCTAAATCTAAGTATCTTCCTATATTGGCACTTTTTTATTTTGTGTGAGCATGAGAATGTTGCTTTGTGGGTTGTCTTTTAAAAACAAAGTGCTTTGCTCTTTCATCTAAATGTCATTCTTCCACAAATATCAACAGGAACTTTATAGTACTCTAACAATAGAATATTGCTGATCAGGATTGGAACAGACTATTGATTTATCACCACTGGGGAAATACTTCTGTTAACTTCTGTTAAGAAAAAAGTAAAAGCCATTTTAACGTCACTTTAGTCATTACAGAAGCAGCAGCATCTGGATGGATGTTTTAACATCAACTTCAAGTACCAAATACACTGTCCCTTTAACTAAATATCCGTGTATATGTGGTCAAGCAATTGCTGGTGTTGACAAGTATTTGGGCCACTGCCCTTGCTCTCATACTTGCCTAATGATACCTCTGACAGAGGTGCCTGGCAAAGAAATCCATGAAGTGGCTAAAAAGCAACAGTGCAAGCTGGTGGCCAGTGAAGGGTCTCTAGCCTTGCTCTGTTGCCTCTGTGTTAGAAATGCATTTGCTTTATGACCAGTCCACCCCAGCCTCATCTGTCTCCTGTGCTTAAGAATTCAGCAAATACATGTTTATGCCACTCGCAGACTAACAAAGACCTGCATCGTGGCATACATGCGTGCACAGGCAAGCTGGTTCATTTTAAAATGCCAGGAGAGATTACCTGAATAAGGAAACTGAATTTTCTAGTGTACAATTTTTATCAGTAGTAATTATTACTATTAAAGAGCTCTTCCGGTTGCAGAAAAAAACTTTAGAAATCAAGGCTTCAAATCTGCACTTCTTTTGCTAACAAAGCTCTCTGCATTTTAATTTCCTCTCTAAAGGTAAGGTAAGTAGGTTTATTTATATTGGAAAAAAAAAAAAGCTCAGATAGCTTTGTTCATATTTTAATAGAAAAATGTCATCATTGACATCAATAAAGCTTCTTGCAGGGCAGCCCCTTATTCACTGTTAACAAGTGCAAACCCCAAATATAGTATCAGCTATATCACACTTCTCAAGTTTTTAACTCCTCAATTTTTCAAATGTTTAGTCTTTACATCTGAAATTCAAGATTAAAATGCATTGTTTATAAGGAGCCTCACATTCTTTTTGTATCTTCTTAGGCGCTAAAAGGTCTTTTTATCACAGATCAAATTTTTCTACAGAAACATTTACAGTACATTTTCTGCAGAAAGAAAGCTGCAATAGCAAAATAAGTCATCTAGTACCATACTTGAAATATTTTGCTTTTGCCAAAGAAGGATTAAACCAAGGAGTCCCATACTTCAGAAGGAAAGCAGTTCCCATACTTCAGAGAGAAAGAAATGTCTCAAATATCCTTTTGACTCTTAAATGTATTTAGAAAATCAGCATAATGAAAGACCACTTCAATGCTGAAATTAAATCAGAAAAAAGTGAGGCTGATAATCAAATGCAACATTTAGAACAGTTGTTTACTTACAATCTCACTCTTTACGTGCAAAGGTTTTCTAGTTATTCAAGAAGAGCAGCTTAAGCCCCTAATAACCAGAATGCCTAAGGGTACAGTAATGCTTCACTAGTATGACAAAAGTCTAGCTTTTGTTTTTAATATATTGCTTTTTTTCTCCAGAGACATCTCAACCTCCCTTAAAACATGTTAATTTAAACAAGTATTGTTTGGAAAGTCCACACTGTTTACTTATATATACTTATATTTTATAAATATTTGAAAATACAATAGCTTTCCATTAAAAAATCCAAATAAAATTTGTATTGGTAATTAAATATTATGGAACTGTCCCAAATATATATCATGTCTCATGCAGGATAACATCTAGAGTTTATCACAAAAGATTCAAAGAGAATAATTCAACTCAGAATTTTTGAAGTAATGATATCAAACTAAATCATAGGGGCAGTCAGATTTCCCTGCCAGTTTCAGATATGTGAGTATTTGGGATCCTAAGTTGTCATCATTGGAATCTCTTAAAGCGGTCTTACAACTGTGGCTCTCTCTCCTCCCACCAGGAATTTGGCAGTGCTGGGATTTTGTTCTCAAATGGTATAAAATCAAATTTAAATAGGAAAATACTTTGCTAAATTCTTCTCCACCCAAGTGTAGTAATTTCCCCAAAACACAGCAAACTCTCCTTTCAGGAAGTGCATGAAAGAATCCATTATGTAGGGAGAAATAAAAGCCTGAAATATCAGTTTAAACTCCCAAAAGTATTGTTAAGGATGTTATAAAACTGTAAACAAGAATGAAATTCTTGACAAATAACCAGATGACATATGCAGGAGTTGAAAAGGAAATGCTCAAGGAATCCCAGGTGTACACAGGCATAGCAGGTAAGGCCGCACCTAAGCATAAGTGATTAAGTCAAGTTTGAAATCTTGCAACATCCTCATGAAACTTGGGATCCAAACAAAAATGCACTTTTACCTATGAACTACACCATAGCGAGGCTACTTGGAGATTATTCAGACTTCTGGGACTAGTTTCAACTTTGGACCTCATTACGATGCACAGCGCAGACAAGGTGACAAGCATTTCAGCAGGCTGACTGCCCCACAACATGCAGCTCCAGAGAACAACAGGTTCTGGATTGTCCATGCTAAAGGGAAGCAGCCACTCTGATAGCTGGAAATCCACCCCAGAACTCTGTACCACACACAGGCTGCGAAACCAAACGAGTATTTCAAAAAGTCTTATTAGTTACAAGCCCTTCAAAAAATAAAATTAAAAAATAGACTAAAACAAAACTTGCAGTTATAATTAATGCATATTTTGATCACCATTACTCTAGAAATAACAAAAGCAACATTATCAAAGACAAGAAATTAGGATAAACTCCAAAATACAGCATTATATTCAAGGTTAAAATAAAAGTACAAACAGTCAAACGAAAAACTTCAGCATGTTTAGAAAAAAACCAAACCAAACTTCCCAAACTACACTAGCATCACAAGGAAAAGAAACTTTTGTTCTCAGGGGAACTGAGTTTTAAAATGAGATACGTGCATGTATATAACAAATAGTGTGTGTACATATAAATATACACAAACATTTAATTTGTCTTCCTAAAATAAACAACAGGAGGATATACCAATATATATCATTGCAGGGTAATCTCTCCTATCATGGGGAAAGCCAAGCAACTGAGAACCAATGTGAGACAATAACAGGCAGCAAAGAAAAAACAAAGTATGAACACTGACTTGATTCCTCTTCCTGTCTCTTTACATCCCAGCTCTGAACTTATAATGTATCAGTAAGGTATTTAGTAAAAAAGATATCAGAACTGTTTCTCAGTTTACTACTTCAGGTACTAATAACACTTAACTTGTTTCAATTCTTACCAATGCTAAAGCCAAACTACACAGTTTTTACAATTCTTACCAATGCTAAGTCCAACTATACCCTTAATTTTCACTAAGTAAGGGTAAAAAGGAAAACATTACTCTATGCTTTGCTGTAAGCCTTTCAAAATGTCTTTAAGAACAAACAAAAAATTAACACACATTGGCCACACCCTCCCAAAATAGTTTTTCCTAGTTTTCAACTTCTTGATTAACACCAGCCATCAATTCAACAAGGGGCAATCAAGTAGTTTACTTGTACATAAAAAGAACATTAATTTTGGGGTGTGTACATTTCAAAGAATATCTGTACATCATATTATATACAGATTAATTAATTATATTAATTTAAGCATTGTTATCTGCTGGCTGTCAGTTGCACAAAATACAGCAAAAAGCATCAAGAGAGCCTGAAAAGCAAAGAATTAATTACCAAGATTATCTCTGCATCCACATTCAAATGGTTGCTCCTAAAAACCTGGACTGCATTCAAAATGCATGTACACACACCTTTTCCCGGTGTGCAGAGTAGAGCTTTCCCTCATAACTTTTTCAGTCTCTGGAGTCGATCAGCAGAGCACTAAGGGCTACAGCTGGAGACCACTCAGAAACAGAAGCTGTGCAAAGCGTTGTGAAGTGCTCCTTGAGCAGCCTCCTGCTGCAGACACATGCCATTTGTGCACTGCAAGCTGCTGGAATTTCCACATGGAATGCAAGGGGCTGCTATGCAGCAACAAAAACTCAAATTATTACTGACCAGCCGCCTCTTTCAGGGACGTCTGTAACGTATAACAAGGATTTCTTAGTTTGAAGGCTCAAATCACACCAGGGGAACGTGTGATTCAAAGTACAAGCAACTCCTGTCTGACAAAAAACTCTCTGCCACACTTGCAATTATTAGGGAAGGTCCTCAGGATATTTCCTTGAATTAGCAGTTCATCCCTCCTATTTACAAATTGCTCAGTGACAAGTCTTCCCTTTGGATGTGACTCATGAGCATTGGTTTGCTCGTGCCAGAACCTGCAGTGTTTTGGGCATATATTGCAAAACCTCACCAACAGAGCTCCTGCCTCCCTCACCTCCCCATTTCACACTATGAATACTCAAAGTGGTTTACTTCTCATTTCATGTCTCTTTGAATGTAACTAATTGCACTGGAGACAACATTCATATTTACTAAGTTTAATTTTAGCATAAACTGTAATTTACTGCAACCAGTTCTAAGATTTTATGCAAAGCTCCAGAACTAAAACAAAAAAGCCAAAAAAACCCCAGAACACCAGCAAAAACCTCCAAAAAACGGTACAAAAATCTCCAGCTCTTACCAACATTCCTATTCTACAATTTGATCAACAGGTTAAAAAAAGTGTTTGCTAAATGCTTACCCAAACTCAACACAAAACTAAGTAAGTTTCTTGAGCAGAAATCCTTCAAGAACTGCTAAGCATATAGAAAATACACACACCTTTGCAAACAGGGCCACAGGCTAGCAGATTTCCAGTCTGATTCATGACAGTCCCTCCTGTCTCCTTACATGCCTGGGCACACCTCCACACACATACCACCAAGGTGGCCATCTCCAAAGAAAGGCTGCATGTTCTCAAGTCAGGGGCAACTTAAGGGCTTGATTAGCAGCTTGACAGAAGAGTATCATGAAAGGGATGAGAGGTTTGACAATATCTCCTGTGGCTCCGCAGCCACCACTGACAGGCGACCATAAGAGTGAAAATGCAAAAATATAAACTAACATTTAGAGCATTTATGCAGGCTTTTGAAAAGCTTGCATTGTGCTACAGCCCTCATCACTTCATATCACCACTGCTTGCATGCACCTGGACGGGTTAAAGACTAGCACAGCTACACCTTTGTTTTGCTAGCATGCACACAAATGTATATATATCTATGACTAATTCCACTGAGAACCACAGGACAACTCAAGGACGTGCAAGTTACCTACTCCTTTGTATACAAGTCCAAAGAATCCTACCTAAAAACTCTCTTCCACCACATAGGTTGTAAAACCCAAAAGATTTAGCATAAGGAATAACTATTTGTATCACTACCACAATAATTCAAATCAACTCTTTAAGAACTACTCCAGAGGTAATTTTGAGTTTAAAACATCCAGTATAACACAGATTGTCAAGTTAGTCAAGACATGAAGTACAATTTCAAGAAAAATCTACAAATAGAACAGCACAGTAATGCATGCATTAACATATTTCTTTCATGTTTTATTAAAACAAAATGCTCTAATAAACTTACAGAAGGATCACTAAGATCGGTTGTCAAATGACAAAAAAAACCCCAAACCAACAAACAAAACACAAAAACCACTGTCAGCAGATCCCCTCATTCTTCATTAACAAAGCCACATATATTTTACATGAACCATTTTCTTGACAACCTGAGGAAACTACCAATAATAATGTTTTCAGCTACAATATGTTTTAGTTGAACACCAAGAAATTTTAAAGCAGCTTTCCGTTTTTATAGTACTTTTCATTGCAGTGCTCAAAACACTTTACAAGCCTTTGTGGCATTTATTAAGACATCAGCTATAATAGCTGAAGAAAATACTTCCAGAAATTTGTCTCTAATGTTAGAAAGGCCAGTATCTGAGCACCAGATCTGAAATCTTTCAGATCTGTCATGAATTCCAAGTACTCTAGAAACTAAGCTGATAAAAATAACAGGTGACCAGCGTTTCTGAAAAACAAATCTTAGGGAACTTAAGTTGTGGGTACAAGAATTTTGACATTATTATGATGTTCTTTCAAGTCTTAGTTAAAAGCCTTGCTAATACAGGGTCAGTGGCACACTTTCTAAGTGCCTCATACTATCCCTCAGCCAACACTGCCTACAAGATCACTGAACCAGATGCAACTTTAAAGTTAAAGTTGAAAAAGCATGCTCTGAGCGAATCTCTCGTCTGATAGTTCGTTCAAGCTCCAAGTTTTTGTGGCCTGACACAGAAACTCTCCCGAATGCTCTTCTCTCCATTTCCAAGCCAGCTAGCTGAACTGCAATTTCTTATTTTAACATAGGTCTTTTTCCTACACAAGCACACAAAAAAATTGACCAGAGCAAGAATTACACTAAATGTGCGGGACTGTAGCAAACCTGCTTAGATTTCAGCTTGTATATAATCACTTTAGAAACATGAACCCGCAGATTCAATGAGTTTTCAATTTCTGTCTGCTGTGATTTCAGAAACTACTAGTGGCGTTACTGCTGAGTATTTCAGATCTCTGATTTCTACGATCAGCCTCACTCCACTTCTACCTTCCTCTTTTAATTCTCTGAAGTCAGTCTAAGAGGAACGTGGCAGTTCAATGCAGAACACATTCTCTTTTTAGCATTTGCAATGCAAAACTAGGTTTTGTTCGGTACAGAAATCTTGCACAATAGCCTGTGTATACGTATTCGTTCCAACAATGCTGTCCTATGCAATCACTCTGTAATTACACACAGTCATAAAGCTGCTGCTGTTGCTGCTTGGAACTGCAGTCTCGCCCTCCAAACAACCTAATAGTCTCCGCATTAGGACATTTCTTTCTCTCTCTTCCCCTCCCTTAACTGCTTGCTCCAGTACAGATGGCCTTTACACTAAGCTCAAAGCACGTAACCGGAATGAAATCAAGTTATTATTAAAAAATTAGATGTTTTTAAAAGAATGTAAAATAAATCTCTGTTGAGCTAACAGAATATTTTGCTAATTCTGCAAGCTGCAACCGCACAAGACTTAATAAACCAAAAATAAATCCTGCTTACGCCTGTTTAAAAAAAAAAAAACCGTAAGTATTATATAAGACTCTCACATACGCGCGTAGGTGTATTGTCAGCTTTTACTGCTAAACTGCAACGAATCGGTCTTTTGCAGTTGCTGCCAGAAAAGAGCTGTACACTTGAAAGCACGGGATTTTTCAAAAATTATCTAACAAATTCCTCCCCACCCCCCTCCACTGCGTAAACTCCAGCAGAGCGATCCGACCCTCGCCACGATGCGCTCAGCGGCGGCCGGGACCCGGCGGCTCCTGCGCAGCACCCGGGGCCCCGCACACGCCGGGCTGCCCCGGCTCCTCCACGCCGCGAGCAAAGAGAACCTCCGCCCGCCCCAAACCAACCCCTCAAAATTCCATCCGCAGGCAGCTCACCCGAACACAGACACATCCTGAAAGTAGTGCTGCTGCCAGGCAGCCGCGAAGAAACCCCTCCGGAGCGCTCGTAACAACTCGGGCTACAGCAGGAGGCGACGGCTCAGCAGCCGAGCCTGGTCCCCCGCAGCAGGCGGGCCGGGAGTGCCGCCGCCCCGGCCCCGTGGGGCTGCGCGGCCCGGGCGCGGAGCCAGCCGCCCTCGTCACCTCCACAGGTACTTCTGCTCCTCATCCTGCACCCAGCACCCACAAACAAAGCACGCACCACCACCCCCAAAAGAAACGCCCCGGGAAAGACACCCCCTCTCCAAAATGGCAGGAAAACGGAAGCAAATCGTGCAAAATTTAAAAAAAAATAAATAAACGCGCGGAAAAGAGGAGAAGAAAGAAAGAGAACGTGCTGGCTCACCTGCGCAGGCAGGCACGGCGGGCGTCGCGGGGGAACGTGGAGCAGCTGTTTGCAGAGGGGGGCGGGAGTGAAGAAGGAGGGAAAAAAAAAACCAAACTTTGTTTCTTTCTCTCCGGGACTCAGCGAAAGCGTCACTTCCTAGTGCAGTAAGCGGGGAGGCTCCCGGGCCCGTACTCCTCAACTCCTCCTCCTCCCGCCTTCCTCCTCCTCCCTCCGCGGCGCCGCTCCCGCCGGCCCTCAGCGCCTCATCTCGGCACGGGCCTGGGCCCCCTGCCCTTGTCCGCAGATCTCGGCTTGACCTTCTGCTCTTGGCTGTCGCTGCTGCTGGCAACGAAGGAGAGGAAATCCCCAACGAGTGAGGGGCGGGCAGAGAGTTCGCAGCATTGATTTGAAAACCAAGCCCTGCAAAATACTGCCGTGTCCAATACCCTGCGGAAAGCGCCGCTTTGATGCCCCTAGTTCAGAGCCAGCTTCTTCGGCGAGATAAGGCTTCGTGTCCTTTTTCTCTAAAGAAAAGCAAACAAAGAGCTTTTGATTTTTAAGGAAACCCTTGTACCAAAGGAAAACATGCTTTTCTGTTTCTCCCTATCGGTCCCTTTTCTCACTTTTCCAGAAGAAAAAGTCGGGGGGGGTGGGGGGAAGGAAAGGAGAAAGGATATTAGTCCAATGCAAATCCTCAGGTCATGTCTATATTGTTGGCTGCTTTACCAGCACCTGAAATTTACTTTCACAATAACTCATACTTCGAAGGTTTCTAAAAATGTCCAGCTCCTCTTCTGGAATATGGCTTCCTCTGCTGCCTTGGTCAGAGAATAAAAAACACAGTGTGCTGACAAATGCAAGCATGCTACTCTACCCTACTAAGGCAGGAAATAAAGCTGCTTTGACATTGCTCCCTCTGTAGACTGCTCTGCTACTAGAGTTTGTTAACAATCAATGAAACTTTTAGATTATAAAATAACCTTTAGACAGCATTCACAGATTGGACTCACATACAGTGAAACATGGAGCAACATGAAAATGCCTAACATTTTTCTTCAATGTGCACGTTACCACATGTTTACCTTCATCCAGGCTCAGATCATTCAGTGCACACAGCAGCATTGCTGGATTTTGGGGTTTTTTTCCAGACCAGCAAGGCAGTTTCCCTTCCAGCATGTATTGCCTTATAGAGTGAGATATAGAAGTAATTTTTGCACTGCTCACTGTAGTTCGTGTTTCTTTCCCAATAGCTCCTTGCAGAACTTTTTACCAGGGAAGCTCAAGATGTGTAGAAACAGGAGCCCAGAGAAGTGACTTGCCTATGACTACAGATGCATAACCAGGTTACTCTGATGAGTCCCAGGTCAGCAGTCTAATTACCACACCCAATCTTTTCCTGTCATGGTGCAGAGAGAGGATAACAGTGAGACACATGGTGGTGAAGAGCAAAATAGTAGCCACGGGTACTACTGGTAAAGGTTTTTTTCTTTCACAACCAGAGGTATCATTTGATGCAACACTCTCTCAATAGGACCTTCAAGGAAAAATCTTCTACGGCATCATTAATACATTTGCTCTTCCAAACTCATGATAGACAGGAACAACAGGTCAACTATTTCAATCAATACAGAAAGAATATTCTCAGATCTTCACAAATTACCTAATATGTAAAGCAAACATAAATTATTGAACTAGCTGTAGTCAAAGGCATACAACTCATTAATTTAATTTGCCCTAATAAAGATTGAAAAGAGATTCAATAAACTGGAGTTATTTCCTCTCTGTTACGTTAGGCAATCGGTGCCCCCCATGAAGCACATCAGATATTGAGATTGAAGTTACTTGTCTCAGCTTTCATTGGGGGGAGAACAAACCCAACCAAAAATAACCAATCTTCTATGATTTTAAATCATGTTTTACTAGCAAAATGTATCTCTTTGTTCCAGACAGAACAAATGCATGTTGTACTTCACCTGTTTGGAGGCTGGGAGCAAAATGATGAGCAGCATCTTGTGTTTCACAATACTTAATCACATAAAAGCAGCAGACAATGGCAGAAACGTCATCATCCGGCTGCAGAAGCGAACATTGCGCAGAGCAGGGAGTGTGCTTTCTGCCCTGCTCCAGGAGATATTTTAACTTGTTGGGTTTGATAGTTCCCTCCTAAGTAACATATCAGGTAGATAGGAATCATGCTGAGCCAAAGACAACATAGTAACCACAAGGACAAAGCTGAAACACCCTGCAAGATGCAAAATCTATAGGAAAGGATGACTGTATTTCCTAAACATACCAAATGGGATGAGAACAAAAACAAGCAAGACAGTAGGTATACCAACTAGTTTATAGATCTAAAATAGAAGAAACACTTCAAAGACACCATGATGTTTATAGAGCTGTATGTTAGTGTTTATCTTACTGAGCAATAAAAGTTTTATGAAGTGTTTTGTAAGGATTTTACAGTTATACACTCTTCAATTGTTTCTCCATTCCTCACATTACATGGTCATTACATCTTCTCCAGAGCCAGCCATCATAATTTTCTACTTTTCAGTAACAGCATTTGCTATGCTTTTAAAAAGTTTTTCTTTCTCCTTTTCTCAGCATATACTGAGATTACATGACGGCTGCACTTCTATCAGCTTTACTGTAACAAAACTTAACACACATGCATTCCCTGTTACGTCATTATTTTGTTACTACATTGAAGGAGATCGGAAGATCTCCTAGCTATCAGCGTATAAAATCTTAGTTTTCTTTGGCTTGTACAGACACATCTTGTAGTGTAACAACATCGACTCATATCATTAATACACTGGATTGCACTGAGTCAGAATTTGGATTAAAGACTACGCTTTGCATACTGAAGTTTGCAATACTGAGCCACGGGCTCAGTAGGTGGCACTCTTTTCCCCGCGTCAAAGTAGAGCCAAGGCCCCGTCCTCTTTGTAATTCTCAGGAACTGAATTTGTGCTCCAGAATGATGGGAGACATTATGGAGCCATTAGTTCTCCCTGAAATTAGGTATAAAATGAAGGTCCTAACCAGTATGGCTAATTAAAAAGCATTTACACCCTTTGTAATAGGAATTTCAGATTTTAATAAGCCTAATGCTTCCACCTCATAATCACACTGAAATTTCCTCTAAAATTTCATATGATGTGATTTTTATTTAAAAATATTAATGTCAGCATAAACCAGTAATTAATAGCTGCAGTGTTTATCCCATAAATATATTCAATGCTCAGAGGCAGGGCTGCCTCTAGACAAGCCAGAGAATGGACTGAGAGGAACCATGAGAAGTTCAACACAGACTAATGCAAAGCCCTGCATTTTGCCCAGACTGTCCTGCCATTACACAGGCTGGGGCTGGCAGGACACTCAGTGACACTAAATAAGATTTGAGGGTCCTGCAGGACAGTGGGAAAAACACCAGGCAGCAGTGAAGGCTCGCACCATCCTGGCCTGTATAAAGAAAATCTGAGCTAGGTTCAAGGGAAATTACTATTTCTCTTTACTCATCATTTGGTAGCCTGTGTCTGGAATACTGTGTGGAGTTTTGGGCATCCCAGTATAAAATATATGTTAATAAACTGGAGCCAGTAGAAACTCAAGATGATCAGGTGCTGGAACAGATGTCCTCAGCAAGGAGAGGCTGATGGAAACAGTGGTCATTTCAACCAGCTAGTGAGGATAGTGAAGCAATGAGCAACATCATTTGATTTCAGTGTTGACCCTCACTCTTAGCAGGAGACTGAAGAAGTGACCTCCCAGAACCTCCTCTAACTTGACTGATACTGTAATTCAAGAAGGAAGCAAATCCTTATAACTCACATAAGAGGAGACTTAATTAAATGACAGTCAGATAGTTTGAACATGTCTTATAGGAAATAGGAGTGATTGTATCTGTATGCAAATCTGTATTCAGATTTGTTGGGCTTTAGTTTTGAGATTGTGAAGACCATCAGCCTAATTACAAATAAAGCCATTCCCTCATAGTCCATTTCCCAGCACTATTACAGGAGAAAGTGTTCATAAAAATGGATTTTATACAACAATGTTTTTATACAATTACTTTATACTACAGAGAAATTTTCATTTCTCCAGTACCAATGTCTGTCTCCCATCTTTGTCAGAATTATTCACTCAAGTTTGAAATATTATGCTAGGACACAACTTCTCTTGGGAAATTTGATGCAGACAGATGGAATGCTTGGAAAAAAGGGGTTTGGCCTATTTAAAAGAGCTTTCAAAAAAAACCAAAAACACCTTTGTGCCTATATTTTTACTCTTAATATCTGAATTTAAAACACTTAATTCAAGCTAGATTTTAGTAAGATTCAGCTTATTTGATCAACCTGTGGAGAAAATACACGTATTTATAGAGCATGCATGTGTAAATACA
The DNA here is from genome assembly GCF_022539315.1 of Serinus canaria. NCBI lineage: Eukaryota > Metazoa > Chordata > Aves > Passeriformes > Fringillidae > Serinus > Serinus canaria. Next base: position 26,607,891 of record NC_066319.1, on the reverse strand, counting down.
TAGGTATACACACACAGTGTGTCATGACCTGGCTCACTGAGAACCAGGAGGAAACCTTGTTACATGATGGACACTGTGGTTTGGAGAAGAAACCACATGTGAAACAAAGTTAGTCACATTGCTTAGATACTACTGAAAAAAGCTCAGATGCCATGGTGGGAAAGACAGTGCAGGAATCTATGAAGTACCAAATTATATGGCATGCTGAAAACCAGGACTGTTGACCCTTTCTTCCTAATTTTGCTAGCTCGTGTAGCTTTAAAAAGACTTTGTAGTCTTTCTGCATTTGCTATCACTTTTCCCAGAATGCCACATTATTTGTTTGTTTGTTTTACAAACAACAGTCTGTGGTAACATTGTTCACTAAAATTGAGAAAAATACAGTATTTGAAGAAACTAAGTGGTGAGCTGAAGGCCACATGGAGGTTGAAAAGCTGAGCTTTGGTTAGCTCCAAATGCTCAAGTCCACATGTAAACTCTTCTGTCACACTATACTGTTGCTGTATTTTAGGAGCTCAATATGCAGATGGTACTAAACTTCAACATGTTCCATCACCAAACTGTTACCAATCTACACACACAATAATAGGACACCAAATGCTTCTTGCTGCTCAATTGACTAAATAGTGACACAAGTCCTTCTGAAAATTAGGTTCAAGTTACCTTAAGGAGGATGATATTAAAAAAACCCTAACAACAACAAAAAGATTTTCTTAAAAAAAGCTGCCTGTAAAATGCCTCTGATTTTTTCTTAAATATTTATTGATTATATTTTCTTACATACTGTATGAGAGGAGCAATTAGAAAATGAACTGATGAATATATGTATATTAGAACTCTGAAAATGTAAAGCACCATAAATTCTTTACCTCTATTTAACTATTCATCATCCTAATTTAGATAACATAAATAATAATGCTACTACCTTGGGAAAAGTCCATGGTCTAGTAACTCTCAACAAGATCAAGAATTCTTCAGATTAGTGGAAATACTCCTGAAAAACATGGTAGGCAAGAAATATCAAGAACTGGTAGGCATATGTAAATTTTTAATCCTAATACTTTTTTTTAATGCTATAATCATTTCATGGGATGAAGTTGTGCTGTAGTTAAGGGGGTAGAAAAGTTCACATTTTGGGGCCAAGATCAAGTGCTGAGAACAGGAATGACTGCAGTACAGCCATAATGTAACTCAGGCACAGCCACATGCAAGTGCCTCAGCTTAAAGCAGCTCCCAAGAAAACGTGGCAGGAGCCCCCCATGAGGCTTGGTTTGGCAGGTAACTTCCACTAAAGCTTCTTCTGTCTCTCCTTCTCCAAGATAACCAGCTGTGCTTTCTTTAAGCTGGCTTCAAGCCCAGGTAGAGAAACACCCTAGAGGCACTCAGAGTCCTAACAACAACAAATGAACAAGAAAAGGCATAGTGATAGCATGTACTGCAAAGTAATAGTCACAGCTTGGTTGAATTTAATGTAATAACAGAAATAAAGATTGGAGTTTAAAACAATAAGATGTGATATTTTTTCTCTCTTTGTATAATGCTGATGTTATTTATTAAGAACTAGTATTACAGACAATAATTTAGGCTGTTTCTTTAATACTCTGAGTAGACCAATTTCTTATTGAAGTATGCAGAAGTTATTTAATTCTATCAATAGGCTATTTAATAATATAAAAATAAGATCTGCCCCACTGACATCAAGTAACTGGTAATAACTAAAGGTGCATTGTGTATAAATATTTGCAGGATTCTGGAATTTTTGTGTTATGTATTATTTATTTGTGCAAGATATGTATATATCTATGTATGTATGTGCTTATATAGAAGAACATCCTCAAAGTCATCTCTTACAGAGAATATCAACTAGGAAATCCTTGTGAGCTTCAGAAGCTCATATATTACAAGCAGCAATCTTGAAGCCCATTTCAAATCATTTGACACTTCCAGTCATCAAGGAACTTTCAGCCCAAACAGGTTTTAGTGACAATGACTCAGAACCATTGCAATTAAATTAAACATATGCTGCATAAATCTAGGGGCATCAGAGGAATCAGAAAGTGAGCATTTGCTAACACCAGGTTCTGTTGCTAGCCCATGGTACCCTCTCATGAGGATTCATCCCTATTCCAGCACATAAATAAATTACAGAACAGCAAGGGAACATAAAGCACAGTGGGAGACACCAACATGGATAAATAAGACATATGTGATAGGCAGATACCAAATACAGAGGATAGTCTGCAACCACATAATTACGCACCTTGATGACATTATCTGTCCCTCTACTCCTTAATCCTTCTTTTCTGTCACTCCATGCTTGCCTCTGCTGGCAGTTTGCATTGGTGCAAGCCAGGCTTCAGCTTCTTCTGTCATCACCATTACACTGTAGCATTTTTGGTGTTCAGTTTTTATTCTTCTCAGATTCAAAAGGAAGTTGCATCATTCTGATTTCCATACCTGGAATCCAGCAGTATTTTGGCAGTCCTCCATGATTCCTTCCAATACCAAGTTGTGACCTGCAACAACCAGTTGGTCTGTTTACCTCTGTGATCTCTGAATATTTCTTATTTTTTGCATAAAGTACATTGCATATTTATTATAAGGAAAATTAATTCAGTTACTCTCTTTATGTTTATTAGTACAAATCTCATTATGGAGTTTGTTCTTTTTTTCCTCCCTTTATCCTTTTTTGATACAAAATTTAGAGGTTTTTTTTTCTTGTTAATGGGAACCTTAAAAGGCTTGTACTCACAGTACAATCTACAATAATTTTTTTCCATTTCTACATAGGGCATAAACCACAATTTCATAGCAACATACCTACCTAGAATGTGGTATTCCAAGGCAGGAATGCTTCCCAAATACAGATGTGGTTATACAATGTATATGGTCCACTGAGCTTTTGAGCATTATTTATGTTTTCTGTTAGCCAACAGAAACACAGATCTTCATGGCTGCCACAGGACTGCCAGCCTGAAAGAAATGCAGCAACTCCAACAGGAAGCAATGAAGTTTTTTATTAGTGCATGTCCGACATTTTGCAAGTACTCTCAAAACCCTCCCCTCCTACACATTAAGGCGGATGCTTCCTCTCTTGCAAATACTGCTTCTCCCTCATCTCCCCCCACGGCCACGCCCACTCCTGCAGAGATTTCTCCAGCTCCTTGAAGCCACAGTGCACTGAGAATGCAAAGGGTATTATCTGGAGAAGGCTAATGTAACCAAGATCTACAGTAGAAGCTCTAATATACACATGATCCATGAAGGCAACCATGGAGAAAGTATTCAAATACCAAGCTCGAGTATTCTGTCTCTGCTGGATTTACCATAGTGTCTGTTTATATGTACTTGTTATTTCTGTACTCTTTCCTCATATGTATGAGAGAGGCATCCTCCAATATCACTACTGCTTCAAGCAACAAAAAAATCAATTACTGTCTTTTTCTCAGCAGAATCTCTTCCCCACAAGAAGTGTTCTGAATATGTTATCTTTATTGTGCTGTGAACAAGAAACAGAAATCCACTGTGCTCAAGGCAGGGAATAGCAAATCCACTGTGCACTAACAATCACCATAGAATCATGACATTGGGCTTCACATATCAATGTACATCACAGAAAAGATGGAGAAAACTTCTAGAGTTTCTCAAGAATGGGAAGTGGTTCAGGAAATTTGCATCCAAAAACTGCAGGAGGAAGAAAACTGCCCAACTAAGAAAAAAACCAAAAAAACCGCACAAAACACCAACCACACAGAAAACCCCCAAACCTCCTCTTATCTTGAAACTATGAATAGTGAGAAAAATTACCAAGTTATAGGGTCACTATTCTTAACATCTGTACCACTAAGAAAACAAATGTTACTGCTGTTCATTTCAGGCAACTACAACAGTTGGATGTTTGGGGTGTTTTTCCTTTTGGTGAAAGATTAGTGGAAGCTCTTGAAAAGATGTATATTGACTGAGGAGCAGAAGACATCAGAAGTTCAAAGCAACACAGAAGACAACAAGGAGAACTTCATATCAACAAAACACTGTCACAATTCAATATGAAATCTGATTTTCTAATTTCAGAGTGGAGCTTCACTGTGCAGGAAGCACCCACAGAAATCGATATGGACATACAAAATTAGGTAATGGAGTAAAACAGGAGTATATTTCTTGAGAGTGTTGTTATTAAAAATTACAGCTCTCTCCTATTGCATGCACTTCAGTCTTAGATTCATCAGCTGTCATTCAAATATTGCCAACAGACCCTCAGCTACAATTCTCCCAGTTTGTTCCAGAGAACAGCATCCAGACTTCATTTCCCAGACATCCAAACAAAATTCTGTCAGGTCATTTCAGCCTCCAAATTGTAGTGCTTGAAATGGTGATAAAAGGCTATTTGTAGAAATAATTTCACAAGTTCACTTGGACAAGTTCACCTATCATAAGTTCCTTGATTTGTAGACCTGGTATCTCCAACTAGTCATGTATTGCCATAATTAAAATACTCAACATTTTTGTCAGAACTAAGATATAACCAATTTATTCCTGTAAATTATTATACATGATTATATTTAAAATTAATGTGACTTGCAGTGCTTGCAAAGCCAGTATCCATTAAGTGATCTAGAGGTGTGTACTGTAAGTACTATCTTGCATGGCACACCACAGAAAGCTGCACAAAAAAAAAAAAAAAAAAAAAAAAAAAAAAAAAAAAAAAAAAAAAAAAAAAAAAAAAAACAAAAAAAAAAAAAGGAAAAGCATCCAAACAAGGTCTCATTTCCTCAGTAGATGTAGAAACAATATCCTCAAAATGCCTTGAGAGACTGTCATTCAGTAGTGGCAGGAAGCCTCTTTACTGCCTACCAGCTATTCTGGGTAGGACACAGAGTGCAGTTATAATCTGAAGCCAGTTTTGCTGAGCTGCCTCAGCCCTTCCAGTTACCAGTTGTTGATCACTCTCTAAAAGACAACCCTCACAGTTGTCCTGCAGCTGTTTAGCAGAGTGAGAAGAGTTGTTGTCTAAGTTTCACATGTTCAATGAAATACTTTATCACCCATGATAAGAAAGGCAACTACAGTCTCCTATAATACAGTAGCTGGCACCATTAATTCTGTCCAGGCCAGTTGTGCTTACTGATCCCTCTTCTTTTCCTGAGAGGAAACAGCTGAATGTCTCTGTAAATGCTCATTCCTAGGCCAGCAGAATACAACAGCTGATTTACTGATATCATAGTCATGAGTAATTGACTGATAACAACCAAGTGCTGTAAATTTCCAGAATGTTCACATACTGAAGGGATGAGAAGCTTTCTGCTAATATCCAGCAGCCCTGAAACAAGCTTTACACAAAGCTCCAAAAATATGCCTTTGGTTATCTTGAGATTTTGCAAATCTACACTGTTCTCTTTGACAAACCAGTATTTGCTTTTCAGAAATAGCACTGCAGAAACATGATGCTAGTGCAAGAGAAGTTCCTTCAGAACCAGCTTCCTCCTCATTCATTTTCCTCCTTGTTTACACCTACATTTATTCTCCTTTCATCAGCTTGCATCTTTATCTACATCCAAATGTGTTTTTCCACAGTTAGGCTGAAACTCACAACATGGATTTTTCAATTCTATTTGATAAAGGATTAGCATACCAAGGAGACTTACAAGGAAGCTACACTAGATATACTGTGTATGACTTCCCACAGCCCTATACACAACCCTCATATGAACACTTTTCTTCTGATTTTAGAAGACCTATTTATTTTATGCTTCTATAAGCCATTAGCATTAGTTCTTCTAGCATTAGAGCACATTAATTAAAAATACAGAGCAGTTTTCCAATTAATTTGAATTTCAGTTATGAACAAGAATACAAATACTATGAAGTAATCTGTTAATATTAAGATTTCACTATGCAGCCAGACTGCCACCCACTGCTGCCACTTGGTCTGATGCAGCAATCAGTAGCATTTTCAACAAATGGTGCTCATTTGTTTTCTGTCCTTGATTCAGACAGAAACACTTGTCTTGACCATTTTCTGTCAGCAATTTGAAAGTAAAAAAACTTATCATAGCACAGTTCAATTTTGATTGTACAAGGATCATTTTGTGTTCTGAATGAGTCGTTTGAGCTTTTGTGATCACATTTCTTCCTTCGCCACATTTTTCAGGATGGTCTAGTATGTTGGAATCTCACATAATGCACCTTTAGTTTATAACAAACTCATTTCTTTCTAAATGACAAATTTAGTTTTCACTAAATATTGCAAATTTCCGTACACATAGGTTGTGAAACAAATAAAAATAAGGGATAACTTGCATTTAATAACTTTTTTCCAAATTTGGCAGTACATTTTAAACAAACTGGAAATCCAGCAGTAAGAAAAAATACTTACAAGCTTATTAGTATTCTTCATTTAAAACCCCTTCAATCTTTCCTGTTCTGAATTACAATTTTGCACTACAAAGCATATACAACTACAGGCCATAACAACAACATTCTAATTTTAACTTTTCAGTGCTGATATTTGATATTACATTGGGAAAATTCAAGGTCTTTTTGTTGTGAAACAGACATCTTAGAGTATGACAGAGAAACCATACTTATATTAATATTCACTGGTGGCAGATTTCAGAAAGAGTACTAGTAGAACCTTTTTTTTTGTTTTTAGTGTGTAACTGAGAGATATAATTAAATGGAAATGGCACACAAGGCAATAAAGAAAGAAACCTCCTACACAGACGTAGGATGCTTATCTAGCAGTGTAGTTCTAAAATAGAAGTTCTTAATTTCCCCAAGTAAGCAGCAGTAGAAAATGAAAGATGTGATTTTGACATGATGCTGCACAGCAACAAGATAATTTTCATCTACATAATGCTTGGGTCATTTATAAAAATTAAGTAGTTACACAAAAATAGATTTAAGAAATCGTAAGTATCAAAGATAACAGGAAGATTATTCTCTGCAGCAAGTACTTCAGTATTTTGAATCTTCCCTTATGGATGAAGAATAGGCACAGACAGATAAGAAACCAAAATCATGAATAAAATTTATTATGATCAAATAGTAATAATCAGTACCAGATTAAACTGATAACACATTGTACTCACTTTTTATGGTATTAGTAGTTTTTCTAAAATGGTTAAAGATCAGGCCCAACATTCATGGGAAATGCTTTTGAGCCTGTGTTTTCTTTATAGAACTCACATCTCAAGGTGAGTTATTGTAATATGATATTTTCCTTTCTTTACGAAAGAAGTTTTTTTACCTTAAAATGAATGTGATTCTTCAAGATGTGTCTTACAGACAGTTTTCTGTGTAAACCTATGTCAAAATCAGTAGTTTTGACTAGCAAAGTATGTTTATAGAGCAAAGCATGTTTATAGAGCAAAGCTTCCTTACCATCACAAAAACTGTTAATGACAGAGCAAATCCAAATCCTTCCTATGCCCTTTGGCCTGTCAGTACCCAGATTAAGGTTTTGAAATTATGACAAAGAAAAAGATATTTTCAAACATGAAACATCAGAAAACTGAGTTACTGTTAAAAATAGAAATTGTTTCTTATTTATACACTTACCTGTACAGAAGAAGCCCACTTTGTGATTGGGCAGCAATTAGCATCAGAAGGCATTAGTCTCATATGACATCTTAGTGCCACCTGCAAAACTTCCCCACTAATATCCCTGCCTCAAGCTAATGCTCAGTCCATAATCTTTTTACAAAAGAGGGCCTGCACAAATAAAAATTGCAAAAGCAGAATCAACTCAGAAGTGGGTGGCATAACTTGAGTTGGATAATAATTTGCTCTCCCCAGCTGTCTACCCTTTCTAAAATCTTCAGCCAACAGGGAGTTGAGCTGGTCACAAATCACCTTTAAACTGGCTCCACAGCACGGAATGTCACTCTGACATGAAGTCAGCTGAAGAGCTCAGTTCAATCTCAGCAGCTGTCTCAAGCTAAAATTTTTCTCTTTGTATATTGCATCATTTACACTGATTCAGAGTCATTGCCAACAGCTGTGACAGTAATGACCCAAGGTGTTACTGTCCTCTCCTGAAATTATTGCATCCACAGCTTTGCTGCCAGAACAAATCATCTGCAAACTCCTAAGCTATTTCATGCAAAGGTACGTGGATTAGCTCAAGTTACACTCAATAGCACTTCATGCTGTTGGCTGACATTGCATCGAGTGAACAGGGGAGGTTTCACATTGTCTGGCCTCCGGATCAGCAGCAACAAGGGCAAGAAACTTAACTGAAGTCTAGTAAACTAGTAGTTTAGAAAACCAGAAACATCTAATCTACCAGAGATGACTCTGCAATTAGTTTTCTTGCTGCAGCCTGAAATGGTGCTTTAGAATTTGTAGGATAAATGAACTGGTTTTGTTACCCAAGAACACAGGGTTCAACTGAGCTCTTCCACAAGGCCTCTTTAGCAGTAGAGAAACACACTTTTTCTCAAGATACCTCACTTCTCTGAAGAATGGATTAAAAATGTTTCTCGAACTTTCTGAACCCTTAGAAAAATGCTTCCCCCCAGAAGAAGATGGCATCTTACTTTCCTACCATATAAGAGACGTACTACGTCAAAAATAAAGATTTAGATTGTGCTGAGCATTTCTACTCACAGATTCCATGAAGGATGTTCCTTGAGAGAGCTCATAGACCACTTTGCTCCCTACACACACAGGCTAAAGAATCTGCTGTCACTTTGAGCTCATGCACACCCCAGGGAATTTTTACAGCCAAAACATACTTGCACTTCAGTTACATAAGCAACATCTGCATTATTCATCTAGAGAGATTTAAAGACTACTTATTATGCTGACAATTAATTAAAAATAATAAAGAAAAGGCACATATCTGCCAAGAATGAGCTACCCATGAACATGGCAATGTGTAAAAGGAGAATTATTATGGCCTATACTCATAAATATGACCCATGAGCCCAGCAAATCCTGGAATTTAGATGACTTTGTACTTTAAAAACATCTAAGCCTCACAGTGTAGGCAGAATATGTAAGGCTTCTATATTAAGAGCAGGTAAACATGAACAAACAGGTGGTTTGGAGTCAGTTAGACATAGTCAGTTAATCTTAAAGGAGGGGGAAAAGAAGAAAGCCTCCAGACTTTGATTTTTGAGTTCTATTTTAAATATTAGTTTTGTCTTCACTGCAATTGATGGCAATATGACTTTAACCACTCTTAACAAGACAGCTATTTCACTTTTACGCTTTATCTAAGCTCACACATGATTTTGGGAGCCAATGACTTTTTATCCACGAGCCTCTTTTCCCCAGCTCTTTGTTTTAAAAGGATCAGATGGGAATATTTTTATTTCACCATGTGGTTAAGAAATGTTTTTGCTTTCTTAAATTTGCCTGAAGTTGGTCAGAGGATACCTTGGGGCTCTGTTCAGTGATATAAGGCTCTCCTGAATGACATTCCCTATTTGGGTAGGCAGCAGTGATTTGTTGTCCATGACCACAACCATCTTCCAGCTGAAATACATCCTCCGTTTCATCTCTGCCCCATCTCTGACTGACTTTAAAATTATCACATCAATGTTCATTTAGACTTGCTTATAAGTGCTAATATCTCTTCTGTAACAACTATTGCACAATGGCCAGCTTGCATAGACGGTTTTATTTCACATGTGGGGCGACTTTGTGCAGCTTAGTTGAGTCTGAGGTGAATCAAGCTAAACCCAAAAAAAGCATTTTTAGGGTAGAAAAAGTATCCACAAGCCAAGTCAGTGCAGAATAGCTTTTGCACTTTAAATTCACACCTAAGTTTATTTTACAGTAGCTTCACTTAACAAGTACTTAACAACAGAGACAGGGAGGGATGTGTGTGTGTGTGTGTGTGTGTGTGTGTGTGTGTGTGTGTGTGTGTGTGTGACCATAAAAGTTAAACAGCAAACTACAGATGATTGCTGCAACTATCTCCAGGCCACCCTGTGCCAGGCAAGAGAAAACAGGGTTGTACAGAGATTTTGAAATACTATTTTATGTGTTTGGGTTAAGGGTCTTGGTGGTTTTCTTCATACTTTTATCAAACACCAGAAGCTGTGTTGCCATTATATTATATAATACAGGTGTAAAAATATGTGTACATGTGCCAATATACAACATATTTTTGTCTTTCCCCACTTTCCTTCAATTATTACTACTCATTGAGATACACAATTTCTAAATGAACAGAAAGTTCTCCAGTAATACATTTCATAATATTTTCCTGTTTGCTCATGTAGTGAACTGTGACATTGTTTTCTAAATGAATTATTTTTGTAATTGTGCTGCTCTTTTCTTGCACAAGTGGGAGGCAAGTCAGTGCTCATTCTTTTGAATGTAGGCCTCCTACACACAAGATGTGCCCATTTGAAACTCTGAAGATGATTTCAACCCTGATGACTTGCTCTCAGTGCATTACACCCGCAATCAGCGCACCTGTAATGCAGTCAGATGATACAAGTAGGGGAAAAAGAAACATATGGAAGGATAAATCCCCTTATTAATATACTTAGTTTTTCCCCATCTAGACTATTCCAGTTCCAATGATGTTATTTCAACTAATGAAATGCAAAGTTTTGTATATTATGGTGGAGCAAATATAAATCATTCACTTAAAACCATATTACAGTGCTATGGGTCAAGCTACAACAGAAAGGTTTTGCCTGCCTTTATGTGAGGCAGAGGACAAAGTCATCAGCATCATCAGTCTGGAAGAGTTTTTTCAGGCTGAAGCAGACACTTCAGGCTCCACAGTAATTGCCACTAACTCTGTGGCCACCTTACAGATCTGTCTGTCCTTACAGCACAGTGAATCACTACAACACAGGGCGAGTACACAGAGTAATCATGTCACGCAGTAACAGGACCTAAGCCTCATCCTGGGAAAGCTCTGGGTCTTGCTACAATATGTTTTTTAAGGGAAAAAACCATCTTCATCTGTATTCAAGCACAGAAATAGCAAATATATAGTAAATATATTGTATTGCCCGCAACAGCAACTTGAGCGGAATTTCCGGAATAGCTATCAAACAACCCTGTATCGCAGCAATGAACAAAATCTCATCCCCTGGAACATACATGCAAGGAGCAGCAAACATCTCCCAGTGTTACACGAAGAAACCATGCCCTCAAAAACTCTAAATGCCTTCTCCTGTAGGGGGATATAATATAAGAAAATAAAGATAGTGCAGAAAGTAATCTTATCCCTAAGGAGCTGCAGCTGAGCCAGTTATCAAAGATTAGGAACAGGCCTGACTTGAACAGGCCACAGCTGTAACCAAGGAGAAGAAGAGTGCTATAAAAGAGTGGGGTGGCTGGTTGGGAAGGGAACTGGAGTCAGTTGGCTACCTTGTGAAGAAGAAAGAGTCAGTGCTCTGAGGAGCTGCCCAGGAGAAACATCAAGACAGTATGAAACTTTTGTGATAAGGAGACAACAGTATGGAACCCCTGCAATAAGATGACAATATTCTCCCAGTACCTCAGTTTAATAAGGCCAAGTGCCAAATCTTGCCTTGGATAACAGCAACTCCATGCAGCACTGCAGGCCTGGGGAAGAGTGACTGGAAAGCTGCCTGGAGGAAAAGGGCCTGGGGATGCTGATAGTGGAAGGAATATCAGCCACTGTGTGCCCAGCTAGCCAGGGAGGCCACTGGCATCCTGCTGTGTATCAGCAACAGTGTGGCCAGCAGGACCAGGGCAGTGACTGTCCCCTGCACTCAGCACTGCCAATGTCGCACCTTGAATCCTGTGCCCAGTTTTGGGCCCGTCACAACAAAAAAGACATTGAAGTGTTGGAGCAGATCCAGATAAGGGCAATGGAGGTGGTGAAGGGTCTGGAGCAGAGGTGTGATGAGTGGCTGGGGGAGTTTATCCTGAGGTAAAGCAGACTTGGCAGGGGGAGGAGAACCTTATTGCTCTCTACAATTACCTGGAAGGAGATTGTAGCTGTGTGAGGATTGGTCTCTTCTCCCAGCTAGCAAGCAACAGGACAAGAGGAGATGGCCTCAAGCTATGTCAGAAGAGGTTCAGGCTGGACGTTATGAAGAATTTCTTCACTGAATGGTTTATTAAGCATTAACTGGACTCTGGCTGCCTGGGGAAAGGGTGGACTTGCATTTCCTGGAGGCATTCAATGAACTGTATGTGGCACTTAGTATACTGTCTAGTAGACAGTGAAAGGCTGGTCTCGATGCTTTTGGGGGCCTTTTCCAACCTTAATGATCCTGCGTGATTATGCGATTCAGGGGGCATTCTGCCACGGCGCCTCACACTGACACGGCCGGGCTCAGGCTATCGCCGCTTTAAGGGTGGCCCGCCCCAGCGTTTCCCTGTTTAAGGCCGGCGCGCCTGCGTGCCGGGCCGGGCGGTGTCTGGGGCGCCCGGGTCGGCTCAAGGTGAGCGGGAGCTGCGGGCTCTGAGGGGGTGCGGCGGTGCCGGGGGCGAGCCGCAGGTCGGCCTGGGGGGCGGCTGCTTGGTAGAGCTCGTACCCTCCTTCCCAGGAGTCGTATCCCTAGGGAATAGCACCTCCTCTCTGCAGGACAGGCGGGGGCACAGGTGCGGAAAAGGTTGGAAGAGGCTGCTGGCATTGCCCGGTCCCTGGCACGCGAGCTGGAATCGAGCTGTACTGTGCCCCCTGATCAAAGTGCGTCCCGGGGCGGTGGAGGCATTCCTGAGGAGAGGAGCGGAGCCCACCGCAGCCCCGGACCAGCCTGTAGGACTGTGCCCTCTGCGCTGCCTCTCTGGGTTCTCTCCTGGGCTGCTCTGCCTGCGGCTTCCGAGTCTGGTAATGACCCGCCTGCAAGGCTCTCTCCAGGGGCTCTTCCACCTGTGGCAGAGCTGCTTTCTGACTTGGTCTTTATGCGTACCTGGCACCCTGGATAGTCACTAGGCTCTCTGAGACAGCTCTCACGTGGGAGCTTGCAAACTGCATTATGGGCTTCTCAAAAAACCCATCCGGTGATGCTCCTGCCATCCTGAGAGCAATCTGTGTTCCTTATGTGAAATTCTTCCCAGAAGGAATAGGCCTTTTGTATATAGACCATATACAGATATGGTATTTTAAACAGTTTTCAGCAACTCTAACACAGTGCAACTACTTTGTGGAAAAAAAAAAAAAGAAAGTTCAAAAAAGTTCTAAAAAGCTTTTTAGTTCTAAAAGCTTTCAGTTTTTTTTGGCACCTGAATCTGAAAAAGTAAAGTTTATACAGTCCTATTGTAGGTATATATTAATGAGTACACTTACTGGGTGAGTGCGATCTGATAAAAAGCTGAAAGATATTAGGCTTCTTGGGGATATAAAAAAGAGATGGCTGAATCAAGATCCTACTACTAGTGTCTTTATTTTTTCATCTGCTTCTTTCTTGGAGCAAAGATTGGAGCCTGCCCTCAACACTTAGAGTGTATCAGAAAATCCACATGAAGAAAACACTATGGGAGAGACTTCTTATCAGAGAATAGTGATGAGACATGGAACATTAGGAAACCTAAATTTATTGGTTCAGTTCATGAAAGTACTTTGCTTTTTATGGCATGTGTTTTTCTCCATTCATGATAGTTGGTATTGATTCTGGCTTGCCATTAATTAACATTCATCAAATGTAGGGCTCTTTAGTGGAGCTGGTGGAACACTTTGGTGCTTGATCCATTATGTTTGCTTTTCCATTTAGCTCACCTTGCCAGTTACAGTTGTCTCCTTGTTTTTTCACCAGTCATTTCCACCTCAGTTTGCTTGGTTGCCTCATTCATTGTTCCCACTTGCTTCAGTTCTCTCTCTCCATTCTGTTTTGCTCTTCTCTGCTTTACTGGCCATTAAGTTGCTATTCTTGTCATGTTTCTCTGTTCTTACTGATTCCAAGTCCCTGTTCTTCCCATCTTCCTGCATGTTCCCCATTCAGAGTCATTCTTGAAATTTCTTTTCTTGAGTTTCCTTTGAGGATCCTTGCTCTAGCCATTTTGACACCACAGTTCCAGAGGACTTCCAAATCTTTTTCTCTGTTTAGATTGCCAGTTTTCTTCCTCCTTGCTGCCTGGGCCTGGCACAGGACTACCTGTTCTTCCTTTTGCTTTTTAACTAGACTGCATCTGGCATGGGTTGTAATGACTTGGAAGCAGGTGACTTGTTTTGGCAAGAGTATAGGCAACTGAAAACTCTGCCTTATGGGCAGTCACAGAAACAAGAAGTTCTGGGAACTAAGCCCAGGGCAAACAAACTGGAGCATTTAATCCCTGAAGAATTTATTTAACTTTTTAAAAGGAGTTGTCACATGTCTCTGAAACATTGAGGAAAGAAGGGCAAGGGGAAACAGAGATAAAACTGGGCTAAAACATGCTTGAGACTCCCCTGAAGATGCTGCTGTTGTGCTGCTTAATGCTCCTTATCTACTCATAGGGTGGATCAGGTGATTGGCATAGCACAATGTTGTTAAAATTTGGAGTTTTTTACTCTATTTGATTTAAAGAGTCAAACCAACTCAGGTTGGTTTTGTTTGGAAAAGCTAAAAAATAGTGTTGTCTTTTTAAAAAATAGTCAAAAAACATCCTGCACACTGGCACTGTGCGTGTATTGAAAAGAATTGTGTGTATGATACAAAACCCCTTTATTTCACTTTTAGAAGGAAATCTGTTCTCTTTTTCCAAAAGTTTTCTTCACTGTACAGTGCCAGAAGATGGTGCCTCTACTTATTTTCTTTAGTCACTTCTGTATTGTTTGCAATGTGAGGAAAGTTTGATTCTTATTGTGTTATGGTGTTACTGTGACTATTTGCTTGTGTAATGGTGTTGCTGACTTTCACTGTAGGTGCAGTCCTATTTAGAAGTAAATGTCCATCTGCAGTGTTGTATTTGCTGTGGCAGCTGTCACAGAATTAGTGACAATTCAGTTGCCAGTTTCACTTTTTGTCCACCCACTCACAGTATCTGGAAGATCTTAAAATTGAATCAGTACACAGGCTCCTCAAACAAAAGCTGTGAAAACAAACTGGGAAATAAACAGTGGTTTAGTGGTTTTGTTCCTTCAAAATGTCAGGCATTCAAAGAAGTTGTCTAAACTTACATTGGATAACTCTATTACTCATGTCTATCTATGCTGCTCTGTATTGCTTTGTCTTCCTTTTAGTATGTTAATACTGTGGATTTTTTTTCTTTATATAGCTGGGTTTTTACCCCTCTGTATAATCATAGAAAGGAGATATTTCAGGAGTATGTTAATTTTTATTGTGACTATCTTCATCCTCTCTTGTTCAGATTGGGGGTTTGTGTTTGCATAATGAACATATTTAGTTTTAGGCTAACAAAAATGGAGTCAGCAATTTTGACAGTGGACTGCTCTGTAAGGCATGAGCTGTACAGCAATTCTGCCTGCTCTGTGTGGTTTAAAAAAAGAGACTCAAACCCTCAGCCATGGGTGTTGATACTACATATTGAGGAGTGATGTGCCCAGATTTCATGTCAGATGATGTCGGTTTATATTCACTGCAGTGTTAACTCATTATTTCTGCACAGAGCAGTTTGATTAGTGGTTATAAACTTCAGGTGAGTTGCAAATGTGTGCAAATAATTTACTAGAGTGGCCTTGTCCTTTTAAGCTGCACTGGGTGCATCTGACAGTTTATGAAATGCTCCTTGTATTAGCAGAAATTCTCAGATGCTAAATCAATTGCTCTGGAAATAACAGTTGTACCACTTGAATGTAATTTTGTTGGGCAGATGTTATCAGGAAGAATTTGGAGTTTTGTTCTGAAAAATATTCTGTAAAATAAATACAGGGAGATGTGCTCATGGTCACACAGGAAGTCTATAGTTGAGTACAATGCTGAACCTAACATCAGCCAAACTTTCTCTTAGGCCATCCTTCCTGTTAGGGTTTTACATTATTTTTGTTCTAGAGATTGTATTGGCTGTGTGGCTATAAAGATGGATTTCTATTTCACTTTTCAGTTGTTAAGTCCTTAATTTTCAATGCTCATTTTTGTTTATAAACAGTAAGTAGTAATTTCATCAAAGTGTGGAGGTTTTTCCTTTTGTTGGAGACTGTTGTTTTACACTGTTTTGTCCAAAGAACTCTGCAGGTCACTTGTTTTTCAGCATTTTGTGATGCCGTAAAGACACATTTGAGATTCATTCCTTGTAGCATCCTTAGGTGTTGAAATACTGGAAAGAAATTCCCTTTTTATTAAGTTTTCCCCAATAAGTAGCTTTTCAAGTGCAAACACAATAAAATGTTAAAGCTCGATCTGTTTCTTTAACAAGATTCTTTGAGTCAGCTCATGTTTTAGAGGGGAGGGATGGCCAGGGATGTGCACCTTTTCTCCTAATAACTTTTTAGTTGTTGTAGCATTCCTGACTATAGTTCTTGATGGTTTGTGAGTGCTGTTATGTAAGTACTCTAGCAGTACAGACAGACGGTTCTGTATTTTGCAATGTTCAAAGAACAAAGAGGTTGGATAAGTGGTGATGATGTACTTTCTAGGCTCATCTTTTAGATTAGCTCCAATTTGCTGTTCTTGTCAGCAAAATAAACATTATGACAAAGATGTTAGCTATCATGTTTCATTCTTTAATGTTCGTTGTTCGTATGGGGGTTGATTATTTATGGCTCTTGGCTGAAAATAGTAGTCACATTTTTATTTTGTATTAGATATGAAAGCATGTGAGACACTGTTTTTTCTCCTGTTAAGTCAGGGTAATTTCCTCTTAATAACTTTGGGTCTCACAGGTGCAAAATCACAGATTTGCAATTCTCTTTTAAAACTGTTGAAATTCAGGAAGAAATCTTTCTGTAGAACAGATTGAGTGATGATATCATTCTTTCTCATCTCTGGGCACTGCTAATAGAATTTGCTTTTTCTTACAAAACATCTTACACAACAATATCTTTTTATCATGTACCTGCAGACTGCTATTCTGGTGTGCCTGCCTGCCTTTTATTGAGTGGCACCTGACTTTATGTGCAAAGCTGCCTCTGTGTCTGATAGGTGGGAGCAGGGTGTTCTCAGATGTTACAGGAAAGCTAATCAGACACCTCTCCTGCCTGGTAGGGGTGGTGATGGTCCTACAAGGAGCGTGGTGCATTACAGTTATTCTCCTGTTTGTGTATTTTATGCTTGAGGTTGGTTTATATGATTCTTTATATCTTCCTTTGGGCATGGATGCTGAAGTTGGGGAGGTATGTATTTCATCCCCACTTTCCAAATTACTGAGCACTTTGCCTCATATTCTTTTTTTTCAATAAATTTTTTGTTTCAGGCCTTCAAACAACCTTTTCTTTTGTAGAAATCCAGTGTGAAATTGCTGCAAAAGCAGAGATGATTGTGCAAAGAGTAGTGCTGAATTCACGGCCTGGTATGTATTTGTCTCCACTAAAAAAAGCAATGTGTTTGTTCTGATTGCCTAATGCTCCAGAATGGTGAGGGTAGAAACAGATACTAATTTGAGATATTGACATTTATATATCTTAGTATTGTATGCAGCAATAAAGTTTAAGTAAAGTGCATTTATTTATAGATTTATCAATTTCCATTAATATAAGGAATGTTTGTAATAAATTTGTCTGCGTTTATGGATAAATGTTAATGGTATTAATATAGTTACATTTCTATTAAATATATAACAATATATTCAATATATTCAAACTACATTTTTATAGTCTGTATATGCAGATTTCTAAAGTGTTGTCTGAGAAAAAAGGGTTAACATGTAATATATGAGAACACTCAGTGCAGAGGCTGAAAGTGAAGAAAGATGAGGACACATGACTTTTTAGTTCTCACATTTATTCTTTTGGCATTGTAAGAGATGTCTAAAATATTTTGTTTCCTTGTAGTAAGTATTGAATCTTTTGCTCCTCTCATGTTCCAAAGGGTTGGTTTTTATGTTTACACTGTTGAGGTTTTGTTTACTCTCTTGTTTACACATTTGCCTTGTTATGGATCAGCACAGTATTTTGAGTAGTGAGTTCATAAATCTGGTGTACAAGACATTAAGTTTTGGAGGGAATCTTGTATGCTGCTTAATGCTAAAATAGTTTTAAGTATTAAGAACTATTGTGTGATCTGCAATTAAGTCTTTCAAATGGTGCAGTAGGAGCCAGCTCTAGCTGTGCAGTCACTCTGACCTAAAATAGGCAAGTCTGTCTGGCTGTCTCAGTGCCGATGGTTCCAGTTGTCTGATTAATCCGCTGCATGTGATGCCAACCTGAAGATGAAGCCTCCAGTTCTGGGGTCCTTGCCACAATTTTATGGATGTTTCTGGGAAGCTTTAATGTAAGGAAGTCTCTGTGAAGGGATGCCCTTGCAGAATGTGCATGGGCAGTGGCTGCAGTCTGTATTCCCTCAGTCTTACTTGACTCAGAAGAGGCAGAAAGGTGAGAGTAGTTGGTTGTAGTTTTATACCTGAGTAAATATATAACCTAATTTATTCTAAAAAAGACTACCTTAAAAAAAGGCCTAGCCCTATTGATTAAGGAAAGTTCTATATGGATTCATTTATTTGTTTAATTCTCATATAACTCTAGGTAAGAATGGAGTGCCAGTGGCTGAAAACTTCCGACTGGAGCAAAGTACAATAGCAGATACAGTCCAAGCAGGACAAGTGCGTGTTAAAACTCTCTATCTCTCAGTGGACCCCTACATGGTAGGTGATGGACTTAGAACTAAGCCAGAAATTGTTCTTTTAAGTACCTTCAAATCTGTACCCGTCATGATGTTTAACACCGAAGTTACCAATTACAGAACAAATGTATATCTAGTGTAACATAGTAATTGTATTCATTCTGATGGAGTTATATTGGGAAGGATTTTGGCATTAATATGCTTGGGATATATATATAGGAATATGACTTTTTTGGACGAGGAAGAGGCTGTAAGCCATTACAGATTTGCTTGTATCAATTTTTTATGAACTTGGCCTTTTTTGTATTCTTTTTTTTCCAGTCATGCAAAATTACAAAAATCATGTGGTTGAGAGAATTGTGGGTTGAAATGAAAGTGAAGGTAGAATAAGAACCTGATAGATACATCCTGTAATATTTGGCTATAAAGAGAATTCCAATCATTTATTCCCTCCATAGACGGTGATAGTAGAAAAAAAACCAGTCTAGATTTCAACAAAGTATATTTAGCTTGAGAATTAAGGAAAAGTTTAAGAATCTTGAAATACTGGCTGTAGCTACATGGGAATCTGCAAAGAAACTATGTCCCGTTATCAAGATGTTGCATTAAACAGATGTCTGTCAGGGATGGTCTACGTATATTTGACTGCTCTTCAGTGCACAAGTATAGACTAAATGACTCATGGGCATTCTTTTTCAATCCTGCATTTCTAGGATTCCTTCAGCTGAGGAATGGCATTTGTAGGGTTCTCATTGGACCAGAGCCAGTCATTGTCAGTTGTGGTGGTGCCTTTGAGCCAATGTCTGTAGAATGTGTTGGCTTTGGTAACACTGCTGGAGCAGATCAGCATGGTCCATCCTCCTTTTGTACTGAGCAAACAAGGGGAAAGAGGGATCTAAGAAAAGATCATGAATACTTGGGGCTTATTGAGAGATTTTTGAGTAGCGCTTTGTGTTTGAAGTTCAGAACCCATCTTCATCCCCCACCTAGCTTGAACTGGTAAACAAGTTGTGTTCCACCAGAGCCTTTCATTAAAGCCTTGTCTTTCAGCGCTGCCGAATGAATGAGGAGACAGGCTCGGATTACCTGCAGCCCTGGCAGCTGTCTGAAGTTGCTGACGGTGGGGGCATCGGGGTAGTGGAGGAGAGCCAGCACCATAACCTCGCTAAAGGAGACTTTGTAACTTCCTTCACTTGGCCCTGGCAGACAGTGGCAATTCTTGATGGAGACTCGCTACAAAAGGTAATAGAAATGCAAAGCCCAGGTTGTGACTGTTTTTTTTTCTGAACCCTTTCCCCGCCCCTCCAACCTCTTTTTTTTTTTCCCTAAATAGCTGCTAATGACACTTTTTTTTGTGCAAAACAAACACTTATTGAAGCAATCAGCTCTCAAAAGGCAGATCAACTCATAGGTGCCAAGATTTATATAAATTTATTCTTTATAGCAATTTTACTGGTTAATAGGCCAGTACTATTGTTGGTTTTTTTTTTTAAATCTCTGAAGCTGCTCTAATAAATAATTTGCTTAATTATTTTAATTCTAATAGAACTTCTTGTTCATGAGAGTGTAACTGTAAGACATGAGCGACTTTAGGTATATTTAATCTATTTTTCTAACTTATGTTAATAAAAGCTTTTACTCAGGTTTTACATTCACATAAGAAAGGGTATTCAATATTGAGTTGAAAGTGCATTAGGGATGTCGTGTTGATTGTTCTCTTGTAACAGAAAATTACTGTGGTTTGAGAGTTTATACTTTCCAGTAAACTCCTTCCTTTAGGACTTTGTTACTGATCTGCAAACACCATATTTGATAAAATGGTGCATTTTTATCGTTTTATGCTAGCATAGGGATAGTTCACCATTGTTGGAAACTTATCTCCCAGCTGTTTTGTAACACTTCCATAATTTAAGTATTTGTGATTTACTTTGTTTAAAAACTTTTTCTAAAACCACAGAGACATAACATTTTTGTACAGACTTGTTGTTAGAGTAGAGCTAGAGATAGCTCATCCCTACCAGTTTTACGTTGCCTGTTAAATATCCTGAATTAGTTTTCTACCCTCAGGCAAAGAGCAGAACCTCACCTTAGAAACAAATGACCTCCTACCTACTTTCTGTTCCCTAGCTGGTGCCACAGCTTGTAAATGGACGCCTTTCCTACTTTCTGGGTGCAGCTGGCATCACGGGACTGACGGCCCTGTTGGGGATCAGGGAGAAGGGACACGTGGCCGTGGGTGCAAATCAGACCATGGTGGTGAGTGGAGCAGCCGGTGCCTGCGGCTCTTTGGCCGGCCAGGTAGGTGCAGGCTTAGGACATACAAACATACTCTGTTAGCAAGTTTTCTCTTCTGAAACATGCTGGTTATTAAATATGCAGATAAAATCTTTGTAAACGTGAGCAGGTATAATCCTGTGGGAACGGCCAGTTTCACAGATTTGGCACACACTCTCACTCTGAAAGACTTGACATGCGAAACTCAAGTTTCACGAAATAGGGAGAGGAGAACACAGATGGTGGTGGTTACTTGTTGCTAGCACAGGTAAAATAGATGGTGTATATATACATGTATTTATTATACATTTATATGGTGGCCTGCCATCCCAGCACTGTATTGACTGGAGACTTTCATTTTTTTCTGTATTAGAAAATAGTAATGTGGTAAACCCATTGTGCTGTGTTCCATGACATCCTTTGTGTATTGAGCTTCATAGTTCTTTTATCCTCCTCTGCTTTGCGAAACCTGTTTGCAGTGTGTATGTGCATATCTACAAATATCACTCTAGATATATATATACACAAACAAAGTTGATATTAAGCAAACTTTAGACCTGATGATAAAGGGAAGCTATGAAGAAACAATGCATGAGCAAATCTTTGAAGGTTGTATTTAAATCAATTATTGTCTAATTTTTTTCCTTTTATTAGTTATGTTAAGGTACTCAGCAGATGGTAGTTTTGGCAGTTGTTGTTGATTCCACAAATGTAGTCTTCTGCAGTCAGTGGGTTTGAAAAGATGGCAGATTTTGATTGTTCCTGCCCTGTGTGTAGTTGTGAAGAGAGAGTGAAGCAGTTGTGTCACATGAGATTGGAATGTTTGCTGCCTGGGGTTTAGTGGGGTGGGAATAATAGGACCCCCTTTCTTGCACTGGTACTTTTATGCAGATGAATGATCTAATTTGTCTTTGTTTGGGGTTGGTTTCTTTTGGTTTTTTTTTTTAAAACTGTGTGCCTGCAGATTGGCCGTCTGGAGGGCTGCACTAGAGTGGTGGGGATTGCTGGCACAGATGAAAAGTGCTCCATTTTGGTCCAAGAAATGGGGTTTGATGCTGCTATCAATTACAAGAAGGGAGATGTGGCAAAACAACTGCGTGAATTCTGCCCAGGTGGTGTGGATGTTTACTTTGACAATGTTGGTGGTGACATCAGTGATACAGTTATAAGTCAGGTGATTATTCCAGCTGTCAGGTTTATTCTAGGCATTCTCCAATGTCTGCATGCCCAGCTTTCAATTAATTCATACTGGAGTCTAGCCTGTAATACAGCACAGCTTTCCACTTGAGTGATCGACATCAGGTGCTGATTCTGGGGGCCTACAGTAACACAACAATTTCCTATATTCTTTCTATTTAGTGCCTTTTTAAATTACACTAAGCTGTATAGCAGTTATTTACCCACTATTGCCTTGCATTTTTACCTGTTTTAATCTTGTCATAGATTGAATGTGACTGCATGCAGTTATCCTGCTCTTATAGGAAATGTGGCTAGTGAAAATTTTGCAATAACATCTCTTGCATCTGAAAAATTTAGTTTATGAGATTGAGGAATGCTATTCTTCTCACTTTATGCTGTCCCAAACAGATGAATCAGAACAGCCATATCATCCTGTGTGGACAGATCTCTCAGTATAACAAAGATGTGCCTTATCCCCCTCCGCTGCCTCCTGACATAGAAAAAATACAGAAAGAAAGGAACATCACAAGGTACATGTCTCCTCCAGAACTTGTGACCAGGTTCCAGGTAGATTGTTCATATGGTCTTTGGAAGGTAGTCTGCAATCTGCAGTAGCTACTTGTAATTGGAACAGAATGTTGCTGTGCCTAAAATAGAAAATATAATCATGGTATCAGTAGATCCTTTCCCTTACATTTGTCGTTATCAGCATAAAAAAATGGGAAAGGATGTTTTTATATAGCATTATAGATGTCAGTTGTTACATTTTGTTTGAGGTTGCTTGATTCAGTCCTTTAATCCCTGAGAATTCTTTAGTACAAGGGAAGGTGTGCCATAGTTCTGTTCTCAGGTGTTTTGCAAAGTGCCTTCTCTCAAAATGTTGTAGTTCGGGCATAAGGATGCAGCTAATGCAGTGATTTTATTGAAATTACACTTTTAGTATTTGGGGGTTTATTGGATAATGGAACTGTATGTGTGACAGATATATATGGGTAGAACATTTTTATTATGTTCTGACTCTGGGAATTGTTGAATTTCCTCTTATGGTTCAGATGGAGCTAAGGCAGAGATTAGGAGGAGAGTCTTAGATTTTTCAGTCATTGCATTGCAGGACATTTGGGAGACTTGATTTCTGTGCAAATGAATTGATCTCTCCTAATTAAAATCTTTTTTAGTCCCTCTTACTGTTGTCTGCCCTTTTAAAAAACAGATAAAATTAGTAAAATACACCACGCATAGCAGAATGCAGTGGAGAATTTAGTCAGTATGTTGGACCTTCAGGTAATTATCATTTTTATGATAATTTCCATTTCTCAATTGCTATGGAAAGCTGTGACAGCAGGATATGCAGAATTGTGGGGAACCTGTAAGTTAAGTTATTCTCACCATGTGGTTGCGGGTTCAGTAATTATTCTCCCTACCACTGAAAGAAAGTAAAAAATAATGGGAATTTGCTCACATTTTATGGATATTTACTTATTCTGGTAATACTACTTTACTACTTGATTTTTTATTACTTTTTTCTCTGATACTGGAAGAAAATTTCCTAAGACTGATGTTACTGTCAAGCTCCCACTGCAGGAAGTTGTCACAACAAACTGGCAAGGCCCTGAGCTACATTCCTTTATAATTTGTGCTCATAACCCTTCAGTTTCAACAAGGCTGTTTTCTGAAAAGATTTTTAAAGATTTTCAAGGACATTGATCAAAGTTTCTTAAACCAAAGCTCATTCTTTTCTTTCACAGGGAAAGATTCTTGGTGTTGAACTACATGGACAAACAAGAAGCTAGTGTATTACAACTCTGCCAGTGGATCCAAGAGGGTAAACTGAAGGTGAGAACTTCTAGGTTTAATCTATGGCCTTTGATATTATCTCCTACTGCAAGAAGACTAATTTCTTTGTCTTTGGCTCTCTTACTGTGCCTCAGGATTGAACAGACCTTTTAAAAAATGTGTAAGTATAATTGAAAGCTTATTAGGTAGTGCTGTTTTAAAAAGGTACTTGCTGACTATGGTCTGACTGTAGTTTGACTGGCTTCTCTGAGGGTGCAAGTGCTTTTTTTAGTTAAAGATTCAGATTTTCAAAAATACTCAAAAAAAGTACTTTCAAATACCTGATGAGTTGTGTCCTGAATGCTTTTGAGGATCTTGGTGGAAGTTTTACTTCAAGCTTTATAATCACCACTTATTACTTTGTAATGAGTATATGCTTAACTGTGCCTTCCCTGTGAGGTCTGTCTGAATTACTTTTTGCTTGTTCAAATGATCAGTAACTTTCCTAGGAAAATACCAAGACACTAAATCTTGGTAGGGGCAGGGATCTGACTGAAGAATTAACCAACCTGCAAATTTATCAGAAAATATTCATGCTTCTCTTGATGAAAGAACCTGGTCCAAGCAGAGCCCTGTCCATTATAGCGAGAGAAGTCTTTAGATTTTGGTGGCTTCTTTAGCAGTTTCTTGGCATGTTTCTAAGAAATGTGAAATCCTCTTGCTTGCAGAAAACTGAAAGGACTTGTTTGCATTCACAGGTCAGAGAGACTGTGGTAGAAGGCTTAGCAAACATTGGTGGTAAGATATTTACATCATTTTTGAAGAATAATGACCTGATTATATAGAATGACATTAGAAGTTAGCTACCTCCTTTGTTTCATTTGTCAGTTTCGATTTTTTTGTATTTTATCAAAACCATTATTTTTGTTAGAATAATTTTTTCACTAATTATCAAAATGTTCTGTAAGAGAACTATTGTATATTTAAAAATTATTTAATATAAATTTAGGTTTTATTGTTGTTGTTTTAGTAGTGAAAGGAATTTATTCTTAGACTGCTATCTTAGCAGCTGGTGATAATCATCCTGATCTTAGAGGTTTAAAGTGCTGCCCCTTTCTTTGAATCTGTGTGTAAGGAAATGCTTTTTAAAAATCCTTGAATTTATACTTAGAAGCGCAATATCTAATAGAAGTTGTTATTGGATTTGCTAACAAAAAAATAAAATTAAAAGTATACAGAAGAACGGCCAAAGCATCTTAATAAATAAAGTAAAAATTAATTTATTTTAATAGAACAAAGTGTTCTGTAGTCTGTTCAAAGTATTTGTAAGAAAGGAAATACAAAAATGAAGGGGATCTGGTGACATGAGCCATGTGAGGTGTTTTAAAAATGTGTCACCTTCAAGGAAGAGGGAAGAGTGTGATTTAGTCCCTTTAGCCATTAGTCCCACAAGATTGAAAACTAGTAGAATTAAGTGATAACTAAATCTCATAGATTTCAGTTTATTCTTGTCATTGCTAATTCCTCCTTACTGGTATACATATGTATTTTGAAGTAACTTGGTCAAATAGATCAGTCATATATCATACTTTCATACTTTGTTTACTCAAAGATAGATTATTTTGTAGCAACTTCTCCCACTTCTGTACAATATTTATAAACCTTTTCTTTCATAAATGTTTGTGTGACCCACAGAATTTGTGAGCTGTCCAATCATGTATTATCTCTTTCCTCTTTGTGTGACATATCACAAAAGCAGCAAATGTAGTCTATAACTTGTATAGCATCAAACAGTTGCTTACAGATAATTCTTGTTAAATTATTACACAAAGCTGCCCTTAGCATTTTATTACAGGCTAGTTTTTTTTTTTTTTTTTAATCCCCTTCTTAATTTAACACATAATTAAGGATAAATATGATTAGGTCCAAAGTGGTATCTCTCCTTTTTTGGGAGCTGCTTAATACATTTGCTTCTACCATTTTTTGTTTCTTTTTTAGAAGCTACTTGGCTTGTTTTGCCTGGCATTAACTTATTCCATTATTTCTCTTGAAGCTGCTTTCCAGTCCATGATGAATGGAGGCAATATTGGAAAACAGATCGTCTCAATTTCGAAGTGAAAGTATTGGTTTGAGAAAAATAATTGCATTCTGTTTCTAACAGTGGGCAAGTTTTTCTTATACTAATTTCCATTTCTTAAATAAACCATTAAGTTGTTCTGTATGTACTGAAAGCAGAGATTTTGGGATGCTAATAAATTAAATTGAACTGGAAACAGCAATGCAATGATTGATACTCAAAATGAGTAATACGTTCTTGACATGATTTTGACAATTGCCACCTACAGTTGCAAATATTTAATGGGTGTGGTTTAAAAGAACATCCTGTGTTGTCCCAAGCACATGCTCATCACCTGGTTGGTGTGTGACAGCACTTCACACACCAAGGTGAGGAATTCCTATTTCTTTATTGTATTCTGTACAAACTAGGAAATTGGGGGGCCAATGACAAAAGTCTGGTTCATCACCATCAAAACTTTACACTGTTTGCACATTTTAGCAAGCAGCCACCAGCATTCATTGGTTATTCACTGATATAGCTTTTTCATTAATTATTACTCAGACCCTTATTTGCCAGTTATATCTCTTGCTTCTCATGCTAATTATTCTACATGTGCACTTCTTCCCCCCCATTCCATTTGGGGATCTGTTTCAACTTGGTGGTCAGGGGTTGGTGGTTTCACTCTGCCCTACCAGGATTACCTTTCCCACAGTTACTGCTCAGTCTTGCTGACTTCACTCCAAGGGCTCTCATCCAGACAGCCCAATTATTTTGGGATTGTGTTCACTTTTCCTTAAAACAAAGGATTAGCCATGCCTGCAAGTTTCACCATGCAATTGCTTAATCATAACTGCCTAGCTATAGGTACTAATTAACAACAAAAAACCTGCAAATTTTGATTCAAATCTTGAGGAAGTAAATATCACAATATTTGCTGAAGAGCTACTCCAGAGTGAGCTCATTTCTGGCACCATGAGTTGACATACCTTCCATGAGTAATTGTCCTCTAGACAGTTATTTTTCACAACTGGAACAAAATATGATAAAATTATATTATTCCCAGCACTAATATTTTTATAGGAATTGCTTAGTAATCCCCATAAGTCAGCAGTCTATTAAGAGCTGTGATGTGAGGGGTGATTCAGAGTGAGATCATGCTGAGATACTGATTCCTTACCATAATAGAGGTGGCTTGATTGCAGTAGCATTCCTGTAGTTAGGTAAGTTGTGGAGGGCAGTACAGGCTATAGCAGCAATAGTCAGAATGGCTTTAAGACAAAGAGATAATAAGGACAGTCAAAGTAAACCTCACCCTTATAGCCCCAGTGTTTGCTATTTTCCCAGAAGTATTCCTTTACTTGTGAATATTGGTTCATGTCACCTCTTAAGAATAAAAAGCCAAAAAGAAGATTCTTTGAATTAAGTGCCATCAGTTATTAAAACAGCTGATTTTTTTTCATCTTGTCCTTATTTCTTAATAGTGTGGTTCTTCAGCTGTCATACATTTTGTATTGTGAGAGGTGCCATTTAACAAAGGGGGACAAATAACTGGTAAGAAAAATCCAGTATGCTTTGGAGGTTGCTTCTCATGGTGATTAGTCCACATGACCAGTCTTTCACTTCTTTTGGGTTGGTGGGTTTCTTGAGTTGGTGGTTGGGATCTCCCTATGTCAGAATTACATTTATCCAGTCAGAGACAATTTCAGCACAGTTGCTAAGTTGTCTTTATTAGTTTCTTCCTTAGCTTGGGAGTTCTCCCAGATGTCATTGTGGCCTGTAAACTCTGCACTCTTTGTGTCCTCTGTCAGTAGTACATTCTTCCCAAGCTTTTGCCTGAGATCAAGCATGTCAAGCCCTAAACTTTAAAGAGGCCAACAAGTACTTTGTCTTTAACACCTGGGCATCACTTAGAGCTTGCTTCTTAGCTGCTACCTGCTTTGTGGATTGTATCTTCTTTCTTGTTAATTAGGCTTGAAAATATATAAATATCAAATATCAAACATGCTTTATTAAGAGAATTTTCACATAATTCATACTCTACAACAATAAGCAAGACCTGTAACTCCTGGGCAAGTGGTTAATTATTTCTGTCTCTTGAGATGTCAGCATCGAAATCAGTTTCTTTTCTTTTATCTCATTGTCTTAGTTTCCTTTTATTGCATTCCATGTTTTTTAGGTCAAGCTGTTCTCCTTTTCCAAAACCAGACACACACATCTGTTTCTTATCTCCATCAGCACAACTGGGGGTGTTTCTCAAACAGGATTCAGTACCTGCAGTGTAAAGCCAGTTTCTGTCCCAGAGCCAAGATATTTGGTTTATTTCATGTTTGGGTACGAGGGTATTAATTCCACAAAGGCATCTTGGAACACATCCATTTGCCTCTCTCTCTCTATCTAATACATATTCATTTTTACTCATAATTGACTGGCATCATATTTGCCAACTAGGTCTGCATGTGCTTAACTGCTCATCTTTTGAGTTTCTTGAGTTCCTGGCCATGAGCTCGCACTTCCAGAATTACTTTTTCTCTAAGGACACCATTTCTGAGCCAAAGCAGTTCACCATCTTGTTTACCTTCTTGATTTAAGATGGGCCCCTTAGAACCTATTGGCTGGGGTCCTTGTTTCTTTGTTCCTCTACTGATCTCTTTAGGTCATCTTGACTTTCTGGCATGATCCAGCAATTTTTCCACGTACATGGAACTCACAGAGCACTGGCACAATTTCTAGGAAACAAGTGCACTCTTTTATTCAAAAAGGTGTCAAGGGAAGTCATACAAACACTGACTAGTAGTCACTCATGCTTAATTACTGATGCCTATGACAAAATTCCTAATGCACATGTGCAAATCTGGCTCTAGTTCATTATCTTATCATTTACACAGACAAATTTTCTGGGGAGGGGGTTGCGGGGGGGATGCCTCTGAGTATTACAGTAATCAAAAGTAATTCTAAGTTACATTTTCCTTCTATCAGCTAACAACTTGCAATTTAATGTTATATTCTGTTACAGTTTCTGCTTGAGCCTCTTTAAAAAATATGTTGTTAACTATATAAGGATTTATAGTATTCTGTTCCTTGGGCCTCTTCACATAGCATTCTATTCCTGAGGACTCTTCACTGCTCTATTTCTCTCTATGAACTTTTATGCATTTTTATCTTCATGTGACATCATGACCACAGTAAGGAAGTTCAGCTACAATCTTTATAAATGAGCATCTGCAAAGGGTAATAAAGTGTAAACAGTATTGGGCAGAGACACCTTTTTTCCTTATTTTTGGTTAAGCTCATCTTCTGCTTTGTTGGTCTTGTGCTTTCCCATTTCCATCCCATTTCTCTTTGTACGCTGAAGTATTGCTGTTGTCTGCTCCATATTTCATTTCCTTCCCTTTTGCTTTCTTCCCTTTCATTTTCATCCCTTTCCTGTTTTTTTGGTTGGTTGGTTTGTTTTTGTTTTTTTTTTTTTTTAATGCTAAACTGTGCAATTAAATGTCAGGGTTTCATGCAAAATGTCACCTTCACCATGAAAAGACCTTTCCAGCCCACACATAAATGTTTCTTACTGCAGTTTATAGTAGCTATTGTTACAAAAGTGAAGAGACCTAAGGCAGATGCCTTTCAAATAGCTTAATCTCTTCATTCAATATTTTAATGCATTGATTGTGGAAGAAGAAAGTGTTGGATTACTTAGTCCTAACATCGGTCTTCTCTTTTGCTATACTACCCTTCTTTTTACTGGCTTCTCTTCACAGTGCAAAATGTTTATACAATCCATAAATAGATTACTAGGGGAGAAAAGAAGATCACATTGGTGTTATCCCACAACTAGAAATGGTAGCAGCAGCTGGAATAAGCTTCAAACTGAGAAAACACTTTGTGAGACAACTTGGAGCACTTTAGGAAAAGCACAGAAGGAAGCAGAAATGAGACCTGATATTTTAGCCACACTAACACAGAATTTTGCAACCAGAAGTATAGATTCAAAGTAATCAAGTAAGATTCAAGTAAGATAAAAAGTAGTGAAATTCAGTTTTACTACTGTACTCAGGTCTGGGTAGAGTGATGATAAGAGTGCTATATGTGTAATGAACCCTGTTCTCTGCAAGGTAGACAGGAGGAACCAAGAAACAAGGCTCCAGCAAAGAGAAGTGAGAAAAAGATGACTCCATTAAATCTGTAAATTTTGTGTAAAGCATTGGAGGATGACTCTATAAATCCAGTAAACAAGGAGATAACACAGGAACTGTGCCTAATAAGGCCAAAGAAGAAGGCTGCTTTACTTTTACGTGAACCTTTAGTCATTAGAATAGTAAAATATACTCCCATCAGCCACTTTCCTGTAGAGCATGGGTGGCAAAATAAAAGAGTAGTGTGCCTTTAAATGAAGGCAAGAAACTGTGAAGCCAATGACTGCAGGGGCGACGCTGTTGTTCCAGGGGTTGGGATATGTAAAAGCGGATAGTGGCACCACAGATGTGCCGGCTCTGTCACCTGCTCTGCACACACAGGAAATGCACCTCTCAACTCTCTGTCCATCAGCTTCCTGCAGAGCTGGTGAGAGAACCCATAGCTGGGACAGCAGCAGTTTTGGTGACACAGGCACAGAGCTGGATGGTGCTGCTGTCCTGGCAGCAATCAATCAGATGGGACAGGTCTCCAGCATGCACTGACCCCTTGATCAGGGACCCCAAAGAAACCTCTGCAGTGCTGGGGTGCTGCAATGCCCCAGAGAGGTGTTTGAGGAAGCCAGAGGGGGTTGTGTGTCAGCTTTCCTGGACCCCCAGAATTTTCTAGATTGGTAAGTGCACTTTTGTTCCTCTTCTTTAAAAAAAAAAAAAAAAAAAAAAAAAAATCAGTCTCCACAAAAGCCATGCATGAATGCTCAGTGGAATGCTCAGTGTGGGGGTTTAATCAATCAGTGGGTTCAAGTGTGTGCAGTGCAGACACTATTGGAGAGGCCAGCCTAAGGGTAAAAGGGTTGGGTAACATATTTAACAATGGGAACAAGTCAAAATATATGAAGTATATTCTTGCCACTTCTTATTCTCTCTAATCACATAAAAGTAATTTAATTGTGAAATTTTATTATCAATTTTTCAGTATTGTATCTCACAAATAAATTTTGCAACATCTCTGATTTTTAACAGCTTTGCAAAACAAACTTGTAGCAACAAATTACATTCTTTATTCTCTTAACAGTGTATTTAATTCATGTAAATGGGTGCTCTTTCTTTTTCCTATTACATTGAAGACATTACATTATTAGTAGTATTACATTACTATTTTCCTATATCATTAAGGAACAGAAATTAAGGAATAGGAAAACTGTTGCCTGATAGAAATAACAAAAGTCCTTGTTGTAATGAATATTTTCTTCCTATTTATTTTCCTGTGTTCTTCTACAGTCACTGCTGGTTTTTTTTCCAAAGGGACTGTAAATAATTAGCCCTCTTTTTTCTTGAGAAGCCATAAATAAGTTACTATAAAATTACCTAAAGTATTTTAAATGTTCCACTCACAGCTGGTCCTTTGTGAAGCAACGCAGTGATCTTTACAGATCAAGGCACCTCAGCTTTCTTGGCTCTGGATCATTGCATTCTTTATTATTGTAACTAACTGTTCTATAATTTTTGAACTTAGAAAAAAATGAAAACAAAGAAACTACTTTTCTTAGGCCACTCTTTGGTGCATTTAGCTGAGACCCAGAAACACAGCTAAGACCCAGAAAAACAGAAATTACAGACTTTATAGGCATCAGACCATAGTATTCCTACTCCACAGCCTCTCCCATCCTGAGGATATTGTCTCCATTCTTTGCTTTGAAGCTGAAAACCCCAGCACCACTGATAATTCACTGTCCTTTCACCAGTCATGGGTGGGAGGAGTGGCAGCCTTAGTAGTGGAAAATGAAACTCCTTCCTTCCAGAGTGTGCCTGTTAGTTAGCCAGCACTCCCAGGGCAAGAGCTATAGGCCACAGCTCAGGTAAACATGAACACAAATACATACACACAGCATATAATCTGCTTGTATACAGCATTATGAACTGAAAACATGTATGGGCATAGGACTCTGACTGTGAAGGCCACTACAGCACCTTTGCACTCACTATTACTTCATAAAGACATTGGTCTGGTCATGTGAAAACACATTACAACCCTGAAATAAAAATCAAAGAATCACAAATCCAGAAGCTCATGAAGTCCTATGCTCATATTTTGCAGCATTATAAAAGTCAATAATTAGTTAAAAGTATTTTTCTATTCACAGTAGTAATATGCAAACATTCCCATTTGTGAACCATATTGACATATCTATCTCTGTATCACTAAGACAACCTCAGTGATGAGATTATTCCACAGTTGACTGTATTGATGTATAATGTGTAACTGTATTATATAACATGTATTACACAGCATGGTGTATAATACGAGGAAAGTGTGTATAACATATTGTACATTTACTATTTAATACAGTTCTGTAGCAGTGCAGGTGCAGCTTTGGGTGTTACCACCTAATGGTCGGGGCGTATGGAATTCCAGCATCATAAAATGATAAGGTTGTACCTTGTGAGTTTTTAAGACAGAATTTGGAGTACTTATATTGTACTTCAGGAGCTTTGACAGTTTTTTATCTCTATTATGTAAGTTCTGAGCTCTGATGATTTCAGTGTCCAGGTTTTATAAATGAGAACTGCAGTCAGTACCACCAGCCATGTTCTCATTGGGGACAGGAAAAACGCCAAGGTGCCGTATGTTCGCTGCAGGAAATAGCAGGAATAGACCTGCCAGGCCAGGAGCAGGGCCATTGCCAGGTGAACCAGCACAGCCACGAGGCGTCGGGCGTGACACATGTGGGAACGGAAGCTGTGGCCCTGGCATCGCAGCAGCAGGCACCAGCACAGATAGGCCATCAATGGCAGGTTGAAAAACATCATCTGAAAGGAAGAGCAAAGAAAAATATGACAATAAGCAAGCCAAGTGTTCTGGGTAACATCTATGAAGGCTTAAAAACATATACACAGATAAAGCTGTCCCATTCTAAGGGCTGAGTACGATTCCCAGAGATGGAATCTCAGAATGCACCTCCACAACTCTGCAGCTGATAGAGCTGGGACTGCCTGTGCCCAAGTCCCAGGCCAAGCATTCCTGCCCATTCCCTTGCAGTAAGAGGCACTAACACACATCTGACAGTTCCTGGAACTGATTCAGGGAGCCAGACTTAGCAAAAAATTAACATGGCAAAACCAAGATGGTCTGGATGTCAGCTTAACTCTGACCCAACCCACTGGTACAAGGGAGACGCCATGAAGAAGGAGGCAATGCTGGTTTGATCCTCTATCTTAAATGACAAGGAATGACACTTTGTCTTTCAGATTATTGGGGAAACCGCTCCTGGGAAAACTGGACTCGTGTGCTTAGAGAGTGACACCTACTGATCTGAAGGGTTATTAACACTGCAAGGGCTGCCCTGGCCACTCAATTTTTTGCTTAATTACATTGTGTGAGCCAGGGACAAAACCAGAAAATTTATTGAAAATTTAGAGTTATAAATCTGTAGAGACAACCTCTAATCCAGATATCCAGGGAGTCCAAAGCAACATTTTATTAGAGAAAAAAACAAGTTTGTGAAAATAATGCACAACCTCTTTCCTTTCTTTAAATCTGCAGAAAGTTAAGAAAGACCACTTGTAGTCAGTCAGGCACGATCACTAATCTCTCTACTTCCAAGACTCCTTAGTTTAAATCTATTTTTAAAAATGGAAATAAGTCCCTGAGTAAAAAAGTGCTGGTTTTTAGCCTTTATTCTATAAATACTCACCTGTAAAATCCCAACCACAAATGTCATACTGCCCTGTAAGAAAGAACCACCAACAAACACTCCAAAGGAAAAACAGGCCCCTATCTGGCCATCTATCAGTTCACCTACAAACCATGGTCCTGCAAGAGAGGAAACCAAACATCACCATCAGGAAACAGAACGGAGACACAGCCCTTTCCCACACGACCCTTTGTACCCTGAGACTTTATTGCTTGTCCAGAGTAATCAGCCTCATGTTTTCATATTCAGCAAACAGCAGTCTAGTGTGAAGATACCACAGTATGACAGGGGATTGTGCCATGCAATGAAAATACTTTTGAATTAGTTTCATCTCCGTGACAATTTTCAACCCCACATACAGTATGAGAGAGGTGAAAAGAAAAGCTGTTTTCCTGGAATTACAGTAAGATATATGAAAAATGTGGTCACAAACAATTCCAGCCTGGCTCAGCATAGAAATTAAAATAGGCAGGCTGCTCTGTGTTATGCATACTACACACACTAACAAGAAAATAGCTATTTCAGTAACATGTTATCAGAGGAGAATAAACTCAGATTGTTAGCTCTGATGCTAACAATCAAAAAATAAGTGAAAACCAAACTGAATTTAAAAATATTCACTTTGCTTTCAGAGTAATTTAACAATCTAAGTGTTTATTTAATTCAGGGCTTCTAAGTTCGGCTCTTACAAATAAACTTTAGTTTCTTTGGACATAAACTTTTAAAGTTCCACATAGATTTTGTAACTTAAATAGATTTTCCCCATTCTACCAGATGTCAGAATTCTAAATTTTCATCAGGATCTAATGTGTAATTTCAAAATACCAGTTTATGTCCTCCAGTACTCTAGGCTACTTACCCAGAATGGTGTATAAATTCAGAACCAGAATTGAGTAATAGAAGGTGTTTGTTTTACTGAAGACATGAAGAGAATATGAAGTCAGAGTAAGTAATCCCGGCTTTCCTAATCAGAGACAACATTTAAGAAAAATACACTTAATTCAGTTTGCAACACCTCCCCAGATATATAAGTATATATAATACTGGTCTTTCTGAAACAAATCTGCAAATTATTTACTCATTCTTTTAAGTAAGGAATATAAAAATAATATTTGGTATGTCTACAGAAAAATGCAAAGGAATGCATTACTATTACTGTGATAACTGAAAGTAAAGAACCGATAAATATAACAATCTGTATCAAAAAGAGCAGAGGAACCTGCCATTCTAAAGGAATACACTTACTGTATGTAAATAATACTGAACGACCATTCTATACCCAGAAAATGAAGTTAGCTAGAATGAAAAACATGGAGAAAGTATGTATTAAATTAAAAGTAAGAGAATCAAAACAGTAACTCTGCAAACCCAGAAAGGTGGGTCAGCATGAGCTAGATTTGTTGGATTTCCTTTGATTAAATCTACTTTAGTGAGATCTGATAGCAAAATTAAGGCTTGGCATTAAAATGACATTGTTCTGACAAGTGTGTGGTGTTAGCAGAAAAAAGCAGAAGTATCTCTCTAACTGAAGCAGAAAATTCACAGATCAAGAGAACCTTCCTAAAAAGTTAGCTTGTAGACTTACACCTATTATTCTCACAAAGAATTAAACCCTAGAGGGCAAGCTTCACCTTTGGAAATCAACAGCTCTAACAAATTTGTTCACTAAGTTGTCAAACATTTATCATGGTCCACATGCACCAAACTGACCACAGAATCAGCTTTTTTAATATTTAGCTGCTGAGTTCCATAAAGGCAACTGAAAATACCGATTCTTTTCTATGTAAGCAGTTGCTGTAGTTACCTCAGGATGCTACACAATTAGGAGTGCAAAGGAAGGTACAAACACTGACATGAATAGGAAGGGAGGTGGCTTCCAGAAAAATCTCATTAATAAGGTGTGGTTCAAATGATTGTTTAAAGGATAAAAGCCATGAGCTTAACAGTAATAATTTTAATTTACTAGATGTATCACAAACAAAGTATCAAGTTATGACAGAAATGGCCTTAATATTATTTTGAGAAAGACCCAATCCTGTTTATGTTCTTTGCAAAAGTTAAAAAATACTGTCTTTGCAAAAGGAAATCTGTTTCTCCACTCAGGCGAGAGAGAATTCTGTGACAACTGTAGTGAAACAAACACACATACAGAACAAATACAAAACAAAACATTCTCTATGTATTGGATTCTTCTGTGAGAAAATTAAATTGAAACCTTGGACTTAATCAACTTAAATTTTGTTTAAACAGATACCTGCTCAAGTTTCTAGTTTACTTTATTTGGTCTATTGGAGGTTTTCCAGGTTCCCTTAAAAGCGAAACAACAGCTTCTGAGAAACCAATCAAACCCCACAGAAGCAGATGTACAATGCATATAGTGATTAACAGTACAGTTACTTACATATTGTTAGCACACAGGTCAACAGTAAAAAGTTTAGGGGAAAACAGAACTACTTAAAAACCACAGCTAAAGATCAATTGATACCTTTGAGTGCTGGCTTTTGGAGGTGTCGGAAAACAACAAGCAAGGTAATCTGAATCAGCACAGTCAGTCCAAAGAGCACTCGAGCCTGAAAAGACAGTTTTGACTATAAACCATCCCTGGAATAATTGCAGCCTTGGAGCATGCCTTACAGATGCTGATAGAATGGTGCAAAGATTCTCTCTGAAACACATATTCAAAGCTTGTTGGTGTCATCCTTTTTTGGAAGAGTAGGGTGAAGAGTAAAAAAGGAAACTTAAGAGTTTCTAAGTTCTAGGATTTGTATTGTACTGACTTGAATTCTGCTCAATGTCTGAAAGCAATAGACCCGAATCTTTAAAAAACAGTTTGTAAACACATCCATTGAAAAAGTGTAGTTACACCTCCAAGTGTAACTACATTGTCTGAGCACTGTTCTGAGGAGAAATGAAGTTCAAGACATGGTATAGAATGTGTAACTGATTAACAAACCTAAGATAATAACTTTGAGCCTATTATGATAAGAACTACAGTCATGTGGACTTTCTTATGTAGTTCTAGAAGTGCACCTAGACTACTAAGACATGACACCCTTCTTTGCATGTACTGAGCTTTAAACACATCTGGATATGACCTGGAACTTACTAAGTCAATGGGGATTTTGCCCTCCACTTCAGCTAGTTATAATGTCAGCAGCTGTCAGTGAGAATATTTGCAGCATTCTTTCCAGAAAACATATTGCAACAGTTCACAGTGAATTTATCTTCAGTTTAAGGTTTCCTTTTCCTACTGTCTCCAGTAGCTCTTTTTCAATTTCTTGCTTACACAAAATGTGTGTACACTTACGCCCAAAAATGGATAATTGAGACTAAATCCAGGATGTCAACTTTATTTATAAACCATTGTTGTACATTTATGGTTGAAGTGTGCAACTTGAGAAACTTTTTGGAATTCCAAACTTTGTTTTGGAATTCCAAAAGAGTCATATCTGGAAAAAGTAAACTGCATTCAAGTCTATGAATTCCCTCAGGAATTACGAAAATGCCTACTGCAGATTGGGAAACCAACATGGAGTAACAGCTGTTTTGCTGAAAGTACTTACTAGAACATAATGGTCAGTGAGAAGAATAACAGATGACCAAAAGTCAAATCTAAGAGAGAGGTTTTCTTCCATACCAAATAAATGGCCCCGTGTGCCAATTCTTCCTGAAGCATCCTAGATTGACATAAGATGAGAGCAATTACATAGCAGTGGTACAAAAAACTGTTGAGTAAAGTTCCTAATTATCATTGCAGCTTTTCTAGAAAGATACAATTGATGTATACATTAAATTCTACCTACAAAGGGTTACTTAAAGTCAATTCTGCAGTTTCAAGTAAACTGGTGATTATAAAATCATATTCTGAAAGTGCTACATATGAAGAAGGGCCTGTCAGAGATTCAGCAACTTAGAGAGGACTGTGACTGTTTACTGTCTCCCAAATGTCCTGCAGTGCAATGACTGAAAAATCTAAGACTCTTCTCCTAATCTCTGCCTTAGCTTCATCTGAACCCTAAGAGGAAATTCAGCAATTCCCAGAGTTAGAACATAATAAAAATGTTCTACCCATATATATCTTAAAGTTCAATTCTAGGTAATAACCCAGATTAAAATATTTTCAAATTTTGTTGTGCTTAATTTCTGGTGTATGGCCATAAATCTATATACATAAACAAACATTTGTTTATTGTTTATTGTCATTTATTCAACAGTTTGAGCACAGTGTTCCAAATGTGGCCTGGCAAGCACTCAGTAGAGCAGGACAGTGACATGTCTTGGCTGGTGATGCCCTTGTGGATGCACCCCAGCATCCAGTAGATTTTCTCTGCTGCACCAGCACACTGTTCATTCACACTGACCTTATGGTCCACCAGGATGCTGAAGTCCCTTTTCACAGAGCTGCTCCCCAGCCAGGCAGATCACAGCCTGTGCTGCACTCCTGGATTATGTTTTCCCAGGTGCAAGTCCTTACACTTTTCCTTTATGAACTTCATAATGTTCTTCTTGGCCCACAATTTGCCCTTGGTTAATCTGTGTTGGCTCTTCCCAGTCATGTACTTCATCTGACTTGAAAAAGCCCCCCACAAGGGTTTATTTCCTAATTTTCCCAGGGACTGAAATAAGACTAAGGGGCCTATAATTTCCTGGGTCCTCCCTTAAGCTCTTCTTATAGACAAGAGAGGCATTAGCCTTCTGCCAGTCTTCTGGGATGCCCCCTGATCTCCACAACTTCTCCAAGACTATGGAGAGTGGCCTCACAAAGACGTCAACCAGGTCTCTCAACACTCTGGAGTGGAAACTGTCAGGGGCCATTGATCGGTAGGATCAAGCTTCTGTGCCAGCTCTCACTCTTTTTTCATTGACACTGGATCTCTGTTTGCATCAACCTTGATCCTTGTTTCCAAAGCCTGAGGCCCAACACTGCTAGTACAGACAGAAATGAAGAAAGTGCTGAGAACCTCTGCCTTGTCAGAGCTGTTGGTGACTAACTCACTTCTACTGTTTAACACCTGGCCAGTATTTTCCTTCTGTTTCTGCTTGTTGTTTATATTCCTTTAGAACCCTTTCTTGTAATTTTTGATATCTCTGGCCAATTTCAATTCAAGTTTGCACTTCTGTCACATCTTATTTTACTTCTTATGAAAAATAATATTTCTTTCTTTATTCCAGCAGCTTTATGAATATTTTGGTACTTAGCAGTCAATATTTATTCCTTTGGGTTTTGTAATCAGACAAATATGAAAGTAAGTCTGTTATCATGTATTTTGTTCCTAGTTATGTGAGGCAGGAGGTGATAGAGAAGCCATGTAAAGAAAAAAAAATTAATACAAAGAAAGTCAACAGGCACCTTACCTGGACAGTCACATCTATGTGATGGAACCCTTCACTGTAGTTTTGTGGGCTCCACTTCAGCACATAGAGAGGGCCAGACACCTGATATGCATTCCCCAGGTAAACTCCATCTATGTACACTTTGACAGAGATAATGACAGAAGGAGAGAATGCCAGAATTCTAAGGAGTAAATAAAGAGCAAAAGAAACAGATTTGTTACTGGACTTGCAGGTATATCATTACTTCCTTAAGAAAAAGTCCCTAAAGGTTAGGCTGCCTTGTAGTAAAGAGTTCCAAAGATTTAGAAATTACAACAGTGAAATATCTGTAGGCTAAGAGTAACATGGTAGGTTTTTCCTACAGTTAAAGAAAAATTAGTTCTGTATGGCACTACACAAAAGAACAGGATAGAAAACTGGCTGTGGAACGGACAAAAAGATGGCTGAAGTTGTACGGCCTTGGCAGAAATAATTTTAGAACTCTTGCTTCGAAACATTTGCTAACACGAGTGGGATGTATCCTCCAGCACACATAGACACATAACCAAACAGTTGTAGATGGCTTCATAAAAAAAATTGCCAGGCCCTCTCTCTCTAAAGCCCGTTGTTGTTGGGAGTGGGGTTTTTTCCCTTCTTTTTTTCCTTCTTCTTTTCTTTTTGCTAGTCACAATGCAACCTCTCAGAGTATGTTACTGCATTTAGGACAAATGGAGTGGAATGCAAGACTGATATTACAGATCTCAGATACCAACAAATGTATTGCCACTTGGCAGTGGCGTTACATTCACAGAAGCCGTGACACTAATACAGACTCGAAATACTGCACATGGAATTCCTTTCATTTCTGGTAATATGAATGGCATTACAGAGCATGTTTTAGTCAAATGAAGTTGTTTCTAACAGTTATGGTGAATAATTCTACCAGTTCATACATTTAATATAATCATAAGAATGTTCAGATAAGGTTCTGAATAGGAAAGTGGAAAGTAACTAGGACATCTAGTAGGATACTGTTCCCTAACTGAAAAGTATGACAAACTTCTTTTATTGTAACCTGTGTATGCAGTATTTCAAGCAGATTAGTCTTACAGCAAATATAAAATGCTGAAAAGGGCCTGAAAATCTGAAATATAAATGTAAAAATTAAATAGATAAGGTAAAAATGGAAATATTGAGAAATTTAAAATTAATATGAAAATTGCCAGATGCTTCTCATGTTTTTAGTATATAAAGGATGTAGAATTGAAAAGACAAAGCTAAGAAGTCTGAAGTGAATAGAGAAAACATTTAGAAAAATACATAGACAAAATCCTGAAATTAGCAGAGTTGATGTGAATATGTGACATAAACAACACAGATTACATAATAATCTATGCATATTGATTACATATTAATATATTTTAATTATATATTAATTGATCAGCTTTGGTTACATAAAGTTCGTTTGACCTCAGGGGAAATAACTGCATAAATAAAACAAACATGAATTACTACTACCCCATCTTTTTATCACAGATATGATACAAAGCAAGCTCTCAGGAACAATCTTCCAGAGAAAAGTGAATTCTGAGAACAGTAGACACACATTTTAAAAAAAAAGGTTTTGTGTGTGTATATACATATAAATATAATTAAATACTGTGAAGTCAAGACATGACAGGGTACCTGATATGAGTGGAATAAAGAATTTTGACTAGTGGCTCATGAGTAGAACTGCTGTAGAGGAAGGATTTGGGATTGGTGATGAGAACTACAGGCCACTCTTCAAAGTTAAGATCTGCAAAGCTGAGGAGGTCATGATCAAACGCGAGGATCCTGTATCTATAATGAAAGGAAAAAATATTGTCAATACTAACTGCTTTGTGAACAGCTGATTTCCATGCTTCTTAAGTTCCTAAAGAACCTGGCTTTACTTTCCATTTATTCTCTTCTGTAGTTGATCTTATATTTTCCAACTCTGCTACATTAACTGTACAGTTGCTTACCTCTGATGAGGTTAATTTTATTATAAATCATGGAAGCAGTACTCAAAGTTCCAAGTGTGAAGATCTATGGAATTTTGCACAGGAATCAGATAGATGAACATTACATTAAAGAACTCAAATATAATGTTCATTTTCACAGTGTCTGTGTAGGTACTCTAGTTCAGGACAACGACCCCAGTGTGCTCTTCCCCTGTATCATACCAGTATCTTTCTTTGGATTACTGCAGAATAAAAGCTAATATACTACTATACACTACACATAGCATCAGACAGTTTTTGATATGCAAGTAAGGTAACATTTCTAAGGTGGACTATTTCTGTGTCAAGAATTCTAACAGCTACTGCAGGGCATGTGTATTTTGAAGTAGTGATGCTGAATTTTACTACAATTTATTTGTCTACATTTGAATACTAAACAAACTACCTGGATTTACATTTAGATGTCCCCTTTTCAGTTTTTAAATATCAAGAATTAATTTAAAAATTTTAATTTATTAGCACACTGTTGATATGGGGGGAAATCCCAAACATACACACAAGGCCTTTTTTTCCAAAGCACCAATCATAATAACCAGTCAGGCTGATCTCAGATTCTTTCAAATGCACCACACAGCATAAAAGGGAATCACAGTACAGCAAGGTAGGTTTCATATAATAATTTGCTCATATGGGCTTTTCTTACCTCCTATTATCCATCCAGTCTCCCAATTCAAGTTCCAGAGTGCCACCATGGTGTTGACTGTGCAAGACTGGCATCAGCCCACCCATTGTATGGAGATGTCCACATAAATAGGCTGTGGCAGAACTAACAAGAATTGTGGTTATTTGGGTGGGAAGGAAATATCACTGCAGAAAACCTGAAAAGTGAGAGATGAGCATGTGAAGACAGGCAAGAAATGTACTTCATGCTGAAA
The DNA here is from genome assembly GCF_022539315.1 of Serinus canaria. NCBI lineage: Eukaryota > Metazoa > Chordata > Aves > Passeriformes > Fringillidae > Serinus > Serinus canaria. The sequence goes on along the minus strand of NC_066319.1, from coordinate 26,565,955 downwards.
ACACAGAGGGTAAGAAGATCTTACCTCATTAGTGTTCGTATTCCAGGGGATGGGGAGATGATAGTTGAGGTGGGGTAGTGGCCAAACCAGATAGTATGGTTGCTGTGTAGGCTTTCTGTTGCCATCAGAGACAGCTCTGCCATTTGATTCTGAAACAGGCAGGTGACAAATCCCTCAAATAAATGTCTCACGTGCATTATAACTTAAAAATGTTAACACTCTTACAGATGAACACAAATCTTTCAAACAATTTTTCTATATTCAAAAAACCCCAAGCCTCCAAACAAACCGCTACAGAAATAAAACAGCCAGCAAAATGGAATGCAAGGACTTATACAATACCATGTTTAAAATCCCAAAAAAATTATAGGGTCTCTTAGGGCCTGGGCTCAGTGTGGCATCCACGCAGATGAATGAATAGTTCCCAAAAGAGGTAGTGTGGATGTAATGGAAAGAGCCATCTTTACGCCAGGCAGAGTATTTCCTAACAAAATAAGATGGAAATACTGCTGTTAGGAAAGCTTGTAGCCATGACAAACATACATTACTTTCTCTCTTTCCATTGACAACAGCTAATTTCACTATTTCTGAGTTACAAAACTGACGTGCTTTTGATACTTTATGCTAGATGGGAGTTGTATATACCTTCCACTGGCAAAGACATGACATTTTAACTAACAGTACCACCTAAATTGTTCTATTAAGGATTAAATTCTGTAACTAAAATGATTGTGAGTTAATCTGAGAATCACTAAAATTCATTAAGTTAGGTTGGTTTTTTAAAAAAAATTCTTTTGGGGTTTTGGAGAGGGCATTTTGTGTGCACTTGGGTTTTTTTTAAGTTGTTTTAGTTTTGTTTTATTCCCTGTATGATTTGTGGAAGCTAAAACATTCCTGAGTTTAGATGATGAGTATAATTTGAGCACAGCCCTCCAGAAATCAGTTCATGTCCCTGTTCCTCCACCAATCAGAACAATAAAATTGCTAGAAAGGTTGACCTGAATAGAATACAAACCAATATATTAAAAACAAGTTTTCAATACTTCTAATGCTATAAAACCCCTTTCAAAATATTTTTTAAGTTAGCACTATCTTTATGAACATCATCAAATTCAATAAAATTTCTTCATTTAGTTCCACTTTGAGTATGTGTAACAGTGGATTCATCCTCTGCTCATGTTGTGAACATATAATAGAAACCTATGTTTTTGTGTAAAAATATTGCTTTTCAATACAACCCATTGCCCTCTTTAATTTTAATGCAAAATGAACACCAGAATGTGGTGCTGAATAACTGTTCTTGCTAGCTTCTATTTTTATTTCTGCAAACAATTTTTATCATTTTAATATTTTAAAATATACTTATTTTTTTATATATTGGAAAAACAAGTCCCTTTAACTCTTCCATCTTCTCTCTCCTAGAGTGTGAGTGAAAATTTTGTAGACATTGGCAGATTTAACACACTCAATTACAAAACACAGAAGGGTAAGAGATAAGAAATCTGGAAAAAAAAAAATCTCTATTTTCTCAATTGGTTCTGCTCCACTAACTGACAATGCAAAAAGACACAGGGAATAGTAGATATGATCCTGGGCTATAGGAAAGTTAATGAAAAAGCATATATGTGATAACTTGTTTAGTGAATTTGACCTCGAATGTAGCTGCATCTGTATGGTAAATAAAAGTACCTGTAATAATTCTGAACACTATCCAGGCGTGGAATGTTGAATGAATCTGTAAGGGAGTAAAAAAGGAAATAAGGAAATTTGCAGGTCAAATTGATCATTGGCCCCTGTATCTAACTAGGAAATGTTGAGATAAAGCAGTCTCAGCAGGTGCTGAAGAACTACTTTTTAAAAAATGCATGATTGATAAGCAGACCTACTGTGCAGAGGACACATTATATACTCAGTGCAGCTAAATGGCAATAGTCTTCTCATTCAAGTTTCAATTCAAAGATAAAGGCATTGTGGGAATATAAATTGTTATTTAGCAGCCAAAAACTAAACCTGTCTCCATTTTGACCACAGAACTTTTCAAGAGCTTTTTTGGACTGGGTGCACATTCTGTAAGTATGACTTAACTCCTTCATGGAAAATAAAGTAGTCATAACATCTCATCGAGAGAATAGTGTGTATAGAACAGACATCAGCTTGGGGAGGTCTGTGCTGCAACAGCTCCACTTCTCCATTCTGTGCTCCACAGCTCCACTTCTCCATTCTGTGCTGCTAACAGAAGCCTAATAGGAAAATGAGTATATATGACAAAGCATGCACTATTTTCCCCACAGGGCAGCTTCCTGTACAGCCTGTTGATACAGCCTACATGATTGTCAGCTTGTGTTTAAATGTTTACAGTGTGGCAACAGCTGGTGGATCTAAACTCCCATAACACACTTCTATTCAAAAGAAACCAAATTTCCTTTAGCTGCTGGACATATGACACCTTTTAAACTTAAACCTGAGGGGGAAGTCTATGAAAGGTAAATTGAAACCATTTCTTCAGTATGGTAAGATTCCAATTTGCCCCTCCATTAAATAATGTGGTATATAAAATAATGATGTGGAAACTAACATCTGAAGTCATGTTCTACTACTTGTCAGGTAAAAGACTCTTTCTTCTCTGGTACTAAAACTCACTCCAGTAAGAGCTTGTAAACAAAGTGTGTCCTCAGTAGACATGTGGATGGCAAGCCCTCCTACTGATTCATGAATACTAACACACTAGTGAGTACTAACACTTTGCCTCTATATTCTGTGATCTGCAATCACAGGAAAGACAGAAATTTTTCATTTTCTTCTTACCGTGATTCCCTTTGATGTCTATCCACTTGGTTTTTTCCATGACCCTTGATCTTTTCAGGATGGACTGATAAGTTTTCCATTCATCTTCCACCTGCTCAGATCCCAGTTTATCTCTTGTCTTAGCATCTGTCAGATCACCTGAGATTGTACAAAGGTGAGATATAACTAGAGGCCTACACAGCTTATACAAATACTGTAACTAGACAAGCCTGCCATCCCTGCCTCCAAGTCTAAGTGGCTGCAGGCCTGGGTGCAATCTGCATATTTCTGTACCTGGTACACATGATCGGGGTAAACACCTTCTAATGCAGATGCAGCAGCCTCATCAGACATCTACTGACCACATCACTGCAGCACTTTCACTAATTAGGTAAATAACTCTCTGTAGAAACAAAACTCCAGGTTTAGCATTAAGATTCTAAAGTCTTGCATACAGTAACACCTCCAAGTCTTTTAGATTTTCTTGTAAAAACTTAATCTATTTCAATAGCAAGCTGTCAAATGAAGTGGCAAGGCTTATTTCACCTCTCTTGGTATGACATGTTCAAGTGGAAACCAGCAATAATATCTTACATTAATTCACCGCTGAATTTCATACAAATGAGCAGGGATTGTTCTGAGAGAGGAACTGTAACCTAATGGCTCATCACAGACATTGCTCACTTCCGTAACTTCAAACACAAAGAATGTAAAATCATGACCAGGACAAGAGGGAAGGTGGCTGCTAGCAAGGGCTAAGATGCAGCAACACCTTCTGGGAAAACAATAGCTATTTTGTGTGATTGTGTCTGTAACATATAGAACACACCAAACTCACTGAAGAAGCTGAATGCTGAAGAAAAGAATAATTAATTCCCTTGCTGAGAAGTTATTCTTTTCAGCTTCTAGCAATCCCTCTTCAGTTGCAATTCAATTTTTATTGCTTAAGATATGTTTAAAGTTCTTTCTTGAGATCCCAGAATTTTGCCTATTTGCTGTTCCTTTGACAGTACACTCAACAGGAAATTCACACTTTTCAATTGCTTACCTGTTGCTAGAACAAGTGCTGGCTGAATTATATCAATTGTTTCAGAACAGAATTTTTCAAAGTCAGGAGCTCGTTTGGGATCCCGAAATTTGCTCATATGAATATCTGACACCTGCAAAAAAGAAGAGTGAAACACTGTCCCAGGTAGAGGGTTATTGCTACCCAGGCTGTTCTGCAAAGCCAAGTATACATAACAACGCAACATAAGATCGGTCACAATGATTCAGGTCAGTGTAAGGGATACAGGGAGAAACAGAAGTGGGTGACTAGGGGAGAAGGAAAGCAGAACAAGCAAATATATTGCAACTCTAACCCCTAAGATCCCATTTACATCAAGAAAATTTCCTTAAAACTAAGAGCATACAAAAGGATGAGGAAATACTTAGGTATCCACAGTAAATTGTGATGACTGCAAGTGGCCTGTTGCCTTTCAAATTCTGGGAGTTTCTGTGCAATACAGTGGTTTTGCTGCAAGTAAGAATACAAAGTAGTTCTGCAAAGCAATAGGTTAAAGCTACCTAGAACTTGAAATGTACTGAAAATTCATTTTGTACCTGGTGTGACATTTCCAGTAGCCAAGTGGAAGGATTTTTAACATTCTATCCAAGCATTTTAATGGATCAAACAAGTGTGTTTAGATCCCACTCCATGTGCCTTTAAGAAGGCAAAGATTGCCTAAGAAATTATGATATGACTTGTATGTAACTGTAAAAGATGCTGTTCATTTCTGAATCAGTCAAAGCCCTCACATCAGAAGAGCAGTTTGGGTAGAATAAGAAATGTAAGATTTTTCTATTTTTTTACATTGTGGCTTTTCAGTACTGTACCAAAAAAAATAACAAAACAAAACCCCTTGTGTGAATGGCTTCAATTCCACTTTTCCACTTTCCATTTTGCTTCAGTCAATCAATTAATTAATTGTCCTCCTTGGTTTGAACAAATGGTATTTGATGCTCAAAAAGCAGTAAGCAAATGCTCATCTGACAATATCACTTGGAAAGAAAAACATTAACTTTTACATTCAGTTTAATAAACCTGTTCTTGTAGAGCTTGTAGTTTTTGAAAAATCCAGTTAAACTATCTAGGAGAAAATTTTTTTACTTCTACTTATTCAGTCATCTGTATATGAAGAAAATATTACTTGAATACAGTTTTTTAATTCTGCTTAGGAAAACTCCCCATTCGGAATGACATGGAATTTTTGCCTAGATCAGAACTGCATGCTAAAAAAGGCAAACACTTTAAGATATAACTTTATCTTCATTATCATTGATGCATTCAAACTAGTGTGAGGCAAAGAGCACAACAAAACTACCTCGATATATCAAACCTCATTTAATCATTGACAAAGATAAAACTCGCTGTGCTTCTTTTCAGCCTGTAGATTTCCAATTAATTTATCTCAGCAATCAAACAGAGAAAATCAAAACATCTACAGTTTTCATTCTTGAGAAAAAACAGTCTTACAAAAAGCCTTACTCATGCTCTTCCAGTAACTACAGCAAATGTAAATTTCCAGCCTTACAGAGAGTGGTTCGGAAGCCTCATTTCCTACAATGACCTTCCCACTTTTCTTCCCCATGAGTTTCAGATTTTTAAAAGGTTTCAACTTGTAATTTCTAAGAGTTACAGTGTCCTGGGACTTCTGAGAGCTGGGACTAAGTTTCTTTCATCATTAACAGCCATGACATATGAAGATCTCAGAAATGGAGCTTCTTCCTTTCTTTTTTTTTTTTTTAATTTTAAATTAATTTCAGATGCTATCCCAATAAAAAGACAGTGGGCAAGATTAAAAGCTTGAAATGCTCTTATTTACTTTCCAAAATGTAGGTGAAAGCCCATTTGCTGCTCTTTCCCCTCCCTGATTGATGTGGATACTTGGCCTCTCATTGCAACACAGGCAGTTACTTTCATTAAAATGGGTTGGAAGAGATTTAGGGGTGAGGAGAAATCACTGTCAACATTCCTTATCTAGCAAAGATGTGGTTCAGGAGAGGCAGGCGTTGAGGGAGAATTACAAGGTCTAGAGCAAGAGTAGAATGCTTCCAGCTGACAGAAACAGAAGAAATAATTAAATGCTTGCCAAATACTGAACTAGAGTGTCTCTTTTGCAGCGGGTAAGAAAGGAAATTCTGCTACAATAAAGATGGATAAGCCATTCATAGAAGATTAAAGTAGAAAGACTGTGATTTAGTTCCTTTAAGAAGAGAGTCCTGTGCATGGGAAGAAAAACAAGGCAGGAACTGCTGGGGGCAGAACCGACCATTTTGAACTCTATTCAGTGACCTAGGCTAGACCTATGCAATCACCAGGGAGCCTGAAGCCTGGTTCCCATAACATCATCAGGCACAAGGCTGGATTTGGTGCTCGGTTAGTTTCCAAGTTAGGTCAATGATAAAGCAGCTGTTAAAGGGCACGTCTGAAAGAGAACATAACCACTTGAAAATAAAGCCAAGTCTCAAATTAGCTGTGCTGTGATCTATCCTAGGGAGAACTCCACTTGAAGTGACACAACCAGAGAACATAGCAAGAGAAACATGGGCCTGTGCATGCTGCTTGTCAGTATAGCTCAGCAGCTGCTATATGCTGCTGTATCGGACTCTTCACACAAGACAGCAGCTCAGGACAGGGGCTGCTTTCCTTACATTATATCAAGCATATCTCTTGATACCTGTACTCTACAGTAAAAATAAGCCTTAAGTCACTTAAGGAAAAATTACTGAAAAAAAATTACACCACCAATTAGAGAGAACCAAAGGACCAAATATATGCCAACTTGTCCACTAAGATCACTGCCTGCAGCTAATAAAGTCAGGCAAAGTGTTTTTGAGATTGAGAATAAAAACAAAACAGTAAAAGCAGCTATTTGTTAGAAGGAAATGCACAGCAATCCCTGGAACATTTCAGCCATAGATTAACTACGAATATGTAAACATCTTTGTGGCTAGTTCTACACTAAGTGCTTTGGGAATGCTCTGGGGAGAAGAGTCAGAAGAGGCCACAGCAGTCCTAAGACGTGACAATTTGCTTCCAGGACTATGCCACTCAGCCTGGATTTTATGTTTAACCTGGAAACAAAGCTGTGTAGATTCAACCTTCTGAATACAGTGCCTTCTACTGCTATAAATCAGTAAAGCTATTTTCTCAGCCACACAACTTTTCTGAGGTTTTGGATGGGGAAAGGGACAGGCAGAGCCTGCACTTCTCCTCAGGATATTAGATAATACCACATCAAGTAATGATGCAATATATAGGGTAGTGTAATAATTAGGTGATTTTTAATTACCTGCTTCCACTACACACATCTGTCTGTGGGATAAGGAAACGTCTCTGTGCGACCATCGAGGAGCTGCTCTGGCAGCCACTCACACCACCTGGGACGGAGGCCCCTTCACAGCTACACCCCCAGACTCACAGTCAGACCAGATTTCCTTGCCAGCTCAGCCCCAGGTTTCCCATAGCAGGGTCTCAGACTTCGGGATCATTAAAATAATTTAATCTTGGTGCAGTAATTAACAAAATAACAGTGTGACTTGGGTACCTCTGAGAAGGTGCCCCAAAGAAAGGAATCCCCGGGCTTTTATACCCTCACAGTCTGAGAACAGGCAAGTCTGGGGGTCATGAGCTCCTGCCGTCTCTGGGTTTCTGGTCCCTTGGCCGGGCCACAGATCCCCGTGCCGTGTGCCCTCCGCTGTGTGAAGGGTTTGGCAGGTCCCGGCCTTTCCCCTCAGGCTCCCGCCCTGCAGAACTCAGCCTGCAGCTCGCCCTGCAGCTGCACTCCGAGCTGCCGGCACTGAACATATTCCTCAACGCGACCTTTCGGACAGCCTGGCCGAACGCCTGTAACCGGGCTAGACTGCGCGCCTCCGCCGTGCCCGCGGCTCGGCCGCCCCTCGGCCGCCCGGCCCCGCTCACCTGCACGACCCAGAGCAGGCTGGCGGCGGCCGACCCCGGCGCGGGCTGCGGGGCCCAGCGGCGGCGCTGCCCCGGGGCCGGCAGCGCTCCCGGCGGCCCGTAGCAGTCCAGCAGCAGCGCCACGGCCGCCGCCGCCAGCAGCCCCGCCGCCAGCCCCAGCATCCCGCGCCGCGCCGCCACCGCGCCCGCCCCGGGCGAGCCCTGCGCCGCCAGCCCCGGCACTTCCGTGTCCACCTCTGCGGCGGCCGGGCCGCCCCGCGCTCCGCCGCGCTCGGCTCGGAGCACCGATGCCAGCGGGGCCGGGGGTGGGCGCTCCCCTTGTGCTGGAGGTTTTATCCGGCGAGGCCGGGGAATCCCTGCTCTCCCCCCGCTGCCTGGGCCCTGAGCGTTCCCGCTTTCCCCTCCAGCCGCAGGAGTGCCTGGAAATGCCTAGGTTAAAGCGGAACGAAACCCAGGCGTACGAAGAGATCCGTCTCTCATCCTGCTTCCTTACAAATACAGCATGTAAACTTTCGCTTTTTCTCCTGACGGTATTATAATTCCACCTGCTCGGAAATCTAGGCAGTTGACCTGTTTTGCTCCTTACAAAAGTCTTTTTATGGTATTTTGAATATTTTTTAATATATATTTATACAAACCATTTTAAAACTTCCTATAGCAACTGCACAGTTTCATAATTGCTAAGTTATTCTTTGCTATCAACTGAGTTTACTAACTGCTGCCCATTTGTGGTTGATATTTTTTCTTCCCATATTAAACTATGAGTTTAGGTAAAAAAGCTTCTGTCACTTCACATCACTCTTTGTTATTTAACATAATATTCTCAACTTCAGGTATTGGAAGTTTCTAATTCAGTATTGTTTAATTGTAATTATATTTTCCTCGTATAATTTGTCATAGGACAAAGATTTAATTTGTAGCATTGATAATGATTAGCATTGATTGTTCAAGAAAAAACATTTTCAGATCAATTAGACTGCATTAATATAAGACACATCTTTTTAGATGTTCTTCATAATTTAGTTACTCTTTTGCAGGACTTCATGTATGTTTGGTTTATTTTTTTTTCAGCTGCCTTTCATCTTGCTTGTGTACTCTTCCCTCCAAAAAAACACCCTGAAGAAATGTTCTGGAATAAACATAAACATCAATCAGCGATCCTGGTAATCTTCAGGAGTAATCTTGAGAACTGTCTTCCATTTATTTTAGCTCCACCATTTTATTTTAGCTCTAGCAAGGCTGTCAAGCATTTTGTCTGTATTAAAATTGATGTGAATTCGTGTTTTGTTCTTCTTTCCTCTATTACTGTAGTATCCATGGAGATCTTGGTGGTTTGTGCCATTTCTGCCTGGGCAATGGTGCCAACTTGTTTTTTTAAGAGGTTTGCTGACACTTTGCTGTCTTTTCGTGCATGTAGGTTCAATTTTTTTTTTTAATAATAATTTTTAAAAATATGTCTAGCAGAAAGTCTTGTTCAATTAAAGCAGTTGATTTACATTAGCATAAGTTCTAAAAGTCCCACAGTAAAGCAAACCCACACTGATAGTTAGCTAAAAGAGGTGGCCAGGCAAACTGTTTGCCTTGCAGCATGGGGGGCTGCAGGGAGCCCTCCTGCTGCCTCACTGGGTTTGTTGCTGTCCTGGAATTCTGCCTTGCTTCTCTTGCTTGACTGCCTTGGCAGCTGGATTATACAATTGCTAGTGTTGATGCCAAAACAGGTGGAGGACTCCAGCAATTATAGTCCAAACTTGGGTGTTGTAAAAAACACGTCTGGTTAGCAGGCAGCTGTGCGACTGAAAAGAATTGGGTACAGATCAGCAATACGGACAGAACAAGATGAAATTGTTAATTGTCTCATGGCAAAATTCACTTTGTATTTTTTACACCTCATACTTAAACCTGTCTGCAGGACTTCTTAATATGAAGGTGACTGGTAGCTATGGCAGAGGAACTACATACAGATGTTCTGAAGACATAAGGGAAGAACTTTGAGAGTACCTGTGGCTGTGTGCAGTGCATAAAAATTATTGAATATACCTGAAAAGGTTACCTGTAAACTTTATCCTGTCCATACTGTTAACTGAAGAAAATCAAAAAGCTGCTTGGAGGCTTGAAACAGGAAGATTACAGTGGGATGAGGCAGGCTTCCCAATATCCAAGATATCAGGCATTCGATATGGACCTCAAGATCCAATGCTATGGCTATTGTCAATTTCCTCAGCCTTAGGAGGGTGCAAACACAGGGAATTGTGCAACTGGACTGCAACAATCTGGAAAACTTCCAGCAATGCATAGGCTGTGTTTGTCACGTATCAATCAAGATCTTAAATGCCCCAATCTGCCAAATCTGCTAAGCACCCAGAACAGTTATGATATGCTATTGGGAGGAGGCGTGGAGGAAAAATTTTGATGTTGGAGATCTTTTGGTCTTTAGCATTTGCTACTGTGTCCTCCTACACCAAATTAATAAAATTTTCCTTTTGCTTAGCCCATATGGGAGCCACACGGAAGTGGTGTGACTTTGCACCTGTGTAGATGAAATTATTTGTGGTATTATCTTGATAGCAATAAGACGAGGGGACATAGTCCCCTGCACCACGGGAGGTTTACGTTAGACATTAGGAGGAATTTCCTCACCGAAACAGTGATTAAACATTGGAATGGGCAGCCCAGGGAGGTGGAGTCAGTGTCCTTGGAGATGGTTAAGGAAAGACTGGGACGTGAGACCCAGTGCCATGGGCTAGACGAGGAGGTCGTAGCTTGGACTCGATGATCTCAGATTGATTCCGTGGCTCCGTAATGCAGGGCGAGAAGTGAACACCCAGATGGTCCAGTTTAAGTGCCTGCAGAGGAGCTCCATGCACGTAGCTCGGCGGACAGCACCAACACGAGCTCCGCGCGCCGGCCGTTCCGAGAGGCCCCGGGCCGGGCCTTGCTGCGGCCTCCCGCAGGAGGCGCTGCCGAGGCCCTGCGCGGCGGCGGCTGCGCGCGGGGCGGGCCCTGGGCTGCGGGCGCAGCGCCCGGTGACGGCGCCGGCTCCTTCCGGGGCCGTGACGGCGCCGCCGGCCGCGTCCCTCGCTCTCAAAATGGCGGACGGAGCCGACAGAGGTCCCGCGGTGGGAGCGGCGGGCGGCCGGGCCCCCGCGCAGGCCCCGGAGCGAGCTATGGTGAGGCTGCAGACCGGCGCCGCGCCGCGGTTCCCTTTGCCCGCCCTCGGGGGCAGCCCGTGCCCTCCCCGCGCTGCCGCCCCGCCGCTTGGCCGAGCAGGACTGGCTCTCGGTGGCGGCCGAGCGGCGCCGTGGAGGGCCGGGACGCGCCGCTCTGCACCCGCCGTAGCCGGCGGGAGGCGGTGGCTCCAGCCGGGGCGCGGCCTGGGCGTTGGGGCCGGAGCGGGCGGCCCGGTCCCGGTGCCCCCGTGCCGGCGGCGGACGCGGCTGCGCACTCGCTCCCGGCGGCCTGCGCTGGCTGCGACTTCGGGGCTCGCCGCCTCTGCCCCGGGAGCGGGCAGCCAGCCTTGCCCCAGGCCCGGCGAGCCGCTCACAGGGACCCACGGGGACGCGGTTTGTCTCAGTTCCCCGCAGCATCTCTCAGCCACTGTCCCGGGTCTTCAGTTGCACTTAATGAACGAATTGCATGAGATCAAACTTTGGAAAGCTTCAGAGACTGTCCTTTAAACGTTGTTGTGTATATGCGCATTTTTTACCATAGTCCTTTACCTTCTTAATTGAAGGTGACTCCACTGTGGAACAAAAAAGGCTGAATAATAAATTACTGTTCTGCAGAGTGTGTGGAGCAGCAAATAGTATAATTTAGAAAAAACATAGGAAAAGTTGTTTGTTGAACAGAAACATTGTTTATATTTTCGTTCTGCAAAATAATTGTCCTGGATTTAGTATTTTATTATTGAACACAATTTGGTGTTGACCCTGTCTAGTGGTAGCATGTAAGTGCCTTCTGTGGTTTCCTCCACAGACTTGTGTAGTGATTACTATATTTTAAACACTTTATTAGGAGGAGTTTAAAACCCAAAGGCTGACAACTTAAGAGAGGAAGGCAGATGGATGTGTATGAGGCACTTTACATTTAATGTTCTATTTTCTGTAACAGTCTGCACACATAATATAGTTTTGAAATTGTTGACTGCTGGTGTTTAAAAGTTGGGTGCTGGCAAGCCTGTAGAATTGCTACTTTTTACATGATGCTACACACCACTAATAAAAGTAGAAAGCTGTTTATTTGTGGAACTTGTCTTCCATGTGGCAGCACTAAGCCAACCACCCCTATTCCTTGTACCCTTCTCAGACTTTTAAGTATCTGCAAATTATTAGAAATGGCCCTTTAGTCACAGACTTCATTCTTAAGTGCTGTATATATTTCTGTAACTGAAACAGTCCTATGTGTGGATTTTTTTTAAAATCAGGAACAACTTGATTTTAATCTAGGAAAAATGTGTTTTGATTGCATAGTGTCAAAAATTGCAGCCCAAGACAGGTGATTCCTTAAGCTTGTAAGCTGTGCCTAAAGTCAGTGGTACTAAGGGTAGTAGAGGCAGTCAGCAGCAAAGCAATGCAATCAACCTTTCATTAATTGGGGGCATTAGAGGCTGAGTTAGTCCAAGCAATCCATACACCTGGTAATAGTGATATTGTGAAAAAGTAGGAGAGAGTTGTTGAAGAGATCCTTAGCTGCTCAAAGGTGATGCTGGTGCGCTAAGTTGTCTTAATTTTTATGTTATTTCAACCAATTGAAAGTGTCTGGACCAGAATTATCCTTATTCCAAGGGAGGTAGTTGGCCATCCAGACCGTGTTGCCTGCCATACATCCGAGCAAACTTCAGGGATTTTGACAGGGAGTAGGGGCTGAGATAGGTATGTTATAAAAAGGGAGAGGAAGAGCCTGAGATATATACTTAGGTTGTGTCTGACAGCATTTGTGATGTCAGATAGCAAACCTGGCTATAGTGATGCTAGAGACAGCTGCAATCTGGAAGCAGTACCCCCATTTTATTGCTGTCCTAAAGATGGTACTAAGTAGGATATCCTGCCTGACTTGTGCTTCTTCTGTGCAGAACTGTTCTGAAAGTCACTGTGGTGCTATAATTGGAAAGTTGTGTGGAGTGGAAATAACTGGTTAAATAGGGTGAGCTTTGGCCTCACTGAACTTGTCAAATCTGTCTCAATGTCCAAGCAGTCAGACAGACTCTGGCTCCTCTGTTAGTCTCTGGCTTTGGGTGCCATTGGCTGCAGTGCAGCACCACATCTGGCTGCAAGCCTTCCCAGAGTGCTGGGTGCATGATGCAGGATTACCTGAATGATTCTGCGGGAGCCAGCCTGATTCTGGACTGGATGGTGATGACTCAGGTAATAAGCTCTTCTGCACCCAGCCCAAGTCAGTGGTGTCTTCTCTGCATTTATCTCCAGCACTTCAGGTTGGGTGGCTGTGGTTGAATACTTCACTTGCTGTTTCACTGCATTAGTTGGAAGTCGGGTCCTGTCTGGGCTTCTGCTTCTCCATAGTGGCTGTATTGCTTTCTGAGCTGCCCTGGAGGAGAGTGGGCTGAATTTAGTGCTGATTAAGTAGTAAACCTTGTCTACCAAGCTTGGGTTTACTTTCTTTCCTTTCCCAACAGCATCCACAGTTTGGATGGCTGATGGGCTGGACTTGGCTTGTCCAGTAGCTGGCTAGCAGGCATTGCTGGTGGCCTGACAAAAGCCTGCTTTGCAGGCTGGATCCTGCCCTTGGTTGGTTGTCCATTTGTATTCTAAACAAATTCTGGTTTGACTCTTGCCAGCTTTTGTGTCTGCTACCTGGAGCAGGGCCTTGATATTAAGCTATTTGAAGGATTTTAAATTTACACTGAATCTTCAAATTTTTATGTATGTGTACTTTCTCAGTAATATTTGTGAAGAAAAGGGTTTTTTTTTTAAAGGTTCTTTCTTTTGCTGTCAGTTAGAATGCCTAACAAAAGCTGAGATGTAAGTGGTGTACAAGAAGAGAAAAGCTTTAATTATTAGGATATTTCCTTAAGACAGGAAAATTCCAAATTTCAGTTTCATAATGTAAAGCATGATACAGGCACTTTTGCATTTTAATGTATTTCAGATCTTTTGTGTCATTCAGTGCTGTTACATAGTTGAGAAAATATATGTGAGGATGTAATCAAGTAGTAATGTGGGGGGGATATTCATATTCCTGTGCAGGTTATTTCTTGAAATTAGTGAAATCTGAGTCAGGCGTCTTATTAGGAGTTGCAGTGTCGTCTAAAGTGAATTGACCTGCTTAGACCAGATGACGTGTCCATATAATTTTACTTTGTTAAGCTAAATTTGTTTAAAACTTCTTTTTAGGTAAGCCATCATATCCTTTAGTGTATCTAAGCCCTGAAATGCACATGGTCAAAGCTGCTGTATTTAGAACAGTGAAGCATATTGGCAGAACGGTGTTTACTGTACACTTGTGTCAGTGTCCAAGAAATGGAGCTGTGAAAGTTGCAGCAGGTAACTGGAGCTTGGCCCAGGTCCTGTTTGCGTCCCTGTATATTTACTGAAGTGCTTTCATGTTGTTACAGCATCTGGTAGTGCTGTGTTTTTTTCTTTCCTATATACTTATACTTAATGGTAATGTTTGTGGCTTTTGTTAGTGCAGGGGTGAGCCGATTGTAAGGGTGGTATCTGTTATCTTTGCTCGAGTCCACATAAAGTGCACAACATATGGTTGCTCAGTATTGCAGTTGTGAGAGGTTTGTGGCTTCAGGAGAAAGCAGTGAATATTCCTGATAGCATGTAACTGTTTCAGTGTCTCCTAGATGTCACAGCAGCAGAGAAGTGAGGGATAAACAGGTTGGGTTTAGTGCATAAGGGAAGGTGTTTGAGGGATGCTGAGTGAGTGCTAAATATGGATAGAATCACCTGAATATTTCTGCACATTCCTTCACTGCAGAATTAGACTGTGTACAGTGGATCTTAAAATTGATGATAATTGGAAAATTAGGTAAGTATGAATACAAAGGGAATTGAAAAAAATAGCAATGGTGTTGTTTGCCATCCCCCTGCACCCCCCATCTTTCCATTAATGAATTATTTTGTAAATATTCACTGTAGTTATGTGTTTTGAAATGCATCCTGGTGCTTGCTAAGACATTTCATGGATGTTGTGTTCCTTCAAATGTAGGAGACCACAGTATGGATGTAAAGGATCAAAGAAAGAATAGAAGTATTTTCTTTGTTTCTCTAGCAACAACAACAACAACAACAACAACAACAAAAAATCATCTGTCAAAGGAATAGTCAGAACTAAAAATTCAATTTCAAAGTCTCACAGAATATTATAAGTAACTCTGCAAAGATGATTTTGCTATTTTTATAGAGAGAATAACTTTTCCCCCAAAATAAGTATTTTGCACATTGTTTTGGTTTACTGTGTGGTACTAAATTTCTGCTTCATCTAGTGTTAATTGTATGTTGCTATCTATCAAATGCAGGTTTCACCAAGAAATTTGGATTATGAAAAGGTGATTAGATTGCATGCCTCAAAGACTTAAAAATTAGTTCCAGAATTCCTGACCATTTTTCCCATTGAACCTACTTAGTAGTAGTATCCTGCTAATTTTGCAGCATATTTATGCTGGAGTGTCCTCTTGGTAGGGGGGTACAATAAAGATACCTCCAGCATGGTGGAGGGAGCTACAGGCCATGATTTGACTCCAGTTGTCTCCTTGGACAGCAGATGGCTCTCAGGTGCTTACTCCCATGAGCTGTAGCTGTGCTTTCGTGGTTTTGGAGGTGCCTGTGATTTAAAAGTGACCTGCAGTTTCCAAGAAGTTGGGCAGCTTAGGTCTGTGTGTTGTTTACTCTGAAGAAGACATTAGTTTTTGCTGTCCAGCAGCTGAAACAGTAACAGATGGTGCTGGTGTTGCTTGTCCTTCTCTGGTGGTCACCCATTTGCTCTGGTTCAGCTCAGCTGGTAGCCATTGGTGACTACTGGGATGGAGGTAGCTTGTGCTCTAGGCAAAGCTTTAGTAGTCTGTGCTGGTTTTGAGTCTCATTCCAAGTGGGCAAACACCTGCATCATTAAAGCATCTTTTAACATGAATTGGCACCCTGCTTTGGCTCTGGGGCCAAAGTTAAATGACTGAAGAGATCAAAAAGTTCTTTTATGTCTTCAGGTCGAAGTTGATGTTTTGTTAGGACAATGTTAGACAGTCTTGAATGTTACCCATGTTGTGCTGAGGGAAAAGAACTTTTGAAACCTAACTTCCTTCTTTTAGTGTAATTACTGATGTCTAAAGCAGATTGGATACTAAAGTTTGGTAGTATGGTTTGGGTTTTTTTTAGCCATGTTATATAAAGGAGCTGACAGATGCATCAGAAAACAGATATTTTGTATTTGAGTTCTAAACAGTAATTTTTACAGCTTAGATTCTCTACTCATTGGTTGTGCTTTCTTGGATAATGTGAAGCAACATAATTCCTGTTACAAATGGGACAAAAAAATAAAGCAAGTTTTCATTTTAACTCCCTGAACTGTGCCCTTCCAGACATAAAATTTATACTTCCCCCCCACCCCCGCAAAAAAAAGTTTTATTTAAGGCAGGGAAGAAGAAATATGTTAATTTCTAGTGTTTATTTTTGAAGCCTCTTCTTTGTGGAATATATATGTTTGAGGCTGAAATAGATTGCCTTGTCTTCATGTTGTTTTTACTAAAAATAATGCCTAGGTGTTCTGTACTCTGGTTGGATCTTATTTTCAGTGCATTAGAAAACTGGTAATTTTAAACCAAAGTAATAATAAGGTAAAATGGAGCCAAAATTTTGAAATCAGAACCCTTATATGAAAATGTTAGTTCAAGAATCCTTTGAACTTCCCTTTTCAAAGAAATTTTAAGTATTCTGCCTACTTATCAAAGAACTTGTGTATATTTATCCTTTTAAAATGTTATATGTTTCCTCAATTAGTTAGACAATATCAGAATAAAAGTTTTCTGAGATGCTGTTCTGCTAATCTCTGTTTAACTTGTAAAAGTATTCTGTGCCTTAAAGTAAAGCTGCCTTTTGCATTTGGCATTTATGTTGAATGGCACCTGCTTGAAATCAGTATGCTCCCAGCATTTTCAATATTTATCTTTAAAAGCCTGCTTTTTCTAGCTGATTTGACGGGCAGCTGGTATTGTCATCTTGTGCCTAACAGATTTTTGCTATTCATAACAAAGTATTTTCCTATTCCTTTTAACTGGAATGCTGGACCAGGTACATGTTTTAGTTCATGCTACTGGTAGTGTTTGTTCCTTCATAATTTGTTGTTTAATGTTCATAAATATTAATCTTCCTTTTCACTGATTAGATTAATGTATAGATCTAAATATAGTCTTGAAATTTAGGCAATCACTTTTGTACTAAAATATCAGCTTGTCAATCAGTGCAGTTAAAGTACAGCTGCTTTTTGTAATATTGCCTTGTGCAAGCTGTTATTTGGAAAAGACTTCAGAGTTCCAAAAGAGCTGTGCTTAGAAGGTAGATCAAAAATTGTCATGGAAGCAACAGCTACTCATTTATTGTACATAATAAACCTCTGCAATGATAAGGAAATTCTGTCACCAGTGGTGAGAAATCTCATTTGATGCTTGGTCTGCAGGTGAAAAGTGAATTGAGAATGTTGTTAGCTTTCCCCCCCTTTTTTTCTTATATACGTCTTTCTCTCTCGTTCCTGTTATTATTTGTAGTATTCGTAAATGAAATGTGTTTGTGAAAGCCAAAATTGGATATGGATATATTTGCTATATCAATGGCAGATATTTTGTGTATTTATAGTAGTATTTGTAGGCAAATAAAATTTCTCAACCTCTGACCTTTTGGCATGAGGCTTATTTAAAGGGTTTGGAAAGAGCCACAAACTGTCCTTTTACATGTAGGATAAATATGCATGTTTGGTTGAAATTAACATTTGGGAAAATCTCTATGTGGTTACACATGGGAAGAAATATTAGTTTGATCCCACAAAGGAGACTGTTTCCCATGCAAGACAAGAAATTGTTTCCTAATGGTTTACTCTCAAATGGTATTGTGAAGCAGTGCTTCTGTCACAGTTTTCTTCTGAAGAGTCAATAAAGATGACAAATTACTGCTTTTGTTATAATGCACAAATCAAATGTGGTGGACAAAATGGTTTGTGTGTCTGCTCTTTTGACAAAACACTTGAGAAACACAGCTTTGCAACTCCGCCGGCCTCCCTTTTTCTTCCTCTTTCATGAAGTTTGAGAATTATCCTAATCTTAAAAAAAGTGAATATGACAAGAATGTGTGATTGAAGTAGGAAAAGAGATGTGTCAGGAGCAGGTTAGAGGTATAAAGTATAAAAGCAGGGCTAGGAGACAATGTGTATCTTTGATGTACACTCTTCACTAGTGTCGGGTTCTTGAGTGTCACCTTTGCCTGCTGTTTCAATATCTGTGAATGCCCCCCGACATGGTGTGGATGTTACTTCCCCTCTGCAGGAAAGGTTGTGGTGTGCTGCTGCAATGAGAGCTCCCTTAGCTCATTGTGGTCACTGTTTGTGGGGGTTTTATTTCAAGGCCATGTGTATGTTACATGGCTCACGTGGTGACGTGGCTGTTACTTTGGCAAACTAATTGAAAGTGAGAAAATGGCCAGGAAACCCATTGAAAGAACTCTACTGCGGTCTCTAATACAAATATTTAAAAGCTGAGCAATTTCAGAATTTAGATTTTAGATGAAGCTCTAATGTGCTCCAAATGTGAGCACATTTTTTTCTAAAATCACTACTTGTAAGTTTATAGTCCAAAAATATTTTCCAGTGGGATAGTGTCAGTTGGAGTAGAGTGTATTCAGCCACTTCCTCTGGGCTTTCCTCTGTTAGCTTAGAGCATATGGGCCCATCAATTAATATGTTTTTTAATATCTGTAGCAGTTGAGCACTTGACAGCTATGAGCTCAGGTAAGGGAGTGAGTGAGCAGAAGGAAAGTGGGACTTCTGAAACTGTTGGGTTTCAATATGTGAGCACAAGGGGACAAAGCTAGGTTTGAAGAGTCAAGTTTAATATAGGGGGTGTTTTATTTGGCAGATTTTGTATTGTTAGAAGTTTTGAAATTACAGATGTAATTTTATATGTTTGAACATAATATATTAAAAAGATTGTGATGAAAGGAATAAATTATTTCTCATAGGAGGGACAGGTGTATGCATTCGGTCTAAAGTTTAGCCTGGTGCGGCTTTTAGAAATAAGAGAAGTATGTTCTTGTTTCTTTTGTGAGTATAATGGATATTTCCTGGGTGAGCATATATTTTAGTGTTCTTACCAGAAGGCAGACAGCCTGCTTGAGAAAGTTTTCTTGCTTCCCTTGTACCCTCTTCTTTCCTACTTCCTGTCCTCTCTTCTTGGAACAACATTTAAATAGAATTAAAAGCTTTGCACAAGAATGCTTGAAATGCTTGTGAGTTTGACTGTGTGAGAACCCATTTTACACTTCTGACAGGTTTTCAGGGAAGCTTAGCCCTGTGTTTCTTGAAGCTATGACGTGCTCTGGGCCAACAGCGCAGAAGGTAAACTTGCACCATCTCCTGGGAACCTGGGTCATTGAGATAGAAGGGGACAGATTTGGATTCTCTTGTGCTCTGTGAACAGTGTGCCACAGGGCCACAGCCCACCCTCCTGCATTTAAAAAATACAGTGACCAAATTGGGAGGGGAATTTGATGAAGGCATGATGCAGTATAGGTAAGATAAAACAAAAACTAGTTACAGGAAGAAACGTGTTTAAGCAGAAACACTAAATTATGGAGTTTAATTATGATAAGAATAATTCACTTCCACTCATTTAAATCAGATGCATAAAAAAAAAAGCATATGATCAAGTAATTTAGTTTTCAGCTGCCTCTTACAATTGAATATCTTTCTCAGAGCCATAAGCTGTGTGTGATATTTTTGTTTTTTCAGTGTTAATATGCAAGTATCTGATAAATTTGGTTTTAATTTCTAGTCATTTTTTGCAATTTAGTGTCTTTATGCCCTGGGTAAGCATCACTTTTATTTAATAAAAGTATTGCTAGGTAGTTGAAAAATTTGAATAAGTTAATTAAAATAAAAAGGCACCCATTTAATTAGTTTCATTTTCTTTTTGTTCCTCAGATCTGAATATACGAAAATAAATACATACCTATATATTTAAGTGCATGTATGTATATGTATACAGATTGCATATATATTACACATGTGTGTATGCTACAGCTTTTATGACCAATACAATAATTTCAGTGGTGCTTACTGCTCAGGTGAAATTCTGGAACAAAACCAGATTTATTTGTTAGGTTTGGAATTAAAATAACTGGTTCCTTTCAATTCATGGTTGGGTCTTCATTTTCAGATAATAATGGATAGGTGTGAATGCTTTGTGGTTCAAGGAATCTGATTAGACTGATCAAGCTGCTGCACTTACAAAATAAGAATATTTTAATATGATTGTGGGCAAATCTGCTATTCTGCTTGACCACATTATCCATGGCTTATCTTTTCCATCAGCTTCTGCCATGCATTTTCACCATGATAAATGAGGTAGTGGGCTACCTAAGGGTAATGCTGAAGAAGATTAATGGCCAAATAAATAAAAAAAGGACTGAGGATTTTTTTGCTTTTCATGTAAAAACTTAAATAGTCTGCTTCTTTGAGCCTTCTTTCAGTCTGAACCCTTTTGTGGTTGCTTTGCTCATTCCCTACTTGCTGGCCTGGAGAAAATACCCTTTAGAGCTTTATGAAGTTACAAATGTATTTTCTTGCACTCATCTTCAGTCTTTTGTGCAGTTTTGGGCCCCACAATATAAGAAGGATGGAAACCTATTGGAGAGCAGCAAAGATGGCCAAGGGCCTAGAAGGGGAGGCTGTATGAAGAGTGGCTCGGGTCACTTGGTTTGTTCAACCTGGAGGAGACTGAGGGGAGACCTCACTGCAGTCTGCAACTTCCTTGTGAGGGGAGGAGGAGGGGCAGGCACTGACCTCTTCTCTGTGGTGACCAGTGACAAGACCTGAGGGAACAGCATGGGTTTGCATCAGGAGAGATTTGGGCTGGATATTAGGAAAAAGTTTTTCCCCCCAAAGGGTGGCTGGGCACTGGAACAGGCTTCCTGGAGAAGTGCTTGTGGCTCTAATCTTGCCAGAGTTCAAGAAGCATTTGGACAGTGCTCTTAGGCACATGGTGCAGTTCTTGGGACTGTCCTGTTTGGGACTTAAAGATCCTTGTGAGTCTATTCCAACTTAGGATATTCTATGATATCTGGATTTTAACCAAGGCTGTGTTTGAAAGGATGTTATCTTTTAGAGCCTTGACTGTTTTTCAATAGAGAAAACCAAAAGTTATTTCAAAATCATGGGAATAATATGAAAAAAATAGTATTCTGAATTGAAAGACAGAAATAGGACAATTGGAGAGAACTGTTTGGAGAAGTGAAGAAGATGGATGTGAAGTTATGGACTAAGAACCTCAAGTCAAAACACAAGTACTTTTATTAATTGTCTTACAAAAAAGAAATTGCATTTTAGTCTGGTCTCTCAATGACACTAAGCTTGTATCATCATTTGGGCTCTTTCTTCCTTAGCAGCTATTGACCTCTGATCAGTTCAACAAGGCTTTCAGAAGACCACTAAGTTCATACATGTTTTGTGACTATCAGCAGGCAAAGTAATGAATCCCAAACTTTTCCCTGTGGCAACTCTTTCTATTTGTCAGCAGCTGAACAGCCATCAAACTTTGTGCATTGGTTGGACTGTGGGGAAGAGTGTAGTTGAAAATTATTTAGTGCATGGGTTTCTCTACAGTAACATTGCACTTGCCAGCTCTTGCCTTAGAGTGTTTTAGTGGAAGACTTCAAAGGAACAGAGGTGGTGGAAAATAGCAGAGAAATCATTGGAAATCCATAGTTTCTTGGATTTTATTGCTCAAAGAACTGGCTTCTGATGCAGGAAAGAATTCTGAATTCACAGTAGAAGTGTGTAATCCTATTTTCTTTATATTCACTTATTTGTTTTTCCATGGATGTACTTTTTGTTGCAGTGGTGTGATGAAAGATTCGACTTCCAAGCTACATTTTTACAGTGCTTGGCAAAACATGTGCCAAATATTTACTCAGCTGAAATGGACCCCTTGGTGGAGAAACAAGAAGAAATGGTCCAGGCAGCAATATTGTATCCCCTGGAATGTTATTTGTTTGGGGAGGACCCGGATATATTCCTGGAGAAGCTACAGCAGAGTGGAACCTCCCAGCTCTGTGGAAAGGTGTTCAAAGGAGGGGAGACAACGTACTCTTGCAGGTGAGGATGACAGTGTGTTGTCATGAGTGTTCTCATCGGAGGTAATGCAGCAAAGTGCTTTAAGGAAATTAGTTGTGCTCCTAACTAGTCATTGCTTGTGTCATGGGAATTCTTTGCTTAACTGATGCTGGCATTTGTTTCCCATTTCAAACCACTTTAGAGTGAGGGACATTGCATATGGAAAGAAGGCTCTGGCAGAGAAATGGGGAAGGAAATGCAAAGGTTACTAAAAGTACTGAAAGCTGTTGGTTAAAAGTGTTGGATGATAATGTATGAATGTGGAGTCTGTACCTGAATTGAGGGATACAGTACTCACTCACTCTTTCAAAGTCTGAAACAGAATCCAGTATTTCTGAGCAGCATAAGTCCTTTGCTTTGGCAATAGCTGTGTGACCAGTGGGAATTTTTTCACCTTTTTTTCTCATCCTGCAGTTTATTAAAGGTGGCAGCTCATTGATTTGATAGAATTAATTTTATTAATTCCAATTAATAGAAATACATTAATGAGTATCATGAATAAAAGCCTAGAAAACTTGACTAGAAATACTGAGAGAATATTATTAAGGATGAAAAGCAGTATCAGTAAAAAATCCATCCCTTAGAATTTAGGAAGCTGTTGCTTTGATTTTTTAAGATTTTCTAAGCCTTCTAATGTTGACATTCTTGTAGAGAACTTTCTCACACACTTTCTGTAAATAACACATTGTTTTGCATTCTTTTATAGAAGAAAAGAAATTTGATAGACTGTTAGTTTGTTCAGTGTTATTGGAGATGTGGCACTGTCACCCTCCAATCCACTGTTACTTTTAGAAAACTCTAAATGTCAGTCAGAAAATAAACTTCCCCTTTTACTCTTCACCTTGAGAGCAGCGGTGTGCGACTGTATTCTTTCGTGTTCCATAGCGACAGGAAGCATCAAAATAAAAGCTCTCAATAAACTTTCTTTGATTAAAACTTTACAGTGAAATTCATAATCACATACTCTTCAGCCTTTTCTAGGAATTAGCTAGTGTTGTGTATGGAAGGAGAATGGTCTTGGAAGAAGTCCTCTTGTGTGTATTAGAAAGTGTATAGTGAATGGGACAGCTGTACAAAGAAAAAAGCATAAGATAAGGCAGTTTAGTGCTGCTAGAACAAGAATACTTCTATTTCTACCTCTTCAGAGTTCATGTATGGTAGTAGGCTAAAAGACAAAGCTAAATGTCTGAGTTCTTCTCTAATTTTTTTGAGTTGCAGTCTTGCAAAAGTGTGGTAGTATTTATACAAGGTACTGTATTGTACTAGTGCAATTGAAGCTAGGTATCTGTTTGCTTTAGGCTTCTGAAATGTTAAAAATAAAAGATACTCTGCAGTTCCAAAATCTGAATGTCTTGAATTTCAGATCTAGCAGACACTTGTGTCTTCTTTTTACTTTGATTCATCTTTCAGTAGATTTCTGGTAATAAATGAATGTTACCGAAGTATTAAATTATTGTAATGATTATTATCATTTGAAGGTTTGGAAGGAAGCTATTCCTGTAATCAGAATTACCGTGATATTTTAGTTGTAAAAGAGGCTTGAACTAAATGTTGAACAACAGTATAGAGTAAAAAATTTGATATGTTGTCATTTAGCACCTGTCATCCACATTTTACATAGAATAAAACTGCATTTAAAGAAAAAAGTGTCTCTTTTTTAAGAAAAAAGGCAATATATAAAAGTATGTATGTAAAATATAAGCTAAAATGGAATTAGATTGCCCATGATATTTTCAGGTTATTGAAATGCATGAGTGAAACTTCTCAAGTTACATTTCAAAGTATGCATTCCTAGCTTACTTAGTAAGGAATTCTTTTCAGATTTTAACTTCTGTTTTAAAAGTTAGAAACATAACCTAGTAGAAGTGAAGCAAAAGTTTAATGAGCAAACTGACTACTAACTGATGTTGGAAACAATAATAAAGGTTAATTCAGAGTCCTCACTGGTTTTCCTAGCTGCTTATTCTTAGCAAAACCAGAAAAAGTTTTTCTAAGCAAGTTTTGAAAGTGGAAATTGAGCATGTTTTTGATAGAATTTGATGTAAGATTTGAGTACATGGTTCAAGCTTAACAGGAGTGGTTATTCCATGTCACAGAAAGATTATGAAAATCAATGTTTTTATAATTTGAATCTGTTGTTAATCTCAATTTTTCTTTTTTTTTTTTTAAGCAACGTATTCTTTTGTGCATTAAAGCTTCAAGTGTTTGTTTTAGGATGTTTTCCACTTACTGTTTTTGTTGCAGAGACTGTGCGGTTGATCCAACTTGTGTGCTCTGTATTGACTGCTTCCAGAATAGCATTCACAAGAACCACCGGTACAAGGTAGGAAAATCTCATTTTAAGATTTTACTTGTAGCTTTACAGAAGTTCTTTTGAGGCTTTAATAAACTACATGTAAACTATTAGTAATTTTATTGTTAAGGAAATAAGTTCTGGGATTTATGAAATACTTAATCGCTCTCTCTTGTGTTTCTAGCTATGTAAAGCTTCTTCTAAGAACAGCAACTTGCTAATTGAAGAAACAAAAGAGAAAGGAGTGTTTATTAATGTATATAGGATTATTCTCTTTGGCAGTTTCATGGAAGTGTAGGTCAGAGCAAAGAGCTGTGACTGAAAATGGCAGTTGTGTCCTAAGTCCCAGCCAGTTCTGTTGGGATGTAAGTAAGGTGAAAACCCAGGGAAAGCAGACAGTAATGATTACAGAGCACTTTGGAACCACAGCTGGGCTGAGAAGCTGTTGTCACTTCTGTGTTTTTCAGTAAATTCTTGTGGCAGAACATCAGCTATGGAAATAGGTAGTAAGATGGGAGCAGATTTGTAACATTTTCATCTAAAGAATGCAGAATATGCTCTTTATAGATTCATAGAATAATTTATGTTGGAAGGGACCTAAGGAGGTTACCTAGTCCAGCCTCCTGCTCAAAGCACGTCTAATTAGATCAGGTTATTTTAAAATGTTTCAGGTAAATAACAGATTTTTGAATGTCTTTTTATTAGGTCAGAGTTTTTTAGAATTATTACAAGATTGGGGATTTGGAGGAAGCTAAGGATAATTGTTTTTGCCTGAGTTTTGTCTGAACTTTATGCCAAAATGGAGGCTCAGAATTTGTACACTTCTGAAAGTGCAATGCCAAGTTAAAGTTATAAAAATGTGTTTAGATGCTGATTGTGTAATCTTTTCTTTGGTTAGAAGTTGAGGTGCTACTAAATGTCTGTTTAATATACACATTTTTTTAATATTATTTTCTAGCTTGGTGAAGTAATTTTAAAGAAGGCATTAAAAAGCTTTGCTATTATTTGGGAATAAACCCAGAAATATTTTGCCATTTATGAATCACTTATCAGTCATAGGCTTTTTCACTTACTTTCATGTTAAATTTATTTAGGACTTGCATACCTTTCTGTAGCAGCAACTCTATTTCCTTCTTTATTTTCTGCTCAAAAAGTTTATCTTTTACCTCCCTTCTCTTCTGGTAAGTTTCCTTTAATCTAAAAAAAGATGTGATAAGTCCATTGGTTATGCAGTGACTCTTCTGTGTTTAAGTAGATGTTTATGTTTGTGTTTGATTTAAATAATTCACCTTGCTCTTTTCCTTTTGCTTTTTATGGCATATTTCATGACTGAAATACATGGTTTTTCCAGATGCACAGTTCCACTGGAGGTGGATTTTGTGACTGTGGGGATACAGAGGCATGGAAGGCTGGACCGCTGTGTACTAAACATGAGCCTGGAGCATCAGGTTCTCCAAAAGAAGTAAGAATATTGCTTACAGTGAAATTAAAAATTTTGTAAATGTTACCTTCTTATTTTGAAATAAGTGCTTATTCCTGTATTTGAATGTATATGTTTTGTATAACTCATGTAACAGGTTCAGTTAAGTTGATTTCCTTGGTCAAGGTGTTTGGAATCAAACATGATTATTAGACATCCTTTGGTTTTTTTGTTTGGAGGCAGTTTCATCTACCTGACTTGTGTGCTTGAATCTTTAATTTGGAATTGAAATTGCAGTCTCTTGTTCTTTTCTTTGCTAAGTATATTAGTTCTTATTTACAAATAATTGATTTCCCAGCAGTTACTAAATGTTTAGAAGATTTGATTTTAATATTTTCTGTTTTCTGTGTTACTGCAATCCTGAAAAATTGCATTTGTCAGTTACTTCCAGTGTGTGATCTGTCACTATGAATTAAAAAGCTCTTCTGTGCCTTGAAACTAACCTTTTATGCTAGGTTGTCTCATGGTGGTTGTATCTTGTAAAGAAGCATATTAACAAAAAATATGCCATCTTACAAGGAATTCTTTAAGAGAATGTAGGAAAATCAGCTACTTCAGGTAAAATTTGGGGTTTTTTCAGAGTCCTTCATTCTGAGATAATCAGGATGAAAAACTTCTGCATTTGTCATTGCAATCAGACCCCAAATCCCTGATGGTTTTGTAGCGAACATACTGTTATTTATGTTCTGGTCAAAAAGTCCAAGAATAGAAAAGCACTGGCCTTACAGAAAAGTGAGACAAAGTTTTCTCTCTTTTTTCGTCCTTCCTTTTTGAAAAAAGTTAATGGATTTCAGAGATAAAAATGGTTGAAGCTGCCAGAAGGAGTATTTTGTTTACCAGTTGGAGCCTGTTGCTTGGTCTGTGCTGCAGACTTTTAATATCTGTGGGAATGCAGAGAGCTGTTAAACAGCTTTTTTGAATGCAAGTTTGAAAAAAAAGTGAAACTAACACATTTGATGAGGCCTTTCATTGTCTAGGCCTAGATAAAACATGGACGTGTAAAGAAAGGTGTATGGAACTGCTGGAATACTACTGAGAGCCCTTGGGATGAAATAACTTTGAAAAAAAGAAATTAGGTGAGGTTAATTTGCTTGAAAATTGTGAAAAAGATGATTTCCTGATTATAGTGCAAGTATGTATATATAACTTACAGTATATGTGTTTATATTATAGTACAATTTCCTGTAATATTAATAAGGTACTATACCAACCCCCTTTAAATTTTTCTAGGTTCTTTTCCATATTAATATTATCTCATGTTTTACAGAATTCAGAATGTCAGTTGAATGAAGAAATTATGGAGCATTCTAGAAGAGTGTTTCCCTCTGTGATAAAATACATTGTAGATATGCTTATCTGGGAGGAAGAAAAGGAACTGCCTGAGGAGCTCACCATCAGGTAGGGAGTATTTCCAACTTTCTTTTCAATTAATTAGCAAGTTGGATTATAATGTTGCCTGAAGTAGTCTTATACTTATGCAGACATTAGTGCTGAAATCCCTGTAAACAGCACTGTGGCATATTTGACCTAGAGTTATGAAGAGAAAAGCTTTTTGATACTCCATGGGAAAAGTAGTGTGTGATTGTCCTCCATCAGTCACTGAAGGGAAGTGCTCCTGAGCCAGCCTGATCTACAGTGAAATGGCAAGTTTTAGTGCATAGGGGAGGAAATGTCAGGAGGGGAGAGACCCACCAGGTGCCATTGGCTGTCTTGGGGGACACTGATGGGGTGCTAAGGGGCAGGGGAGCAGAACTGAGCTGGGCAGGGGAGCAGAACAGATTTTCAAGCAAGCTTTCCACAGAGCTTGAGAGAAGGATGTGGACAAACCTATTATCAAGGTCTGTTGCAGCAGGACAAGGGCTAATGGTTTGAAACTCAAGGAGGGTAGATTTAGAATAAATACAAGAGGAATTTTTTTACAAAGAGGGCTGTGAAGCACTGGAACTGGTTGCCCAGAGGGTTGGTGAATGCACCATCCCTGGAAACATTGAAGGTCATGTTAGATGGGACTCTGAGCAACCTGATCTAGTTGAAGATGTCCCTGTTCATTGCAGGGGGACTGGACTAGATGAAGTTTAAAGGTCCCCTCCAACTCAAACTATTCCATGATTCTGTGAAAATGGAAAAAGGCTGTGTATCCCATTAAAAATAAATGGGTTCATAAAACAGCAGAGAAAGGAAATTATATGAGAATATCAAATAACTTCAAATTTCTATGGCTTTTTCTGGCATAGATGGTGGGGGCTGTCATTAGCATGAAGAATATGCTTGATTTACTTGAATAACTTTCTCTTTATTGTATTCGGCATACTTCTCAAGCTATCAATTAGACTGTATTTGCAATTTGACTTTTATTTGTATGATATGTTACCTTTTTCCCAGCAGAGAGAAGGTAGACAGCTACTACTGTGTCCTTTTCAATGATGAACACCATTCTTATGATCATGTCATCTACAGCCTGCAAAGGGCACTTGGCTGTGAACTTGGTGAAGCCCAGTTGCATACAACTGCCATAGATAAAGAGGTTAGTGCATTTGGGATATCAGAGTCACCTTCTAATCATTGAGAGTTACTGCTACAGTCACTTGGTTATAGAATCTTTGTTACTGGTTGCTGGAGTTTGAGGGGAAAAAAGGCACGTGGCTGAGCAACTCTTAGCACTTGTTTCTCAGGTGTGGAGAGCTTGTTTAGGAAGCACACATCTCTGGTTATACTGTGCCATTTCATGTACTTTGTGCCAGGAGGAAAGCTGATATGGTTTGTATTGAAGTTATTCTGCAGAAATCTCTTTCATCTCTTTTAATGTGTTTCATGAATTTTCCTTATTTAATAATAAGATACCCAGACTTTACTTGGTCATTGTGTTGTTAGTTTGGAAAATTAAATTTTTAATTTTTTTTCCTATAGACAATTATGCTAATTTTTATTTGCTTCTTGGTGTTTAATAGCACTGTGAGTGATGTTGGGCCCTAGTTTTTCTATGATGTATTAAAAGTATAGCAAGGATCAGACTTGTGATGCTTTGGGTTTGCTTTGTATTGGCCTCATGCTCAGTATTTTCTTAAACAGGGTCGTAGAGCTGTTAAGGCAGGACATTATGCCTCTTGTCAGGAAGCAAAAGAAGAAATTAAGGTAACTTCCTAAAAAGTAATTTTCACAAAAAATCACCCCATACCAGCCTAGTTAGTGTTAACACTGAGCACTTGCTTGTCTGCTGTAGTCTTTAGCTTAGTACTTTCATGGTTTTATAATTTGCCTGTGAACTTTTTGGAATAGAATTTACAGCACCTCATTTGAGATAGTTAGATGTCTTCAGAAATAAATAATCAAACTGTTTTCGTTGTTTTGCTTGGGAGTGAGGGTGGGGAGTGAAAATAAATAATGAAATAATGTTCTTTTATTTTATATGTTCTAATATTTACCTCACTCCTAGAGGCATTCTGAAAATGTTTCTCAACGACCTCTTCACGTGGAGGTTCTGCATGCTGATGTTATGGCACACCAGAAGTTTGCCTTGCGCCTTGGCTCTTGGCTGAACAAACTCATGAGCTATTCAAGTAAGCATTACTGCGTTTTCTTACAATAATGCCATGCCAGTATTTGCATGAATTAGGCTGTGTTGTAAATGATATTCCCTTAATTAAAGTACTTTGTTCTTTCTAATTAGAATATTAATAGTGCAGTAGCATGGGTGATGATATCCATCAGCAAGGTTATGAATAGCAGTACTTTTCTGTTCCTTCTTGATGAAAAAAATGTTCGTTTCCCCGATGGAGCAATATCTCAAAGTTCTGTTATTCTCACTTTCAGCACTACACATAGTGTGTGCCTCCTTTACTTAAAAGCTTCCCTATTCAATGCTGGTGGAAAGCCACAGGGTATCTCTGTCAGTGGAAACATACATCCTCTGCTTACATCAATTTCTGATTCAGATTTGATAGATTCATTAGAAAGTGTCAATAAAACAAGCATATTAAAATCATAATTAAAAGTTTTTCCAGTACTGGAAAGTCTATTTGAAGCTTTCATACATTGTGCTGGTGCTTGATGCTTATGGTTTTAAAGATTTCTGGATCAGTGTACTTTTGATTTGTTGCTATTTTTTTCATACCTGTGTCTTGCCACACTAAAGCCATTATAAAATTTCTCCACAAAGTACAAATATGCATAGATTCACTCTACTCACTTCTTATCCTCCTTCTTGATAGATAAATCTGGTGGTCTGCTTTAGCCCTTTTGTAAGCTTTAATAAAGTGAATTTCTTCGAAGTTTTTCTGAATGCTTGCTTGAAATACACAGATCAGAACTGTACTTTTTTTGTAATTCTTTACAGCGTTTTACAAGTTTTCGTGTTCTGTTCTTTTCAAGTTTGTATTCATTTTGCCAATGGTATTTTCTTGCTGTTCTGAATTAATTCTTCAGACATTTCTTTCATTTGGTATAAATTTTCTGAGTGTGGATTATTTCAAAGGTTCTAGTGAAAGTTGGATGTTTACCAACTGGTAAGTTATCAGATACTTGTATGTTTTAGGAGAGTCTTTAAGTACAAAGATTCAAGTCAAACATTCCTGTCCTTCTGGATTATATACACAGAGGCTCTATGAGCCTGATGTTCCATACTCAGCTGAAACCTTTGTGTAGTCTGGTGGTTCCTGTTCTTTTCATGTTTTTGTTTCAAGTGGTGAAACATGGATCAAGAAACATTTAATAATGTTTATTTCCAGGTTGTCAGAAATTTGATTCAGTATTCTTCACTTTTCAAATTAGTAACATATGACCCCATTTTGGAACGTTAAAAACCCGAGGCTGACTGTGACATGTTGATCCCTAAAACTGCTTCATGTACTGTGTTTACTGATAGGTGCAAGAAAATGCAAAAGAATTTCTGAAATTCTACAAAAGACTGACTTTCAAGGCCTGAGGCAGTGACCAGCAGAAGCTTGCCTAGTCCTGAGCATTTCTGTGCTGGCATAGTAAAGGCCTCTTGTGGATCTGCTTTGCAAAGTTCTCTAAATTATTTTCATTTTAAAATACTCTTCTGCATCATAGGATTTATTAAATTAGGTAGGCAAGAATTATAGGAAGAAAGTAGTGAGGCAAAGGGTATGTGGAAGCATGCTCATTGAGAAAAAAATGTTAAAAGTAATTCTTACTTAAGTGCCTTCTTTTTTTCTTCTTTTAAGTAATAGAATTATGTAATTCTAATTTTCTTGTGTCATATAATTTAATTATTGAAACATTCTTGTACAAATGAGTAGTTTCATCCCTACAGGTGACTTTCGCCAGATCTTTTGTCAAATATGTCTCAAGGAAGAAGCTGGATCTGAAAAGCCCTGCTTTATAAGCAAGTTGATGCTATGGGATGCAAGGCTTCATAAAGGTTTGTGTGTCCATGTTGCTATAAATTAAAGATTTGTCAAATAAATTTTGCATGTGTGTAACATATAGATAAATGGTGTGTAGCATATAGATAAATGTGAGTGCTATGCATGTAGAATTACATTTCTTCATATTTTTTTATTGCATTTTTTATAGAGCCTTAATTTTTACAGCTGAGCTAATTTATATTTGGGATATATATTTGCCACCTCAATTTGTCATGCTATATGTCTCTTGAAAAATCTTTTTACAACATGCAATCTGACACTGGGTGATTTGATTACTTGATGTTTTAAATACAATAAACGTCAAAACTCCCCCAAAATTAATAACTTTGTTCTTATGCTTCATAACCATTTCAAGACTTTTAATGATTTTTAAATTATAGTTTAGTAATTGATTTCTGTTTTTCCACAAAAAGCTGCATCTTAGTACAGCAAAGTGACATGCGTTGTATTGGCTCTTCGCAGGGGCAAGGAAGGTTCTTCATGAACTTATCTTCAGTAGTTTTTTCATGGAAATGGAATACAAAAAACTTTTTGCTGTTGAATTTGTGAAGGTAAATGGTTTAATTTTTATGCTATGAATTTGTACTAGCTTTATGTAATTTCCCCCCAAACTGAAAATTGTTTCAGTATAAATAATGAATTTTAAACAAGCAGAACCTCAGTAACTGTCTCAGCCTTTATTGGAGTGCAGTTAATTAATTCCCATGTCACTGGTTTGTTCCTTAGACTCGTGTAGGGATATGCTTGTTTGAATGCCATATTGTTATTATTCTGTGTATCTTTTGAAATGCCAGATGAACTGCAACTGAAATTGGCCTTTCTTTTTGAAAATTCGGTACAATAATTAAGAAATATACAAACATAAAACAAAGTGTTGTTTAGTTTTAGGGTGAGACTTAATTCTGGTAAAGATGATTGATACTTTTTGATTTTCTCTGGACTGAAATAAAACAAACAAAGACTTGCATTACCCTTTGCACGTCTTTTACAGACAGTTGTTGAACAACTATTCATGCAGTTCACTGCAAGAAATAATTCTGGTTCCAATCTGACAAATCAGTTAAATTTGTGCTTCTTAAATCTTAGTTAAATATTCAGTATTAAGGCAGTGGGGGCCATATTGACTTGTTTTGGTGCATTGAGGATATTGTGCTGTTTTTGTTGGAGCCGCTTCTGTTAGGTGGGAGCGACACACTGAGATGTAATTCTTGTGAATGTAAAAGTAAACGTTTTTGCTAACATTTCTTTAATGTCCCCAATACTCTCTTTTTCTAGTATTACAAGGCACTGCAAAAGGAATACATCAGTGATGATCATGACAGAGTTCTCTCTGTGACAGCACTCTCAGTTCAGATGTTCACTGTACCTACTCTGGTATGTACAGCTTGGCCATGCTGGAGGTTTAAAATAAGTTTGAGAATTGCTAGTAGTGCCACCTTTGAAGATTGTTGTATTTGGCAGGGAGTCTTTATGCATTGCTGAGTTGAATATGAATGATTTTGAGATTTGTGAAAGCCAATATGAAAGCAGGAGTTTGAGTTGATGTGAAAATTCAATACAGAACATAGAGGGAATGCAAATAAGTTCCTGGCATATTGTACTCTGCATTAACTTTGTGTATTTATTTCCTGTTCACATTTACCTGTCTATGTGACTTTCAAAACAGGGCAAGGGGGTAAAAAATGGTTAAATGTCTTCTTGTGAGGGTGAAATATGGGGAGGAAGTATATCTATAAATTTTAAAGGTTATGTGTTTCTTGGCTGAAGTACTAATGTAAAAATTATTTTCTACATTATCTTTCTAGAAAAAAACCAGCATAACCATTATATAGGTGGCTGTCAGAATTGAACAAACATAGGTAGTTGTTAACAAACTTCTGAGTTCACAGCAGTTGTGTCCCTGTGCAATAAATACTGTGGGAGTTTTTTTATCTTGGGCTCTTTGCAAATGTTTAAAAGAATTTTTAATCAGAAAGATTGGATTCAAAGGAAAAATATTTTGACGATAACATTAACAAAAACAGAAAAGAATAAAATTTCACTGTGTTCTTGCAGGCCCGACATCTTATTGAAGAGCAGAATGTAATCACCACCATTACAGAGACACTCCTAGAAGTGCTTCCAGAGTACCTAGACAAAAATGACAAGTTCAACTTCCAAGGCTACAGTCAGGACAAACTGAACCGGGTATATTCAGTAATATATGACCTCAGGTAAGTGGAAGGCTGAGAAGCTAGAGCAGCTCAAAAATATTGGTAGCATGATGAGGTGTTTCACTTCAGAGTCTGATGATAAAACTGCTTTAAAATCAAACCCAAACCCCTCAAAAAACATGCAGGATACCTTTATGTTATCTTTTTCAATGAAAACTTTGAAATACCAAAATGACATTCTATGAAAACATTTTTTGATTTTCAATTATCTAATAGCATATAATATTTACATTAATAAATAAAAGCTATCTACTATAGGACAGTATGGGAGATTTGTCTCCCAGTTGCTGTTCTGGAAAAGCTGTATAATCCTTATCTGCATAGGGTTTTCTACTTTTACTGGTACCAAGTTGCTCTAATAAACTGAGTAATGTTTTGAGTAATGGGAGTTATTACATAATATACCTGAGTAATGGGAATTATTATATACAGAAGTTAAACTATTTTAGTCTCACATTAAGCTTTTGAGAACCCTGTAGCTAAACATATAAACATTTTCTAATAGTTGTGACTTCTATTACAAGAGTAAAGGTAAAGGGAAGAGTCTACCCTTGCATTTGCCTCCTTTGGCTTCACTTTGGGGTGGTTTTGGTTTTAGTGTTTGGTTTTTTGTTTGGTTTTTTTGTGCTTTTTTGTTTTGTTTTAGTTTTTTTTTTTGAGGGCGGTGGTTTGTTTCCTTCCTTATTACTCTGTTTGTTACACCCCAAACACCTTGGAATTTAAAAAAATAATCTGTGAATTTCCAATGATGAAGTCACACTAAGGTATTAGTAGTTCAAGTATTTGGGGGAGTTTTCTGAGTACTTTAAGATGAGGAGGGTGATGAAATTTGATTATGTAATTGAGGGTATTAAAACAATTGAAAACAATTGTATTTCAAGAACTTTTGAAATACAAGCATAAGAGAAGTCTGAGCAAAGTATGATAATTTTTTTTTGTTTTTTTGGGGATAGGTACATCTTAGTCAGCAAACCTACAGTATGGACAGACCGTTTGAGGGAGCGTTTTTTACAAGGATTTGTTTCCTTCCTAAGGATTCTAACTTGCATGCAGGTACAATACATTTATATAGTTTCTTTCTAGTCTGTTGTAAAGAGATAACAGCTTCTCTTTTTTCCCATAATATTATAATGGATGTAAACACACAATTACAGTGTTAAATTATTTGGGTGGGTGAAGAAGACATACTTTTACAAGTAATACTCATCAAATTTAGTTACATGTGTTTTACCTTTTGACTGTGGAATTTTCTGTTATGTTAAGCCTGTGATCACTGATTTAGACAGAGTATTTTGTGGGATTTCCATTTCAGGGAATGGAGGAGATAAAAAGACAGATTGGTCAGCACATTGAGGTGGACCCTGACTGGGAAGCAGCTATTGCCATTCAAATGCAGCTCAAGAACATTCTTTTGATGTTCCAGGAGTGGTGTGCCTGTGATGTAAGTATATAAATTTTATGGGATTCTTGCATGCATGCCTTTTGTGGGTCTTCCTGACAGCTTTTGAAATAGCTTTTACAAAAGCTCACAACTATTCAATATAGTTCTCCCAAAAAAAATTGGTCTAAAAGAATTAATCTAGGTGTGACAAAGAGAGAAAGGAAAGCATGTAGGATTTCTTTATTCTGCATGTATTTTAAATTCTAGGAAGAGCTGCTGCTCAGGTCCTACAGAGAATGCCATAAAGCTGTGATGAGGTGCAGCACAAATGGCCGCTCTCGGGAGAAGACAGTATTTCACTTGTGTGGCCATACCCTGGAGAGCAGACCTTACAGAGTGTCTGCAGATCCTGTCAGCATACACTTGCCACTGTCTAGGACTCTTGCTGGTAAGTGATGTGTTTTGATTGCTCTTTAAGCCATGCTTGTCACCCATCTCTGTTTCTTTACTCCAGAAAACATTTGGATTAAGTGCTTTACAGATGAGTTGCTCTCTGACTTGGTGACATTGTCATGATCAGGAAGATGTGTTCTCCATATGTCCCACTAAGGGAAAGTTTTTCTCAAAACAACATTACCATGGAGATTTGAGGATGTCTTTTTAAATGGAAGAGATAGAAGTCAGTCAAGAAAGGAAAAATTTCCTTGTTAATGAGATCCTTAGTTTTCTCTGAAATGTTTCTGGTTCTGTTTCTATCTCCTTTATTTAAATGAATGTCCATTATTATTTATCTTGAATTTAGTTTCCAGTCATATATATCTTAGGATGGTTAAAATGCTGCTCCTGAAAGACATATTTTGCACAATGCCAGGACAGGATTCCAGTCAGAATGCAGTCACTGCTTTCTATAGAATACAAATGAATTCATGTGCTAAGATGTAGATTCTTTATCACATCATTTGATACCATCTGTTAAGCCTTGTAGTCTTGAAATTCATTTACTATTGATATATGATTCAAATGTGAATAAAATTTTTATTTATTATGTATTAAATAGCATCTTAATTTGGATGGTGTTCATTCATTCATTTAGTATAAATTTATTCCTAAAATAATGGTTTGTAAGCCTAGAAAGAACTGTTGTGATAATGTAATAGATCTTCTCTTTAAAAAAGGAAAGTATGAAGTCTTTCCTAAACAAACTTGGGCTTTTTTTTCTGTAATTCTTTGAATTGTAGATGATTTAGCTAACATTTAGAAGGGGTTGGAGAACCTTCACTGATTTTGATTTGTTTTCTGATTTTTCTTCCTTGGTTTTGTAGGTCTTCATGTACGATTAAGCAAGACTGGAGCCATCTCAAGACTGCACGAGTTTGTTTCTCCTGTAAGATACTTCTTTTTTTTCCCCCAAATGCTTTTGTGATTTATACTCTGGAAAGAAAAAAGCCTCAGGCTATATCCTCTAACCTTCATGGCACACATACAAGTTATTTTTCAGCTGTCAATATATCTTTGTTCATTAGGACTTACACTTTCAAAATAAATCACTGGCAGATTTATTCTGAGGCTTTGTTTGTTTTTCCTTTTTTAAATTCTAGGAAGAATTTCAAGTGGAGCTGCTAGTAGAATATCCTTTGCGGTGTCTCGTCCTGGTTGCACAGGTTGCTGCAGAGATGTGGAGGAGGAATGGGCTGTCCCTGATAAGCCAGGTACTCTGCAGTGTTCAGTGCTGAGCTGATCCTATTAGTGTTTGCAAGGATTGCTCAGTAATGCTGCCAGGGGTTCATCAAGCAGAGAGGTCATGCGGTCACTCCTACAGTAAATAGAAAGTTTCCAGGTGGAAATGTCGGTTACATGGTTTTATTTCTATCTTCAGCAGTGGCTTACCTCCCTGTCTTAGATGAGTTATTTTCATGTCTCTTATGACTCTTTTTTCCTGCTCTGTGAAACAGTATAATGTTGCTGATGTCAACTTGTAAGCTACTTTCCGATCTCATAATGACTGCGAAAGTACTTGTTAGTACTCTTGCTTATAACATGAAAAGTTAGAAGTTCCTCGTTGTGCATGGGAATTATTATATACAGAAGTTAAACTATTTTAGTCTCACACTAAACATTTGAGAACCCTGTAGCTAAACATATAAACATTTTCTAATAGTTGTGACTTCTATTACAAGAGTAAAGGTAAAGGGAAGAGTCTACCCTTGCATTTGCCTCCTTTGGCTTCACTTTGGGGTGACTTTGGTTTTGTTGTTTGGTTTTTTGGTGCTTTTTTGTTTTGTTTTAGTTTTTTTTTGAGGGCGGTGGTTTGTTTCCTTTGATGGCAGAAATTCTCTGCTAACCTTGTACAGGACCATTTGATGAAATCAAAGTAAATCTTAGTAAACTCCCGCAGAAATTTCTTTCTGAGAACTGGGGTAGGAGGAAGAGGATGTTTTGACTTAACTCCAGTGGCTGCTACTGAATTATGCCCTCTTGGAAAGGGGTGTGAAGTATGCCATAGACTTTTTCTGGATAGGTGGAAAAACTTTTTGCACTTCCATTCAAGTGAAAGAAGTGTGACCTTTCCTTTACTCGATAAAGGTGTGGTACAGTTTGAAAAGCTTCAGAGATTAACTGATGCACGTTTGGTAGTGCATTGCTTTATATCTTTTACTTTGTTTTCCTGTTTCTTAGGTATTCTATTATCAAGATGTTAAATGCAGAGAAGAGATGTACGATAAAGACATCATCATGCTCCAGGTATAATGTTCTGAATCACTGCATAGTTGTAATTTTTTAAAAATTCTTTTTAATTTGCATGATTTTGAAATAGCAAGGGATGTTCATATTAATTTGGCTTTTTTGATAGATAGGTGCATCTCTTATGGATCCAAACCAGTTTCTCCTGCTCATACTGCAGAGATATGAGCTTGCTGATGCTTTCAAAAAGATCAAACCCACCAAAGATCAGGTAAGTTGCAAATTTTTCTGCTGTTTAATTTGTAAGCTTTGAGTATATGAAACATCATTAAGGAAAACTAGCTACTGTTGGTAACTGCATTTTTAAGGCCACACTAAAAGTCAGTAAACACAGTGAAGCTTATGGTTAGGTCAATACTTTGTATTTGGAACTTGTTGAGGCTTCCTCAAAATTAGCAAGCAAATTTTGCCCCTTTTGGAGCTTTATTTTATAGGTCATCTACCAAAATCCATGTAAATGATTTTGCTATAGCATTTCTATGTCTCTTAAGCCATGTTACATGCTTTTATATTGGTTGGGAGTTTCTTGGGTTGTTATGCTAATTCTTTTGTCTTGAACTTTGGTATAACCCTTCATTTGGGATACTTCTTTTAGCTGTTTATTTTCTTGCATGTGAATCTTGCACTTCAGTTGCTGTATAATATCTCCTCTACCAGAGCAGGCATTTTTTCCAGCCTGTTAGCAAGGAAATTTCTTTCTAGAGTGCAGTGTTTCAGCAATGTAGTAGATATGAAGAATGAACTTAGTGTCATTTGATGGATGGATTTTTCTGCACTTTTGTTTTTGTTTTTTAACACGATTTCTCTCATTCTTGCAGGATTTGATTAAGCAATATAATGTTTTAATAGAAGAGATGCTACAGATTCTCATCTATGTTGTGGGTAAGTTTCATTTCTGTCTGTTGTTGTAGTAAAGGATTATTGCTTTGACAGAGCAGGCTTGATGATTGTCTTAAACATAGAGAGGATACTGAAGAGTGCCTCTTTTAAATAGGTGATTTAATAGCACAAGTATTTGTGAGCTGGAAACAATAGGAATTGGACAGTGAAAAAAGCTGTTAGATAAGTTCATAACTGGCATTAAAGTAGAATATGAAGAGAGCCCATCTTGACCTGTTTTGTTCGGAATCTAGGCTAAGAATAATTTTTACTCAGACACTTGGGACAGGCTTCAGAGAAATGCAAGCTTATACGATGAAACATCCCAGCAATATCATTATCATGGTGCAAAATTTGATTTCACTTTTTACTTGTCATATCTGCCATTCTTCTCCTTTTGGTTCATTCTGACAGGGGAAAGATATGTGCCTGGAATCAGTAATGTGACAAAAGAAGATGTAATAATGAGAGAAATCATCCATCTGTTATGTATTGAACCAATGGCTCACAGTGCAATTACCAAGTCCTTGCCTGAAAATGTGAGTCCTGATTTATTTACTTTTTTCCTTTTTTTACTTCTTGCTTTATGTCTGTCTTCTTTAGCCTTCATACCTTTATATGGAAGCTTTTCTAAAATAAAGCTTAAATGTTGGTTTGAGAATTACAAAATGGCATGACAAAGGAGCTTACACACCTTTCTGATATAAAGGTAAATGTCATAGATTCAGGTATGGGCTGATCTGAAAAGACTTTTATGGGAATTATGCTTTTTGATTGAGAGGTGAGTTTTTTTAGAATATTCAGCTGTAGTTCTCCTAGGTTCAAAAAGAAACATTGTGAAATTTTCTGGTTTGATCCTGTAAGATGATGGAGCTGGATTCCATTCTGGCCTATGTACCACTGATGAATTTAAGCCTGTCATTTTGATGACTTAAACCTGTGCAGATCCATTTGAAGTCAAGTGTTGTACATGTCTATTTGAAAACAAAGATTTCCTTGCCATTCCATTACAGTTGCTGAAGATGGAAGCAAAGGTGAGGGATGTGGATTTGATTTTATAGTCTGTGCAAGTGTTCAGGGTCAGCAGTCAATGCAAAAACCCCTAAATTTTTGTTATAAATGAAATAACCTTAAATCTTATGATAGTATCCATACTCATTGTTTAAAATATCTAAACCCCTTTTTTAGCTTCGTTAAGGTTGGGTAGGCATTGACCTGTTTCTAGAGATCAGCTCTGTATTAATGAAGTTCTGCATTATTAAGTGAAAGTATTATGTATCTTTGATACTTCCTTGGAATTTGCCAGTTATGAATATCTGCTTTCGGATTAACAGCAGGCAAAAGATAATAGTTCATGAATTAGGGAATTATCTAAATTTGTCTATTTTTGTTACATGTAGCATAATGAATAACTTGAGTCATTATATGTTTATCCCAAACTAAAGGAGAACAACGAAACTGGCTTGGAGAATGTAATTGATAAAGTGGCTACATTCAAGTAAGTTCTTAATGTTGTTTTATAAATAGTTTGAATGTGAAATAAAATTTCTTAGATATGTTTGGGTTAAACAATATGAACAACAGTCTCTGTTCAGCTAATATTTTGCTATCTTGAAATAAATATATTTGCAAATATGCTTAGGAAAAAACAGCATGTGGAATATCCTACACTTCTGCTGTTTCTTTCTCTTTGCCACCCTCTTTCGTCAAATTCAGTTTGAGGAGTTTTGGGAATTCAGTAATCTCAAATCCTAGTGGGAGAATCTTTGAAGGTTCATTTTTTTTCTAAGATGGAAAGTTAAGAAGTCATCATACCTTTGACAATCGCTATCTAGTAACTGTTATGTTTCTTAGTTGCTAATTTTCTGGAATTTACCCTTTTTCCTGGGAATTAATTTTATAGATAAATATATATATGTGTGTATGCAAATATAGAACAATAGATTGTAGTTGAAAAAAACCAGTTCAAACATCTGCTATTTTTGTAACAAAAATGTCTTATTTTAGTATACCTTATTTTAAATTTCATGTGGCTTGCTTGTTCGTGTTCAATTAAGAGCAACTGTAGGTGTACCTAGGAA
This sequence comes from Serinus canaria, assembly GCF_022539315.1. Classification (NCBI taxonomy): domain Eukaryota; kingdom Metazoa; phylum Chordata; class Aves; order Passeriformes; family Fringillidae; genus Serinus; species Serinus canaria. The sequence goes on along the minus strand of NC_066319.1, from coordinate 26,525,421 downwards.
TCTTACTTTAGGAATTATATTAATTCAAAAAATCTCACTGGCTGGGTAGCAGCAAGTATTACTTGTTATATACTTTTGTTGAAGAAAGAATTGAATTTTATGCAGTAACATTGAGGGTCTGAAATTCTAAGCCATACAGTTAAAAAGCATTTTCAGAGGCTATATGGTGTGCTTTAGATGGTAGCCACTAGAAATATTTTGCTGCTGAATTGTTTACTCCTGTAAATCCTGTATTGAAAATTTAAGAGTCATAACTGTGCTCACTCTCTGCTTTTAATAAGTTAGTGAGTAGCCATTACAATTCCTGCTTCTTTAGAAACCAAGTTGTGTTTGCCCTTAAAGATGTGCTGAATGTATATTATTCATCTGTATATCCTGAAATATTTCTCTGTAAGGAAACCGGGTGTCTCTGGTCATGGAGTTTATGAACTGAAAGATGAATGTTTGAAGGAATTCAATATGTTCTTTTATCACTACACTAAGACCCAGCACAGCAAGGTAAGCAGTGTAAGATTCACTCTAAAAGGTTAAAAAAAATAGTACATACTTGACAATGTTTAAAGAATTTTGCTGAATTAATGCAATCTAAAGAAATTGGTTCAGTAAAGAGTATCTGCAGCTACCTTTGAAATGAAATGTTCCATGAAGTTAAAATTTTCAATACAAATTTACATGGTGTGGTTTGTGTTAGTGTTTTCCTTTTTGGCACCTTGTATTTTTACTCTTTTAACTCTCTGTGCTGAGATCAAAATGTGATAAGAATTACCTTTGGACTGGGAACCCTCAAATTTTGCTTTTGTAACTCTTACAGAGGAAACAAATGTATCCAATTATTTATCTTTACTACAAATTTAAATGCAAAATGTAATAATGTTAAATATGTTTCAGACCAAATTCTAGTTCACAACCGGGCATTTACTATGTATCTCACCATATTTCTAGTGTAGGATTTCTCTTAATTTCATTAATCTCATTATTGTGTACTTCTATAGAGGTGCTGATACAACAACACTCCTTTTTCTGTAGGCTGAACATACACAAAAGAAAAGAAGAAAACAAGAAAACAGGGATGAAGGTAAAATTCTAAAATTGATGATTCAACAAGTGTGCTAATTTAGTAGTATATGTAGTTGTGTATATATACTGAGCTGTGGGAGATGTGACTTCACAGTGGATAGGTGAGTTCATATTAAATTTGTTGTGATTTGTAGTAATTGTCATTAATTAGCACCTGGCAATTCCTTTGGTTTTTTTTCTTTATCATGAACAGGAATTCTGGAATTTTTAGTTTAATTATATTGAGGGAAATAAACATGGCACAGTACCTATTGACAAACCCATGCACTCAGAGGTTTTATGGTGGAGTAACTAAAAGGCAAAAGTTATAGTGTTTGTTGTGTGCAGTTTCTTTAGCACAATGTTGAGACATAATAGTGGCATGTAGAAGGTTGCCACAGGAAATACTGCTCATATCCATTCTGTAATATGAGAATGAGACTTAAGGTTTAGAAAGGATTTTTTATAAGCTATGAATACATAAAACAATGAACCCTCATGTTTCTGTCGTAGCACAGATGTTCTTTCCTTTTGAGTTTACTTTTACCCATTCAAGTCACAAGCATTTAATTAAATTGATTTGAGGAGGACTTGGTAAGCTGAACAAATAAGTACAATGAACAATTTAATAAACTCAACTTTGCCCCTTCCCCTTTCGCCCTGACAGCTTAAAATGTTATCGGGGAATTATTTTGTGGAAATTAAAAAAAATGTTGTTATGGAGATGTAATTGTCAGAGACTCATGTAATTGGACAGTATGGTTCCAAAATACCAAGATATCTGTTGAAACTGATTTGTGTTCTCCTGCGGCTACATTTATTGTTGCAGGTACTTCCTGTATATTCTTTTATGTGGCTGTGTTGTCTTTGTTAGTAACTTCATTCAGCCTAAATTGGCTAAAGAATGATGGTTTCAGAAACACTGCATTCACAGAGGTCCTCTAAAAAGAGGCAATCTGGAAATAGGCATCCAGGTGCCTCAAGACTGGAGTCTGTGGTTCCTGGTAGGGAAAGGCTGTGCCATTAAAAGAGGTGCTATTAGATGCCAAGATTCCACATCAGAGTTCCAGTGATAACTCAGCAAATGTACATAACCAGAAGTGACTAGAATGCCATTAGTAGAAAAAATTTAGAGCTCCACACATGTGACATTGTAATGTGGGACACTACAGTCTGGAAGCTACACTCCTCAGTTTTGTTTAACCACTTGAAATCCTTTTATCTGATGCAAAGCACAAACTGTGTGTTTAATAGTGAGACATAAGTAAGGCAGTTCAGAGTGTTAAAAATTTGCATTTACAGATGTAACTAATACTTGGGATTGTTTAACTTAGCTTACATATGTTTTTTATATAAGAACTTACTAAAAGCACTTAGTTTTGCCAAAGATGAACATTGATTTAGGCACACAATTGTGTTTGAGCATGGTTTTACTCGTTTAAAGGTCCAGTTTTTCTTTCACTGAAATTAATATCTTTGTGCACTCTACTTCTGGGTGGGATGTCAGTTGATTGATATGTTTGCACATCTGTTTCCTAGCATTGCCACCACCTCCTCCTCCAGACTTCAGTCCTGCATTCAGCAACGTGGTGAGGATTCTGAGCTGCGATGTTATGATGCACATCCTGCGCACCCTCCTGCAGAGGGCAGTGGAGCTGGAAACCCACTTGTGGACTGAGGCAATGATCCAAATGGTATGGTTAGCCTTGGCCATCTTCTGATGGTCATTCCTGTGCTGACTGCTCATGAGAAGACCAAAATATGTAAAGATTAACTTGGAATGATTTTGTTCCCAAACCTGTTTTAATAAATCTTACTGGCAAAGAAAATATTTTTATTATTAATTATCTATCTCTGCTGTAAAATAGAAACATGATACATAACAGTATTAAAGTTTTCTATTTTACTTTCCTACCTGTGTTGCCTCATTACTGAAGCTGTTTCAATATGTAATTCTCCCTGCTTCATATTTTTACTGAAACTTAACGAGAAACTGTTTGATAATTGGAATTCCTTCATTTTTTGAGCTGCAGAGTCTCCAAATACATAAATGTCTTTGGGGCCTCAGTCATGAAATAATAGAATTTTTGTAAGTATTTAAACATTTAATTTTACTGCAGTGGCTTGAGTCTTTTAAAACATTGTTGAAATGTTCTTTGGAGGTGTTTTTTCATTTGTTTGTTTTGGCGGGGTTGTTTTTTTAATATTTATAGAATTAGGACGTGATATTATAGACAGTCTGAATTAATCAGTTTTGTTAGAGTGTATAGATAGTTTAATTGCCTTGCCAATCCTGCTAATCTTTGGATTTTGGAATTAGCCTAAGTACAGATTTTGTATCAGCAGAAGGACAAGATTTCACATATTACTAATATAAAAGCATGTGCAAGCTGATGAATCTTAGTGCAACTAATATGCAGTAAATTTACATTGTGTTTTTTTTTTATTTCACCTTCCATGTATATCTCTGCATTTTCATGTATTTTATCATTATATAATGAATATATAATACAGAACTGTATTAAACATCCTAATTTTTAATGCCAATTTTCTATCTTTTAAACATTGAATGAGACTTACTTTTTTTCTCTTTTTCAGGTGCTTCATCTCCTTTCTTTAGGGTTACTAGAAGAGAAGCAGCAGTTACAGAAGTCTCCTGAAGAAGAAGTGACATTTGATTTTTATCACAAAGCAACACGTATGTTTCATTTTCTTTAAACCACAGAGTAAATTAGACTAACTTGATCTTGTAAGGACTCAAACTAGAAGAAATTATTCAGTGATTTAGTCAGAAAGGTTTTTTTTTTATGCTATATAATTCAAACCTGGTAATTTAACTTTTTTTTAAGAATTAAGAAACCAGGTTTGAACTAGTTTCCTCTGTTCCCATTTGCCAGGTGGGTTGAAGAGAATATGTGCTTCTCTTCCTGGGAAAGAAATGAAAAGTAGTTCTAGTGTTACATAACTGATAATGGTTTTTCTTTCACAAGAACAGCATTGAAATGGAAACTAAGAACTCTTTGAAAAATGGCAGTGGATTTAAGTGAATTGTGTCCATCTTTGGCTCTTTTGAGCTGTACAATTACTGATTTACCTGCAAGTTAGTCTTTTACTATGGTAATGAAAATAGAAACAGGACTTAGTGGCTGTGGCAGGTACCATTTTCTTTTTCAAATCTCTATTGAACATTTCTTAATATTACATTCATGACTACTTGTGTGGGAGTTGGAATCTGCATTTTCTAAATAATCTTTCATCTTCTCTAGAGTTTCTGCTTCACTGTGTAAAAATAAATTTAAAAATTTCATTATCAATCTAAACATAAGTGCCTCTTGTGAGATGAAGCAGAGATAAGAATTGTGAACTAAAATCATAAAATCATAGAATTTTTCATATTGAAACAACCTCGAAGATCATTAAGTCCAAATTTTTCAGTCAGCACTGCCAAGTGTACCACTAAACCATGTTCTTAAACATAATTTCTATGTATCTTTCAAATACCTTCTACAAGAATAAATACATGAAACTACTGAAGTCCCTTTATTTAGTTTTTAAAAAATGTTGCGTTTGAATAGCACTCCCAATGCACTTTATTTTAAAATTTTTTTCTTACTGTTGAGAAAGAAGTATCATCACGCTGAAAGTGTTTCCATTTAAGAAGTTTAATGTCAACTATAGGAATACAATAAAAGTAATAATTATAACTGAGATGTTAGAGAATGCTTTGCTAGCTTTAGTTTTGCATAACCAGAAAAACCAAAGCCCCATATACATGAAGGGGATGCAAAAATAATCAGTATTTTGTAACAAAGCTCTTATCGAGACACAGTTCATTAAAAGACAGTTTCTTTAGCAATGTATTTGTCTCCCTACTAAAATGTAAAATTAATTCTGTATGGTAAGTGCTGCAAAAGAAATATTATTGAAGAGAATGGTCTCTGTTTTAAAGCATTCTTGTGTTAGAGAAGAGCCTAGAATACTATGGACTCTCACCAAGTTGTGAGGAAGGAAATAATTGCTGTAATTACGATAGCTTTTGTGATTAGAAGTAAACATGTACACACTAAGCTGTTAGCAAGCACAGGTAAGCTCTAAAGAGCTTTACTGCTTCCCTCTGAAGTGAAAGGTGATTCTTTTTTAAGCAGACATTAAGCAAAGATTTTCCAAAGCAGAAATAATTGTTCTACAAGGGGATAAATTATACTATATATAACTGGAATAAACAGATGAAACTATACCAGAAATGGAATGACACAGTTTATGTTCATGTATGTGTATTATATAATTAGCAATATTTAGAGGCATGTCCATGGCTGTAAGTACATTAAAATGTTAGGCTTTTTTTTTTTTCCCTGAAGGACCTTTTCTATTTTTCACTTTTTAAAGGTATGGGAAGCTCAGCCTTGAATGCTGTGAATGTGTTAATGCTTCTGGAGAAATTGAAGAGAGTTCCCCAGCTAGAAGCACAGAAGGACACAGTCAATTGGATACTGCAGGTACACAAAGGAGAGATAAGTACAATCTGATTTCAGTTGTCTAAAAAGCTAATATGAAAGATGTTATGATTCCTACATATAATCCATTTACAGCTGCAGTGATTTCTTGAGAAGTTTAATCTGTTGCAGCATTGTGCTTGCTACTTGTACTACGAAGTATTGGATCAATTTTTGCCTGGGTAACTCATTCCAGTAATGACATTTTTACACATACTCCTCATATATCTGTTGCACAATAACAGCAAATAATGAGTAAGGCAGTGTTCTGGGAGTGCACATAGTCTTGGGTGTTTCTGTTATTTAGGAGTTTTTAGTGGTTTAATCCATTTAAAAATCTGAAAATAAGGTGAAACAAAATACCAAGAGTTTTAATCCTGTCTATCATAGAATGGATTGAGTTGGAAGGGACCTTAAAACTGAGGTAACTCATAGCCCCTGCCGTGGGTAGGGACACCTTCCAATAGAACAGATTGCCTACAGCCTTTTCCAACCTGGACTTGAACTCTTCCAGCACGCACAAATTCTCTGGGCAGCCTGTTGCAGTGCTTATATATTGTAACATTGGAAATGTATTAATTTACATTGTTAGAAGAGCTGAGTTGCATTTTATTTTTAACATCTAAGTCTCTGTTTTTAGATGTTTGACATGGTGAAGAGATTGAGAGAAAAGTCTAGTTTGGCAACGGTAGGAGCTACATCAGGCTCAGAAGCTACAAAAGTTGATGAGGTAATGATAAAAATAAAGCTTCAGTAGAAGCCTTGTATTTAATGTTTTGAGTAGCTATTTTCAGTAATGTGTCTAAATTTATTGTTGCCTAAAATGATGATTTTTCAAAACTGATTTCTGATATATTGTCTACAGCTGGGATTTCATTTCCAAGAATAATATTTTTAGTAAGTGAAATTTGTGCTTAACATGTTTCATGGAATTATTAGCAGCTTTTGTAAGTTTTGGCTGTACTTCTGAGTTAAGTGAAGTGAATGATGGGGCTGAAGGAAGTAATTTGTGCTCATCTTTCTATTTCTTGTCTTTGTGAATTGACCACCTTTTCTTTATACTGTCACTGCACAATAATTAGAATTACTAATCCACTTTAGATGATGTCTTGTAATTTATGTTATCTATCAAGAGGTTAATGTCCTTTGCCCTGATTGTATGAAGGCGTGAGCCTTTAGTTATTCTGTCTGTCAGCCTCTGCTCTTCCCTCAAAATAACTTCTGAATCTAGTGGTCAAATGACACAATGAAATGGAGATTTCAAAGATTACTTCAGTCCTAAGGAGTGGCTGTGTTCTCAGCTGGCATTCAAACAGAAAAGAAGAATCTAATTGCCTTTAGGCAGTAGGGGAAGACAGACCAGTTTGCACTTGGACATTTTGTTTGGCCTCAGTTTGCTGCCAGGCAATCTCTTGGCTGGTCATTGCATGCCTGGTTCTAAACTTACCGCACAGCATATGCTGTGTTTCTTTTTTGAGGCAGGTGTCATATGGGATTTGGTAAGGTATCAAACAAAATACAGAGGTCCGTAAGAAATTAATCTCTTACAGTTCTACTTGTGGAGCAAGTTGTTTCATTTCCTAGAAATGTGATGGTACTGTGAATGGAAACCTTGTGTAAAATGTTGTATTTGTCTCTTAAGTAATTGGATGGAAAGAGTTAGGTTCTGTATGTTTTAATAAAGTCTACCTGTGTTTTTTGAATTCTGCATTTCTAAAGCATAGAAATACTTTGTTTATGGTTTTTGAAAATATGATACAAGAGTACATGTTGGAAGAACAATAGCTTTCCAGGGTACCATAAAGAATAATGAAAATGCAATACACAGATGCATGAAATGCTGAAACATTCGTTGTGTCATGGATAGGAAGTTCAAGATAAAATTTTCTTCAATTTATGTAAGGGAGATACTGAATAATTAGTAGGGTTTCACTTATGGGGAGAATAACAAAACTCTGGAGAAAACTTAGATGTACCCCTCACTAAAATTTATTAAGAACAGACAAGTACCTAATTGAAATGGCTCAGGGATTTTTGATCTTTTCTTTGGGCTAGGGATTGTAGTAGTGACCTTTTGTAGATCACAAAAGTCCAGTCTTAGTTTACGAACCGTCAACATGTAAAGATTTGATTTTTTTTTTATTTATTTCAGGTAGCAGTTAACTTTTTTTCCTCACTTAAGTGTTGTCAGTTGAGGAATTTGATGTGGTTAGGATGCCTATAATGGGGAAAGAGTCTTCTCATTTTTGATGTTCTTAGTTGCCTGTGATTTCTTTTTTCTCTTACTGTAAGACACAGAGCACTCAGGACAAAGAGAAAGCTGAACGGAAGAGAAAGGCGGAAGCAGCGAGGTTGCACCGTCAGAAGATAATGGCCCAGATGTCTGCCTTGCAGAGGAATTTCATTGAAACCCACAAGCTCCTGTATGAAAACACACTGGAGGCTCAGGGGAAAGATGATGCTATTATGGAAGAAGAAAGGTAAGAGAAAACAGACATCCTTGTAGTCTATGACCTTGTTAGATGTCAGGAAGAACTCAGTTCATTTAGGAAATCCAGCCGGTTATTTTATATCTCTGTCACTTCTGGTCTTACAGCACCTCGTCAGCAATTGATTACTCCAGAATTGCTTTGGGTCCCAAACGAGGTCCATCTGTCATTGAGAAGGAAGTTTTGACCTGTATTCTTTGTCAGGAGGAGCAGGAAGTAAAGTTGGAAAGTGCTGCCATGGTATTATCTGCCTGTGTGCAGAAGTCAACTGCCTTAACTCAGAACAGGAGCAGAATTCTTGAACTCTCAGGAGGTATGAGATTTTTCTTCTCTTTTGCTACAATCACTTCTGTACCTGGAGCTCAAACTCCTTCAACCAACTAAACTCTTTTGTTTGGTCAGGTTGCTAAATGGCTTACAGTACTTAAGAAAAATGGGTGCAAACTTCTGAATTGCTTCACAATTCAAGTAAAACTTAAATGAGAAGTAAATGAAGATTTTGGTTTGTTGGTGAGGGAAATCAGAAGATGCTTTGATCTCACAAGACTTAATAAAACATGTAGATTATGGGGGAGTAGTTAGTTTGGAGAAAAGCTTAAACTGTTCACAGTTCCTGTTTATTTGAGTACAGGTATAAATTTTCCCAGTATGGAGGAAATAAATGAATGTTATAAGAGGCCAATATGCCAACCTGGAAAGGGTTAGGGTGTTTGTTTTCATTTGGGTATTTTTCCCCTTATATGTCCAGGAAATAATAAAAACAGCAATATAAAGAATGTTAAAAATCTAAGCAAGGATCGTATGATATCATCTGATGAGTGAACAAAAAATTGAATACAAGAAAGTTACACAATCACAATAGTTACATTTGAGAAATAGCATATTGGTAGCAGGGAACACAAAGCCCAGCAAAATTTATTTTGTAAGTAGTAGCTGACTAAACATAATGGAAATTTTGGGCTGTTACTTAAAGGAAAGAAGAAAATAAATACAAGGGTATGGGAGAACCTAAGCACTCACTGGCAGTTTTGTTCTCTTTTTGAAAAAAGAAGTTAGTAATATTTCAAGGAAGATACTGTCACAACTTGTAGTTTAAATTCCTTCTTATTTTCAGATGTGGGGTTGGTTTTTTGTGGTTTGTGGTCAGCTCATAGAGCAAAATGGATGCTATGTCCTATTTTTTTTATTGATACTACTATGTGGAAAATAGCTTTAATTATGTTTGTGCAGTTCATTATTCCTGCTTTAGTTCAGAAGTAAACTCTTCATTGTTACCAGAGGCACGATCATAATTTTTTTTCATATTTCTCCATGGTATTACCCCATTTTTTATCATGCTTATGAACCTTTTCCAGGTTGTTTCATGAATAGGATATTTTGTGTTTTCTCCTCTGGGTCATTAAAAAGTATTGAATTGTCCTAGGCCTAGGACAAACTCCTACAGGATCCTGCTTGATCCATTTTTCTTTATCAGCAAACTACTGGTAATGGCATTTTTGAGCCAGTTGTATAGAATTTTTATCTAGGTCATGTACTAATTACATTTCTTTTTTCTGTGGTACTCTGAAGTACAGATGAAGTCCTATGCTCTTGTGGTCAGATACACTTGTGTATTTTCTGTAGTGGCATGTTGGGCTATTGAAATAATTGAAAAAAGAAGGGAATGGAGTTCCTTTTTCTGAAGCTGTTTTGGGCATTTTTTATACAGTCCTCTGCTGCTCATCAGTTACAAGGAGTCCTGTAAGAACTTTTCTCTTTCAAGATCCAAATAAATGTAAAAATGCTTGTTTCTCCAGCAGAAGTGCAGATAGTGCCGATTCAATGTTATGCCAAGGTTTACTTTCCTATTTCAGTCTCCATATTACTTAATGCAGCTTCAGCTGCTGTCAAACAGTACTATTTTCAGTAATTTAGGTTCTTTTTTTTCTTTCATTTTGTTAGATACAAGTGTATTTGTTCAAAATCATGAACAGTCCCCCAGATGAGGCAGAAGGACTGCTGTTGTTCAGTATTATCTAGATATCTGTAATGTGAAAGTGGGATCCCGCTTTGCATGCATATACCACACAAAGACATCAGTATGTTCTCATAATGTTTCTGTCGTTTAGAATTGTGTAAGATTAGGAAAAGACAGACTTGATTTTTTTTTTTACTCAGCTGTGCTTTTTGTGTCATTGTTTTGAAAATATATGGGATTACTTGGAGTAATTATTCATCCTTCTCGTCCTTAGTAGTTTCATTTTCATTTAAAAATAAAGTAAGAAAGACATTAAATGCTTCAGTGACAGTGAATTCAACCACAGATCTATTTCAGTACAGAAGCACCCTTTTTTCTTTCTAACCAATTTGAATGTTATCTTGAATTGAATGGCATATTTTTCTTTATATGAGAACCTTCAGCAGTGTAAATGGGTATTTCTTGTCATTCCTCTGCTGCATGATTGGTCTGGAAAAGTTAGCCAAGTGAAGCTTTAATGTGACTGTGCAAACTGTAGGAAAATAAGATCTGAAGGTTCATGTTCTGTGTGTATTGTTGTTCATTTCTGTTCATATTGATGGGAAGTTACGTTACTGTTCATTCAATAATTTTTCTGCTGTGTGTTTCTAGATACACAAGATCCTCTCTTCATGCACCCTGACTTACCTTGTGGGACCCACACAGGGAGCTGTGGTCATGTAATGCATGCAGCCTGCTGGCAGAAGTAAGGATGTGTCTTTGATGCCTTTTAACGGTTTTTAATTTATCTGTTTTCCAAATCACCTTAAGAGTGCACTGAAAACAAAGTACAGTAAGTGGATATTTAAGGGATCAAAACTAATTGGACTTGTCTAAAAACGAAATATGGAACTAGAGGTGTTTTGACTTGATAAAGATAATAATCATCAAAAGTTTTAGGTCCTTCTATGACCCATAGAAGAATTTCTAAGGACTTATTAATTTATGCAAATACAAACAATGGAGTAAAATTGGTCAAAAATAAGAAACCATATTGAGTAGGTTTTCTTTTAACAACAATACTCTGAAAGTCTGTCTCCAGGTCAATACTTAAAGGGTGAAACTGATCTATTCCAGTGAGTGCTTAGAAGAGATTCTAGAATAGAATATGAGGAATATGAGTGGTTAAATCTTGTGACTCCTCCCATATCAGCGAAAAACTTAATGAAAAGTAAGGGTGAAGAATTGATGCAATTGAATTTCTGTTGTTTGGGGGTCCCACAATTCAGTCCAAGGGTTTTGGATTTGAATACAACCTGGCCATTAAAAGACCAGGATTTCTCGCTTGTAGGATACCATCGTCCTACATTTCACTTCACATAGGTCTGGCAAGTCTAAACTATATAAGCAGTGTGAGATAATAATAGAAGTAATCCCACTGAAGTATTGTCAGCAGATAAGAGGTGGGTCATGCAATCACAAGCTAATCTTGTAATTGTCTCTTTATACACATGACATACCTTAAAACACTCTCTTGAGGTTCGTTGTTGGTACTTGTGCCATTTTACTTTAAAAAAATCTTACTGAACTTCTAGTGTTTACCATTCACTTTTTACATTCTATATGTGTGTGTATAATGCTGTTTTTTACAATAAAACATCAGTTAGGTGCACACACTTAAAATTGAACCCAAGTATGTTCCTTGAGTATAATACATCTGCTCTTGGCAGATCCATCTACATCTGCATAGATCTAAGTTGTGCAACATTGGAGCTCAGTTCCTTTGCTCTTTTAAAAAAAAGATGACTTCCTGTATGGGTTAATGGGATTAAAATGAACAACAGGCTCTTCACATATGGTGTGGCACAGAAGGTTTGAGTATAGTCTTTTATTTATTACTTAACAGACATTCTAACTTACTAATATTCCTCCAAACTATGCCTGCCATACCTTTCTATGTGCAGCCTACAAGTGCTGGAAATCCTTTAGAACAGAATAAGTTGAAATGAGAGGAATATCGTTGTAGTTGCCATGTATGAGGAAGAGGAGTTGCAAAAACATAGTTGTGTGAATGTGGGGGAAATTAATGTATGGGTTTTTGTTTATAACAAAATGCTTCCCTAAATATTCTGTATTCATTAGAAGTTCTGCAGATGCCCCTGTGCATACCCCTTCTCTTTTCACATCAATGGAATTTTATTTTATTTAAGATATATGGTTTTAAAAAAAAAAATCTAGTTGTTACCTTGGTGTGGAAGTTAGATAATTTCATATTTCTCTCTAAGATCCTGTTTACTCTGCTGAACAGAAGAACTGAATTTGTATCCAGAGAAGAAGATTTAAATATTTGACCTTTTGTTCCCATAAATCCCATAAATGAGACGATGACATTTGAAGGCTTACTTGCATCCACTGAGGGGACAAAAATGATAATGAAACCTCTAAAAAGATCAACAAATAAGTTGCTTCTTATTTCCTTTTCTGTTTAAAATAGTTGAAGTATGATATTCTAATATATATTATTCTCTCTTCCGTTAAAAGAAGGCTACAGTTCCACTGTCCAGTCATGATACTCAGTAGTTGCAGTGAATAGCTGATTATTCGTTCATGAAATGTTACCAGTAGTGTTTACTGAAATTAAATAACCATATGTTTAATAGGTGTTTCAAATTTACTACAGTGAGTTGCGTATGAGAGTTGTTAGATACAGTGGCTCATTATCTTGAAGGTAAGAGGGAAGAGTAGAAAAATGTAAGGACTGCTTGTCTGCAAAATTTATAGGGACAATATAAGTGAGGAAAACTTGCCATTTTCCCATTAGTGCTACACCATGCATTTTTGCATTAATTCATCTGTGTGCTCAAAGGTTTCATTATTTCCCCATCCAAGCATGTAGAAGAGTTACAAATCAAAGGAAAAGACTCCTTTGTTGGCTTGGATAAGTGTTTGCTGTATAATTATGCTTTGAACCTTTGTGTTCATGTTGCATTTGAGCCATTCCACTTTCTCATTTCCTTTTTAATGTTGTAGGTACTTTGAAGCAATGCAGCTGAACTTCCGACAGCGTCTGCATGTTGAGCAGATCTTTGACTTGGAGAATGGAGAATACCTTTGTCCCCTTTGCAAATCTCTGTGCAATACTGTGATTCCTATCGTTCCACTGCAGGCTCAAAAAATAAACAGGTGAAATACCAGATTGGTTAACCTCTCATAATAATAATAATAATAATAAAAAAAAAAAAAAAGAAAAGGAATATTACTTTGGGGTTGGTCAGCTTTTCAAATTTTTGGAAGGAAAACTTTAAAAAAACCTCATCTGTATAAAATACTGTGCATCTCCTTATTGATTGTTTAGCCAAATGAACTTCTTTGGCAGTAAACATTTTATTTTTTATAAAACATTTATGGGTTACCTGTTCTTTAGAACTGAAATCAAATGAGAAAGTACCTAGACCTAGTATTTAGCCTTACACTCCATTTTGTACTGTTTTGCCTTAAACTGAGCAAATACTGAGTTAATGTGTTTGGATCTAATTGTGTCCTCTGCTTTTTAAGTTAAGGTGGTTCTTTGAGTGTTAAAGTAAAACCTGCTTTCTATTTTTCTTTTCAGTGAGGATGCAGAGGCAGTAGCTCAAATCCTGTCCCTAGCTAGGTGGCTGGAGATTGTCATGGTCAGGATATCAGGCTACAGTGTGAAAAAAGCTAAAGGTTTGTTATCTTAATTTTTAAGCTGTTCTGTGGGATAGACGTCAGTGCATGTTTTAACTACTACCAGCAGGAAGCTTCACATAAAGAATATGTTGTTCTCTTAATCAAGACAGTATCAAATAAAGCTGGGGATAAAAGTTATTGCCCTTTCTGAGTTGATATCTTGATTGCCCTCACCAATTTTCTGGCTTTTGTTAAATTATTTCCATCTTTCCTGTAATAAAAAAACTCGGTGCACTTGGAGAGGATGCCAGCAGACTAATGTTCATGGTTAATAAACTTTTGTATGGACTGTGACGTAGTAAAAAAGAGAACAACTAAATTGTAAAGGACAAAATGAAAGTAGGTATGAGTATTTAGAAAACAGGAGGCATGGAGAGTCTGCTGTTTTGGGGAATGGAGGCAAATGTTACTTAAAGGAGGAATCATGGAATATAGTCTGGCTGATGAGGTGTGTTTGCAGTTATTTTCAAATCAGTTTCAAATAAAAAAACTGCTCCCTTTTTTTCAACTGCTTTAAAAACTGTAACAGCTTCTTTGCTTTTTAATGTGGATGTATTTTTTTTTTCCTGTTAGGAGAGAAACAAAGTCTTCCACCTTTCACCAACAAGGGAACAGGAAACTCAGCTTTGGAATTCCATTCCATCCTTAGTTTTGGAGTTCAGTCCTCGTAAGTGTTACTAGCAGTGTTCTCTGCACTTCTGTTAATTTTCCCTTCAATATCCCAGATATACTTCAGAATGTGTATTGAAGGAAAGACGTGATTTGTTTGGTATGACTAAGGGGCTTACTTATTCTTTTCCATAAGCATTTACTGAATATTGAATTTGTGAGGAGCTAGGTGGACCTTTTGGTCAAATCCAGTCTGGTATTTCTTGGTACAAAGAAGCCTGGAATCTTCTAATCTACGATTCCAGTGATTTGGATCACTCGCTGTCCCTCTAGGCGTGTTATTTATTGTTTATCTACCTTAATTTTTCTGCTGTCTGTCTGTTTTGGGCATAGATTTCAGGTGGTTTTGGACATGATAAGGGAATGTGGATCACTTAGCGGGATAGGGCTCTTGTCTGGTTCTGTTTCTATTCTATTCTAAATTAAACTCAAAGCCAACATTGAGTTTGAGACAGCAATTAGTGATTGTGTTCCACATTACTAATTGTAATACTAAGCATGTTCAATTCCAGTGGGGAAAAGCATTTGCCCACTAAAAGAGAATGAATGGGTCGATGCTTTTCAAGTGAGCTCAGCTGTCTCTTACCTCTTTTTAGATCATGCTGTAAGTACTCTGCTACTTCAGACTGACATCAAAGTTATGCAAAATACCCATGTGTATCTTTTATTTGGAGAACAATTAAAAAATGTTCTGTTGTGAGAAAGCTGAATGAAATTTTTTCTTGGTAACTGATCTTCGTGGGAAAGATTCTGTAGTTTAAAGTTAAGCAATGCTGTTTACGTGTGAACCTGGCTAAACCCCACATTTTCTGGTACAATTGTTTTGTCCATAAAGATACAGAGAATTAATATGAATGTCATATATTTTTGTTACAAAGCTCTATGTATGACATGGAAAGAGACCCACAAGCCATTAAAACTGCTAAACAGTTGTTTACATAAAACTACATTTACATAAACTAACGTGATGTAATTTGGAAAGAGCTTAAGTGCTAAAAAATGTGTTTAAAAACACACTTGAAATGTCTTCTCTTTTTAGCACCTTACTATTTTCACTTTAGGACTTAAAATTTCTGTTTCTTACGTTTCTTTTCATTGTATTTTACTTTACAATTTCACATTTTTCTAATGTGAATTATAATGCCATACACAGAAATATCTTCCAGCCTGGCAGCTCTTAATCTCTTAATTTGTAAAGCCTTTTTTGTCAAAGTCCTTGGTTTACTCCTGAAAACCAGGGATGTTTTTTCATCTCTGTCCAGACAAAGGGTCTTTGTTCTCAATAGTTCTTTCATAAATGACTGTTCTGGTTTGGACTTAGACTTTGACAGTGATTGATTAACCAGTAAGTAATTAACACTATTAATAATTGAGACTGAAATTTTCTCATCTTGGTTTTGCAGAGCCAAGTACTCAAGCAGTATCAAAGAGATGCTTATTCTCTTTGCCACCACCATTTACAGAGTTGGGCTCAAAGTTGCTCCAAATGAAGCTGATTCCCGGATTCCTATGATGACCTGGAGCACTTGTGCTTTTACCATCCAGTGTATAGGTAAAGCATAATTTCAGTTTATTCCTCCTCGTTAATTGCAAATGTTACAATTACTTGATTGTTTAATTTTATACCATATGATTGTACAAATACTAGTTCTACAGAAGTACAAGCCATATGTAATAGTATTGCAAATTAAATTATAAGTAATTGCAATAACAGGATTATTGACTATAGACCAATATAAATGGTAGGATGTTTTTCTTAGATAGTAGTTCATGAGATATGGTATGGAATGCCAACATTGAGTTTAATTTGGGACAGCAGTTAGTGATCATGTTCCACATTACTAATTGTAACATTAAGCCTGTTCAATTAATATTTTCAGGTTGCCAAAGATCATTGACCTGCAGGCATCTCCTATGCTAAATATCTAATAGCTGTGAAATAGTACTCTGTCTAATTATTTGGTTTTTTCTGTATTCTTAAAAAAATGTTCGTGGCATTTGTAGAAGAAAGTCTTTCATATTCTGAAACGGCTAAGTAGGTACCTGGTAGAAAAAGAAACAAACAAAAAACCCACCAAAAAAAACTACCAAACATTCTCTGCCATGAATCTCTGAAGGCAAAAAAATTACCAGAGAAATGATTTCATTGTTTGGGATAATGTACCTATTTATCTCATTTCATTTCTGTACAACATACACAGTTAAGTTTGTGTAATAAACATGAAGCTGTGGATAAATTTGTAGACGCTTCCAGGCACGGAGAAAGGCAAGATCTAGGTCTAAAATGCATGATGAAGGGATTGAGAGTGAATTGTACATGTCCATACATGAGATTTGACAACTCTACCAAGTATTTATTTCTTGATGAAGAAGTTGAAGTAAAATTTTAGTTATCTTGAATCTCTAGTGGACTGTCAGGAGTTCAGAAGGTTTTTAGGTGGATTTGGAATATTCTGATAAGGTGAAATAATCACAGAACTGATTGCATCTTTAGTGATGGATTCTGTATTTTCAGATGGGTTGAGAAAAGACTGAAGGCCACCCACTTTATTAACATTACTGTACTTAATGCTGTGCAGATTAGTTTTGTTTGATACATGGAAAAAGATATTGGTGTCTGTCAAGGAGGAGTTAGCCAGCAAGTGCATAAATGCAATAACTGTTCTCACAGGTCTGATATTGATGGCTGTGTTAGTAGAAGAAAATTCAGGTAATCTTGAGGAGAAGAGTATAAAGCCAAAGGGACCACTGTGACAGTTTGACTTGGCCACACCAGTTCTTGGAATCATTTTTGTTTGCAAGTAGAGCAGACTTCTTTGAAATTTTAAAGCAAAACTGCCTGCATAGCTTCAGTCTAGAATCTAGTTATAGTGCATTATTGAAACCATTTAATGGGCATATAGCCAAGCTGCCTAGACAACCTCAGAGGAACCTCTAGAGAAGCTTCAAAGCATCATTGACCCAAGAGATGTGAATTGGTATCATTGCCAAAAGCCAGACTCCTGGAAAAAGAAACAAACTCAAAACCTGCCAAAACCAAAACCCCACAACAAAAAGCCTCCAAACCAAAATTTCCCAATTAAATAAAATTTTAAAAATTCAAAGTGTACTGTTTCATCTCTGGAAAGTGGCTAAAGTACAAAAACATTTGAACTGGTACCTTTTTACTCAATTGAGTTAATTTGATTTCCTTTTTTTTTTTTTTTTTTTTTTATATTGGCTTATTTTTTCCTGATTATTCCTTCAGAAACAAAGAACTCAGGGAGCAAAGATGAGCTGTATTCCAACTTAGGAGTTATGTTTTCAAAGTATTTCTGTTAAACTGCAGTCAAATGCAGTAGTGCAAATTTTGCCAGGTTGTGGCTGCCCCAACCCTGGCAATTTTCAAGGCCAGGTTGGATGAAGCCTTAAGCAACGTGGTCTAGTGAGGGTGTCCCTGCCCATGGCAGGGAATGGGAATTAGATGATCTTTAGGGGCCATTTCAGCCCATTAGCATTCTATGATAAATATGAGGGTAAGTTGGCTGCATAGCATCTCTGTAAATGTAACTTGATGGCTTTGAGCATTGCATAAGGCTAACTGAAAATAAATCTGAATCCACAGAATGAATGCTTTATCATCATTCATGTGAAGCAACATTCCTTTAAATCCTTAGTTTGCAAAGTCTGAAAACTGAAAATTTTAAAGTAGCTTATTGCAATAATTTTTCTTGGGAAATGATCAATGCCATTTAAGACAAATTTATTTTTTCAAGAGAATTCTGTTACAACAATGAGTTTGCGCTTTAAAAAGGAGTGTATATAATAAGAGTAAATTAATATTAGGTTGTGTAGAAAAAAACAGCTTAATTTTCTCTCTGTTTAATTTTAAGAAAACCTCTTGGAAACAGAGGGCAAGCCTTTATTTGGATCCCTACAAAATAGACAGGTATGGATGAGTAAGATATGCAGTATATTTTAAACAAAAGGGTTTATTTTTGATATACATTCATCTATAAACCTGTTGAAATTGCTAACATCAAGATCATTCTCTGTTGAGGAATATCTCTCAATGTTTGGATTCACAGCATAAAGAGCACTTTGAAAGATTAATATGTTTTCTTATATATGGATGTTCATATTAAATTAATTTATAAATGTCTTTTATGTTTATGTAGAAGTAGATATGTTTTTACAGTTCTATATCACTCTTATGTTTATCCTTTTCTCCCATTCAACCCTTTTCTCTTGCGCTCTAGCACAGTGGCCTTAAAGCATTAGTGCAGTTTGCAGCTGCCCAGAGAACAACATCCCCACAGCTCCTGATTCAGAAACATCTGATTCGTCTTCTAGGAGGTACTGCATTCCTTTTATTTACTTCTTGTGGAAGTTTCTATTCCAAAGTGGCACCCAGGTTAGCACAGCATGGAAGCAAGGGTCAGGGTACTTGACAGCAGTGCTGACTCAGTTGCCTGAAATCATGGGGTGTAGATGGAACTCACCCCAGATTGCCCAAAACTGCAGATACTCAAGTCTGAAACAGATGGGTACCAACTGTTTCTGGCAATGTTCAGAATTACTCAAATTCTTTTCTAAACAGGTGAATAAAGCCACAAAATAGGTATTTCTTAATTGTGAGACCTCATGTTAACATGGAGAAGAGAAGGCTCTGGGGAGGCTTCATTGCAGCCTTCCAGTATCTTATGAGGGCTTATAAAAAGGAGGGAAGGGGACTTTTTTGAGAGATAGATAGGGGCAGGCCATAAGAGGAATGGTTTTAAACTCAGAAAAACTAGGTTTGGATTAACTGTTAGACAGAAATTCTGTACTGTGGGGGTGGTGGGGCACTGAAACAGGCTGCTCAAAGAAGTGGTTACCCCATCCCTGGAAATGTTAAAGGTCAGGTTGGAGGGAGCTCTGAGCAACCTGATGTAGTGAGTTCCTGCCTTTGGCAGGGGAGATGGAACTGGATCATCTTTAAGCTCCTTTTCAATGCAAACCATTCTATAATTCTGTGACATTCAGTACTTTCAAAAGGCTGCTTAAAGCCTACCTTAAGATATTTCAGTCCCAGGGAGAGCTAGTTTGAGGCATGTATCTTCCCCCATGTTTCTTATGAATTGGGTTAGTATGGTGACGTTTGTGAATCCCACTCTCTGATTTGCTTTCTGTTAGATAAGACTCTTAGGTGTGGTTCTTAGGCTTTTGTATTGGGCAAGGTTGTGAGGCGTCTAGTGTTGAGGTGCCTAAGGGACCCTCACCCTTAACACTGTGTGTGATTTTTTAGAGCTGGAGAAATAAAGATTTATGCCTCAGAATTTTGAAGATATATTAATTAAAATTGTCAGCAGTTTGGGCATGTGGAAATAGCTAAACAAGAACAATCAAATCAGTGATAATCAGTTAATTAAATAAATCCTTACTTTAGAGATCTGGACCTTTGTTTGACAAAATCACAGAAATTACAGAGGCTCTAAAATCAGATTCTGATACTACAGTTCAATCCAAAAGAGGAAAATACATGCTAAATGTTTAACTGTTACCTTTATTTTGTAGTTCTCCTACCAAACTTTAAAGGGGAGGACACCCCATCACTCTTAGAAGTAGATATGTTCCACGTTTTGGTAAGCAGGTTCATTTTATTCTTCATATTAATACTTTTTTTTGAACATAAATTTCTGTGTACTGGACTCTGTAAATAGTATCTGTTCACTTACCTGAGTCACACGATTATACATGAGCAACAATCAAAAGATTGCATATGACTGCTGTGTTTACTTTTAGTTCTGCTAACTTTCAAATCTTTGCTGTCTTGTTCTTATTAAATTTCCTTCTTGCAATCTCAGTCTTCTTTTTACCACCTCAATTGTTATTAAGCATAAAAAAAAAAAACCTTAAAAAAATGCACTCAGTTTCTTTCCCTCACCTTCCCTTCATCTAAGTCAGTATCTCACACTCTGATTCCTTCATATTGGCTCTCATTACCTTCTGTATTTTTCTTAGCCTCTTCTTTCTGTTCTTAACACAAATCTGTATTATAGATTTTTCTGCTGTTCAAAAAATCCAAAGCAAGCAGAAAACAGCAACAAAACCAAACTCGCCAAATGAAATCTGTCCTTCTATCTAATGCTTGGTCTCACCTCCCACTTTTTTTAATGTGCTTTGTCTTGTGTCAAAGAACAGAAATTAAGCTTTTTAGGAACTGGGCATGGTATATCTCTAAACTGACAATTACCATTCAACTCTGAGTTTTCTATGTGCCTAGTGCTCAAATGGTTAATACTTTTCAGTGAGTTTTTCTACACTTTGAATTAAAACTAGCAAGATGTATTTTATTTCTGTATTTTGAGTATGTTAATCTAAATGTATAGTGAGAGTATAATTGCTATCCTTCTATCTATTACCAAATTTTTGTCACTTTAATATTTGCCTGTTCCTTTTCACTGTAGGTGGGAGCTGTATTATCCTTTCCATCTTTATACTGGGAAGATGCTGTAGACTTGCAACCTTCATCAGTTAGTTCAGCCTATAACCACCTCTACCTCTTCCATCTGACAACACTGGCACACATAATGCAAATTGTCATCTCTTCAGCAGCAGGTAGACGTGTATTTGTGTTGCATTTTTCTGGCGTTTTTGCATAGTTTCTTAAAAATAATGGATTTATACCATTAGTGTCTTCCAGGTATAAATGTCCTCACAAGAAGTGGCACTTAGGCCTAGGTAGTAATAACAGTTTTCTGGTAAAAATGAAGTAGTGTTACATCAAGTTCAGAGCATTTTATTATATCGCTTCTGTGTGCTTAGGCTAAGAAAACAAAATAGTTACTGATCTATCAGTACTTGCTCCAGTCAGTCATTTCAGAGGGGTAACTTTCCCTTCTTCACTTCTTTTAAGAGAATCAAATTTCTGCCAGCATCACTGAGCTGCACAGTGATAATCCATATGGATTTGGGAAATAAAATTTTCTTTGCCCTTCAACTTAGTAAATACCCAGATCTGAAGTACAGAATCCTGTAAACCGATAGCAGAGAATTTAATTTTTCTCTCTATTTCATAGCATAGTTAAAAATTGTCTGTTGACTTTCTAGGTAGTACTTTGTTTTTTCTTCAGTATGATAGGAATTTAAAAAATCTAGACATTTAAAAAAATTTCTGTAGCTTAAGCAATGTAGGACAGCTTCAAAAGTTCAAGGGAAGGGAAGCAGTTCTTTACTGAGGATAAGCAATGAGGGTGTAATCCTCATTGCTTACAGTATTAAGTCTTTGGAGAACATTTTTAAGACAGAAAAGAGCAAATAGAAAAGAATTGAGCAAATTAAAGTGGAATTAATTCTGTAGTGCAATAATAAAAAAAATGGTTCTAGCATTTGTAAAAGAGAAGTGTGTCATGATGTGCATTTACAGTGGACTCTTCTTTTTGTATGCAGAATCCCCTACTGCTCACTCATCTGACAATAGTGAGGAGGCACAATCTGCACAGTCTTTCTGTAGAGAGGTTTGCCAGTACACCAGTGGGTAAGTAACAGTTCAGTTGTTAAATTTTCAAGTGTTAAATTTTCTTGGAAAGACAGCAGTCCACAGGATTGACCAGGACAACACAGAAGATATTAAAAAAATTACTCATTTTGTCTGGGGAGTTAGCACAGTGCCATGTGCTTTCTTCCCATGCTCCTGAGCGCTGAAATTGGTGAAAGAAATGCTCTTAGTTAAAGTGGCTACTTTTTGTGGACAGCAGAGTGAATCATTAGCCTGAGGATGAAAAAATACCTGTATCCATTGTGGAGAGAAATACATCCAACTGCACTATTTATTTTTTTTTTGCTTTGATTATTTTGGTTTAGAACTCTTGTGTTATAAATGGAAATCCAGAATGAAGGAAATGGTCCTGCTACAAAAGGGGGATAAGTGTAAAGCTGAACATTGTTGCTTATTTGAGTGTTAGTGTTAGTGCCCATTTTTTAGACTTTTTGACAGGTACAGCTGTCTAATTTGAAGATTTAATACAAGTGTGGTTCATAAATTCAGTTCTCATTCCTTGGGAAAAGGGGAAGTTGGAAGTTAAGTGCTGGTGGCTGTGTTTCACAGAATTTGGAGTACACGAGGGTTGCTTCTACACAGCTACCATTCTACCAAAGCTAGCCAAAATATGATAGTGCTAGAATGATTTGCACGATGAACTACTGCAGCTTTTTCTCATTTGTGTTTTGCAGTTGCTTTAGTCAGGATATTCCAGGCTGGCTCGTGTGGGATTGTGTTAAAAAAGGCATCATGCCTTACCTTCGTTCTGCTGCTTTATTTTTTCATTATTTGCTGGGAGTTTCTCCACCTGAGGAGCTACAACAAGGTAAATATGAGAAAACAAATGTATGACTTCCTTTGTCTTGAAAGAATTTTGAAATGTTCACAATAATTTAACAAGAGTCAATACTGGAAAGTAAGACCTGGTAAGTAAAGGAATTACGAATTCATAGAGGAAGGGACAGGCATGTGAAGCTTAGTTGTCCTGACCTGCATAAAAGAGCATTACTTCTGAGTAGATGCAAATATCTGAATTGTCAGGGATGTGTTGATAGTAAATACTTGTTGATAAAGATTCAGGGATTTAAAGAGAATTTCAGGAATTTAGGTTACATCACCTGAGAAACTGCCTGAAATGTATTTTAAAAGCCCAGTGGTTTTGTGTAGTGCTAATGTTGGTAAATGCTAAAGATACAGGGATTGAGCAAAGCAGACCCAAAAGGTACAAAGCATAATTTAAAACTTAAGCCTCTTCCTTGAAGGATCGTAATACATTACTGGTACTAACCCCAAAAATAAATATTTTGTTATGTGCCAAGATGCAGTGAAACACAGGATCATCAACTATTTGGAAAGAAGGGCAGTAATTTTTATGATTAACTGAGACAAAATATAACATGTATAATATATAACAACAAAAATACAAAATTAATTTACATAAACTCGGAACAAAGTTTTAATTTTATTAGAGTCAAATCTTTATGCAAGTCAAAATCTCTGCACATTGGGATATGCTGTTATCCTTACCAGGCATCTGGATCATTGATTTTTTAGGGAGGTGAACCAACAATGTAATTTTCTGTAGCAGAGACAATAAATGACCACCCAGCAAACTATAAAATTAGCCCAATTTTATGTAATGTTAGCACTGACCTGATTAGAGCAAAATTTAATATCATTGAGGACTGTCATAAGGATAGTGAAAAACTAAAATGCAAGTACAGAAATCTAGTGCACTTGTGTGACATATTATGCAGTAATTTAGGCAAGGAATTTTGTTATTACAGTAACTTATGCATTAAAAAATACCTAATAATATATATCAAATTTCTTTAAACAGATCCTCAGCTAATCCAAATTATTATAGCTCTGGTTAAGTTGGCAGAATAGTATCCAGTTGTACTATGTAGGAGCTATGATGAAGTTGTAGGATACAGTTATATTCAGTGGAAAAGGGATCAGGAGACGATTTCTAGTTTTGGATTAATTATTCAGCAGTGCTGAAACACTTAAGCAATCATTTGTGTTTTCTTTTCAGTTTCTGAAGAAGGGCAATTCAAGGCACTTTGTAGTTACCTCTCTCTACCTACAAATTTGTTCCTGCTCTTCCATGAATATTGGGACACAGTAAATCCACTGCTTCAAAGGTACGAACTGGGACTGGGCAGGCCATGCTCTTCTGTTGTGGTGGCCCTGTGGAATTCTAGACCAAAACTGTTAATGAATGACTGAGCTCAAATTCATACTGAAGTTCTAAATGTTTTGTATGGGTACACTGAATCTCTTAAAGCACTTCAGAAACATAAAGCACTCTCTGTTTTATGATAATTCCAATATAAATAATTATAGTTTAAGGGACTAGTGCTTGCAGACCTCTATGAAACCATTCAGACAGAATGGTTTATTTTAAACCATTGCTTGTTTGATTTAGCACTCAGTGTTCATTTGCCGATTTTTAATCTGTCTACAGCAAAAGTGCTGATTACACGAGCTATAAAATGAGAATGTGGAAAATCATGTAGCTGGCAGGGTGAGGCTTTGTATTATTTCTTCTCATCATTTGCAGAATAGACTGGTGAATATTGAAATTGGCTTAATGGTTAAAAGGTACAATTTGAACATTATGTACATTGCCGTCTGCAGTCACAGAATCATAGAATGTTAGAGGGTTGGGATGGACCTTAAAGATCATCTGGATCTAACCTCCCTGCCATGGGCAGGGACACTTTCCACTAAACCAGGCTGCTCCAAGCCTTATTCAGCCTGGCCTTGAACACTTCCAGGGTTGGGGCGTCCACAACTTCTCTGGGCAACCTGTTCCAATATCTTACCATCCTCAGAGGAAAGAATTTCTTCCTAATTTCTAACCTAAATTTCTCCTCTTTCAGTTTGTCAAAGTAACAGTAAAGAAAACATTCTTTCTTTAGAAGTAAAGAAAGAATTGGTTAAATTCTGCATTCAAAACCTCAAATTAAATGAACAAAACCACCACACCTCATCCCCAGTTAAGGCTAAACCAGCTATATTGTGTTGGAGAATGTGTATTTAACATGACCATTTGAGCACCTGGTGGCAATAATGATTATTCCTGGTTCTTGGCAGAATTCTCTGACTCACATTAGGTTTTACTGCATTGTTGTTTGGTTGGGTTTTTTAACCTCTACTTGTTTTAACCTTTGTTGTCTAGATTTCTTCAATTTAGGGTCATTTTGAACTGTTGATTTCCAACAGTCCATATAGCTGACCTAAACAGTTCCCTACATACAGTTTTATTATGATCAATTCCATTTGTAGTATATATTATTATTTATAAATTAATGGATTCATTTTTGCAAGTAAACTATTAAGTTTGTCTTACTTGTTCCTACATATTTGCTTAAAGACATAGAAGTGTTTCTAAGAGAACACAAATACGATGCTTGTGAACATGGGGAAGGATCACTAAAAGCAGGATTAACAAATAGTTACAGTGCTACAGAAGAAGAGATTTCAAGTAGGAGGCTGCATATTTAACATAATAGTAACAGTTGCCAAATCATCGTGCAGGTTCCCATATGTTTTTTCACAGAATCTTATTTCAGAAGACTGAATTTGATGATTGTTGAGAAATGTGTTAAATGAAGCATACTAGATTGACCATCTGCTGCAGTTCTTTCTCCCTTCTTTTTTTTTTTTTCTTTTTTTTTTTTTTTTTGGTAGAAATTACTTAAAAGACATCTTAAACATACCAGTTCCTCTCTTCAGTAACTGGCCAGTGCCTGCCATTGTTTTGTGTGATAGACATGTTTGGCCATTCTAAGCAATTATGTAGTAAACCATGGTAAAACAGCCATTAGGTGATGATTATTTAATAAAAGCAGCAAATGTTTTTCTGTTAGAATGCACAATATTTATTTATGCTGTATCTTCTAGCACATGTATTTCAAAAGGTTCTGTGTATTGTAGCCAACACTGAGGAACTGAGTATGTCTGAAGACTGCTTGCATTGTTGAACTCTGTGTAAATCTAGTGGTTTTATGTGCATGATGGTATTTTTAAGTCTTTTTTCACATAGGTTTTTCCTCCTGTATTGCAAAACATTCTCCTGAAGGAAACTATTAAAAAACACCCCTGTTTTTTTCTTGCAAAGTTTTAGGTAGAACTGTCAATGCTTTTTATCAGTGTTTTGTGTAGGCTTATCACTTAGTTTAGTTTAATGAACCTAAATGTAGTTTAATAAACCTAAATATATATTTTTATTAAATGCTGTCATCTGCAAATGTTTTTTTGAAATAGGTGGTGTGCTGATCCAGTGGTGTTAAGCTGTTTGAAAGGGAAAAGCATTGCAATAAGGTAAGTTTATTGTTGTTGTTTTCTTCTGGTTTTGACTTAAAACACTTGAAAAATTGAAATGCTTATTGTGGGCAAGTCAGAGACTTCATGTTTAATTCCTTCTGCTCTACTGCCTAGTACATTTCTCTTTAAATGTCTTGTTTATTATTCCTTATACATTGACTCTTTATCGAGATTGTACAACATTGTTAGACAAGTAACCTGTCCTGCTCTAGGAAAGAACAAAAGCTAACTGAAATAGGAAATGTCTTCATACATGTAGGTTATGTGTGAAATTTAAGTGCAACACCTTTGCTGGAATATAGAAATGTTCAAGCTCCCTTGTGGAGCATCTCATTTGAGATTTCAGGACTGAAGAATTGCTCTAGAATTGTGGACTTCTGCAGAAATGACCAAAAGCTTAGCAGGGATTTGTGGTTATTTAGTCCATTGTTTGCTTTGATCTTTATAATTCTCATAATACTTCTATTCCACTTACCCAGGTATCCTAGGAAAAGAAATCATTTAATAGAGCTTCCTGAAGACTACAGTTGCCTTCTGAATCAAGCCTCTCAGTTTAGGTAAGATGTGGCATATTTGATTGTTTTCTTACTTTTTTGCCACTTTTAGTGAATTTTATATTCTTACAGTTACTGTAACTGCTATTGAAAGAATACAGAAATTATTTTGTAGTGAAGGCATTGTTATGGTTATACTGACCTATACTAGCACCTGTTCATTTTAAATGTGAAGCACAACAGCTTGCTAAATGAAGTCATTTGGGTTTGATAAGACAGCATATAAAATTTTTATAGCTTAGTCTGCTGGTCATTTTTCTTCTGCGGAATGTGCATTTGGTTTGGCCATAAGCCTGAAATTATTTTTGAACTGGACACACAAGCCCAGATGATGGCACTGTTTTATGCCAAGAAGAGTGAATCATAGGATAATTGAGGTCAGAAGGGACTTCTGTTGATCATCTAGTTTAACCTCCTACTCAAAGCAGATATCTTGCAGATAATTAATTTCAAACAGTGTGAAAATACAACATAAGGAGGCAGATATGTTATGTGATTGTGATATAGTACATCTTAGGTTTTTGTTTGATTGTGATTTGGGGTTTTTATTTGGTTGGATAGGTCTTTTTGGGTTTTCTTAAGGAACATGAACCTTTAGCTAACATTTCTTTTGAAGTTTTGATTTCTACTGTGACATGCTGTTTATGCCTCTTTTAGATGCCCACGGTCTTCTGATGATGAACAAAAGCACCCAGTATTGTGTTTATTCTGTGGGGCAATGTTGTGTTCTCAGAACACTTGCTGTCAGGAGCTGGTGAATGGGGAGGAGCTGGGAGCCTGTACTTCTCATGCTCTTCAGTGTGGAGCTGGAGTCTGCATGTTTCTCAAGTAAGTAGCCAGAATTCACAACATTGTCAAAGCATTTGATTCTTTTTGTCTGAGGTAACTTTGACATAAATTATAGCTCACCAGAAAGGGAAGAGCCTGCTTGGAGTTGTATTTTAAATGTAGCTATTCTTTTCTTTAAGAATCAGGGAATGCAAAGTTGTCCTCATTGAAGGTAAAACCAGGGGCTGCTTATATCCTGCACCCTACTTGGATGAATATGGAGAAACAGATCCAGGTCTAAAGTAAGTAAAAGCTTGACTTCCTGCCTTTCCATTTTTATATCTCTTTCCTTCTTACACTCATTGGACAACACATTCTTCTGGCTAGTGTGTACAGCACTGTATGTGATGTGTGTCTTGGCCTGGGGAACCAATGGCAGTTTCCAGTCAGAAATGGGTAGTTTATAATGAGAAAATACATTTTTTTGGTACTGTTAAACTTTCTTGTCTCAAAAATGCTCTGTATGCATTTCACCAGAAACATGTGAGAGCTGCCATTGCTGAAATGTCATCATAGAAATGGCAGTCATTGCTTGTCACAAGTAGAGATATTTTTACATTTCCAATAGACTTGTTTGGAATTTAATCAGTATTTAATTAGTCTAGAATTAATATTAGCCTATTAATTGGACAGTTAATTGGCATATTAATAGCCTATTAATTGGACAGTTGCTATTCTGATATGCTAACTGGTTATTCTCTTTTCCTCTCTGAAGAAGAGGCAATCCCCTGCACTTATGTCAGGAGCGTTACCGGAAGCTCCATCTGCTGTGGCAGCAGCACTGCATCATAGAAGAGATTGCCAGGAGCCAAGAAACAAATCAGATCTTCTTTGGATTCAACTGGCAGCTGCTCTGAGTCTCTAGATTTTAGTGAAAACTCTGACCTGTGGCAGTGCTTTGGAAAAGGAAAGGAAGGTGGCAGTAAAAAGTCTACTCAAGTGGTTTCTGTAGTTCAGACAATTAATTGATGGATTCTCTAGGTTGGATGTATCACTGATGCATTGAAACAGAAACTCATATCATACATTTTCCTCTTCTTTTCTTTCAAAAAAAAAACCCGAAAATCAGATTCTGTAATTATTACTGAACCGGAAATATTTCCATTTTTTTCACAAGTTTGGATTGTTTTACATGTTTTCATGAGGACACTTCCCAAATGCTGTTTTTCAGAACACACACCACATTTGTCTCTTCCATGCCTTGAGAACATATCTAAATGGTGTTGCCAAGGAAAAGCCTCCTTTACTTTCTTCCTGGGTTCTTTTTCCAGGCTTAGTGAAGCTTTAAATAGATCAAGATCATATTGAAGTGGAAGTGGTGCCAGGTCTTAAGTCACCTGCAGCAGCAGGTACAATAAAAAATAAGTTTTACAGAAAAAGCTTGTATTAAGATATACCTTGGGATTTAATAAAGAGTTTTCACTGATGAATGAAAACTCATTCTTTAAATGAGAAGTGTGGAATAGAAAGTGCATGGAGAGATTACCATCTTGCTTGTTGCATCAAAAAATTAAGTCAGTGCTTTTTGCATTGCCAGAACTGCACTTTATCTGATGAATTTATCCTCCATTAATGTATATCATAAGAGTTCTGGGGCTTCACCATTTGCCTAGGTTGTGGTTAGTTTTACTTCTTTTACAGTTTGTCTTCTGAGACCTTCCCCAAGAATCAAAAGTGAAAATACTGCAGGTATGTAGTTGTGGTGTAGCTCTGTAAGCTGTACACGAACTAGAGACCTCAGTGGAGTAAACAGCCTTCAAAGCTATCCCTGGACTTAAATCAAGGCCCAAAAGCAGCAGGTTTTAGAATCAGAAATAAGTTTGCCCTTATCTAAGGGATTTTCCTCTCAGTATCTTCTGTCACTGTTGTTTGGAGAATGTTTTGGAGTCTGCATAAATGAAATTGTGCGTTTTGGGAGGCATGTTCAGTGGTTCAATGCCAGGTAAAGGAGAAGAGGGAAGAAAAGGTGGTTAAATCTGTCTCTTTGCCTTTCAGTAGTTACTAGCACATTGTGATTGAGCTCTCTCTCAATGATGTGATTGTGCTTCTGTTCTAAATGTTTGTTGTTCTGTTTTCTGAATTTCAGCCATTATATACATGAGGGAATTTGTAATGTGATGGGTAAAAACTCTTTCACATGGCAATGACATCTCCTGAGAAAGTTTGAAGTTGTCACTCATACCCTCCAGTTCCCTTTCCCTTTGCTATTTGTGGATTCTTTTGTGCCATTGTAATCAGGCTTTCAAGGTAATCAAGGGGAGGTTTTCAAATTAATGTCTGAGTGGTTTTGTATGATTTCTTTTTTGTTTTGTTTTCTTTTCCCACAATTACATGAGAGATGGTAGAATCACAATTAATGATTTAGATTTAAATACCATTCTTCTGGGGTTTTTAAAAATGTGTTTTGCGTATGTATGTATGAGTGCACTGAACAGCACTATAACTTATCTAAGTATGGAATACCAATGATCTCAAACATTGTTCTGGTTTCAAATACTTTTTAAAAACTTTTGCTGTAATCCTTCCCCAGTGGTATAAAAAGTTGGCTTTGATAAATTTTCCAGGTATTCTCTTTCTTGAAATTAAGACCATTCTCCTTATTTTGATTCTGTCAGATTTTAAACCTGAATATTAAACTCTTAGAAGGCAAACGTTAATGCTGTTAGTCTTCTCTAAAACATGTTTGAAATGCATACTGAGTTTAGAACAGCTGTCATGAAAACTTGCATGCACTGGTGATTTTTATATCATCAAAACACTGCTTACAAACAAAAATATTGAATTAAGACTGGCAAATGCCTCATTGATGCCGAACCAGTATTCTCTTTCTGTTTCCCTCTGATATTTACATATTCAGTTATCAGAAACTTTCAGTTATCTTGCACTTCACTGATACAAAGTTTCCATTATCCAATATACAGTGAGATCACTTTATTTTGTTTTCTGTCTGAACTGAGTATACAAGGACAGGAGCTGGTAAGAGCGGGTGAGCTCCTTTAAAGCTCTGGAAATCTCTTTGTAGCTAAAGAAGCGGGAGAGGAAAGTTGAGTCTTTCTGTACGTTTGCACATACTAATCTAGCAAATGGGCTCCCCTGTAATTCACTGACTAGCGTGGTCATCTTTCATTTCATAAATTACTATGCAGTTTTGTTCACTGTGAGTATAATCTGTATTTAGTGACTGCAAGATGCTTATGCCACTTATTTCTGTTCCATCCAAGCTGACAGAAGTTATTTGATAATGCACATACTGGTATCTTAAATTGCAAAAATGTAAATTTGAAACTTGTATAATGTTCTTGTGCTTTTGAAATAAAATATCTTGTATATGTATATTTAAAAAAAAGGAAATAAAGTAACTTCTCATAGATTATTCAGTTTTTATTTGGAGGCACTTTGGCACCTCACAGTTCATTTTACAAGAGTGTTATAGTGGTGTCTGTCAGTGTGGGAAAGGAAAAGAGCTGGAAAATGGTTGGTAAACTATCAGTTTTCCATGTAGGCTGTATCTTGGTTGTACTATAAGGAATGGTAGCATGCCTGTTCTCATGTAAAGATATGCTCCACTTGAAACTTGTCCTAGTATTTTACAGATGCAAATTCCTACAGTGTCTACATAAATTTCTAAAAGAAGTTAAAAGTACAGAATTAGTATTTATATGCCCTGAAACTGATCTAGTTGAGTGCTTCTGGTTTTGTATCTTCTTGAAGAGCTGGCTGTACTGTTTGGCAGATACTTAGCCTCTAGAAAGGGAAACTTTATGGTGTTAGTCTCTTGTGCTGTGTGATACATACTTTAAAAAAAAAAAAAAGTGGTTTATTATAGATGTAAGCAAACAGTCAAGACATCTTTTACATTGATATGGCCAGTACTTCTTGCTCTTTATGTTACAGGCTGCTGGTTGTCATCATGTTCTCACTGCTTTGGGCACCATTTGGGTGTTAATGATGTTGCTCTTTATGCTTATTCTTAGTAAATGGTTTTTAAGAACTGAATTCCTGCAAACGTAGAAGGTAGAGATAGATTGAAGTCTACTAACAAAAATGTTCTGAAGAAAATTAGAACAAGAATCCTGTTAATTAAGGAAAAAAAAAGAAACCACAGCACTATTTCTTTTGTAATCAAAATCTCAATTTACAAAGCTATATAGAGGAATATTTTCACTATTATATGTTCTGCATTATGTTTGAAATCCACTTATTTTCTAGACAACAGCCTTGAATAATCTCTAATATAAACTATTCAGATTCACAATACAACATCTATGTTGTTACTTTGATTCTTCTAACCTATTACTTGACAAGGTGTTCAAAGATATTTTATCAAAAATAGAAGTAGTTTCATATCTGTGGTGCAGTCTCTTCTGTTTGTTTTTATCAGTATTTTCCAGGTAGGTTAAATTGAAAGGTTGATACAGGAAAAAATGGCTAGTAATGAAAATCCACTTCCTTACATGTGTCTCAAATCTAGTTATTTCTAATCCTAGCTGCATTTCTCTGAAGTTGCATTCAGTACAGTCAAAATCGTTCATGAAAGTGAAGTTATGTAAAGGAAATTTGCACTGAAGGAGAGCAAGCTGAAGTTCCAAGAGGTGATATATACATGATTTTGTGTAATGGTGAGTAAGAGATCAGGTACAGAGTTAAACATGAGACATTACAATGGGACTTGACTTATTGCTGTTCATGAGATCAGTGTCAAAAAAGGAACATAGTTTGTGCTGCATAAATACAGGTTGTCAAACAACTTAGAGTCCATCCGACTTAATTTTAGGTTTCTAGGCTTTATGCTTGAGTGAATGAGCTGCAGCAAAATGTTGTGAAGCACAAAGTGGGGACTGTGGATTTCATGATCATTTGAAGTCCTAGCTGTATTCATGAAGATGTGTGCTTAGCCTTTTTCAGAAGACTGCAGAATGATATCTCTCCTCCTTAATTGTGCTTGAAATTTAATATTGGCCTCTTCGGGTACAGGAATTGAGATGCTCATCCCAAGGTACCAGTTCTTGCTTGAACTGTGTTCATTTCAACAAAATCCTAAATGTGCTGCATGTTTGTTTCTTACTATTTTTTCTCTGTGACCAACATAGAGCAAGTGTTTTCAGTGGCAATGAGGAAGGTTTAAAGGAAGAACATAGTACATGCAATTTCTAAAGAAACTCCCATTGTGCCTTCACCAGAAAGTCAACATTACAGTGTTTAATTTTATTTTTTAAATTAAGAACTTGATAAAGAAGACAGTTTTATGCATAGGTAAGTTCCTTACTCTGGAATTTTCTGTATTGTTATAAATTTTGGACGGATTAGGCATTAGTAACAAATAGGATAAGAAGTGTCCCCCGAATCGTATTTATTTCTGTATCTGAGCAGATGCCCTGGCTTAAAGGCTTGGCTCACTAATGCCATCTCTGTCTTTATGAATTACAGAGAATTAAAGATGGAGTCTGTGCTGCCTGAGTTTGTTTCCTTGAGCCTGAGTTTGTTTCCTTTGTTTCCTCTGGTGTTAAATACTGCAGGAAACCCAAACTATCGTGACAGGTGCTATAAAGGAAGCCAGATATGTAGGGTGTAGCACTTCCATCTTCTGAGGAAATCAATAAATACAAAGCAGAGAAGAAAGTATTTATAAACAAAAGTAAATTTTATCCTGATACTGTGAAATGAGTGATGATCTTTTTATAATGTATCCCTATTCGTGGAGACTCTGAATGCCTAGACAGATAATTAGCAATGTAATGACTAAGTGATTACTGGTAGTAGGTCAGACAAGGCCTGTTGCCTGTGAGATGTATGCTAAAAGTAAGCTAATTTCAAAACCAGTCACATTCCACTGCTGCAGTTTGGGGCAGTTAGCTGAGAGACAAAGGTTAATGTCCTAAATGCTGATTAGTCTTTTATGGTAAAATGTGTTTTCTTCATATGCAAGTAAATGAGCTGTGTGGGGGCCAGAGCAAATTGTGTAGCTGGATACTTACACCTCTGCTCTTTGTGGTAATGTGTTGCAGCTGCTGCTGAATGGCATTTTTTTGTCTTGACAGAGATGCTGAGGCTGGATCATCAGTTCACTCTTGCTTCCAAATCTGTTTTTTTCAGAGCAGATTCTTGACAAACGCATTAACTAGAAAGCTATCAAAAGAGTAAGCTCACAGTTCTTACAGTTCTTATAATTCTGCCAGCTTTAGTTATTGAGGTCTGGGACTGTTTTACCAAAAATAGAATAAAATTGTCTTGAAGTGACTGCTATTGACTGACACAGGTGGCACTTGGCATACTTATCTGAAAAAAATTACACTGCATTTAAAGAAAAACATGCAAAATCTGATTAGTTTGCAATACAAGGAGTGTCTTTTTCTTGATCTCTCAAGGAACTACAACTTTCTGCATTCATTCTTTCACCAGCAGCTCTATAATTAGCTAATACAGGCTGGAAGTACTTCTGGTGCTCAGAAATGGCTGAAGGAATTACACACCAGTTTTAATCACCCACTGGGCAAATTGATTGCAGTGAAGACAAGAAGTAGGCATACAGGTAAGTGCAGTGCAAAGGGAAGAATTAACAGTTCTTGTAGAAAGAAGTCTCAGCTTATAAATCTAGTTCTTTGAAGGGTTTTAACATACTTAAGTGTGGGCCTGTCGTGTTAGGCAGTGAAGGAATTCCAGTTGAAATTATGGTCAAGCACACAGCCTGCTGGAATTACACTACAAGTTATTACATTGCACAATTTATTTACAGTATATCCTTATAGTATAATTTTTGCTTTTTCTCATGGGATACAACAGTTTTTAGGTAAAGAAAATTTTACTGTTATTTTGCACAGTTTCTAAAGCAGGAATGATTGTATTTTAAAAATTTCCATCATAAAATTTCTTTTACTTGATTATCCAAAGAATGCACTCACAGCAGTAACATGTTAAATATTTCATTTGGTCTTTCCACCTCTGTTTTTTTATTGGTTCTTTTTTCCTGCTGACCATTAACGATCAGTTACAGTCATAGAGCATCCTGTAACTACAGGTGTTTTGTGCATTGCAGGCTTTCAGTCCATGCATTGACAAAGCTCCTGAGCACTGTAGCAGGGGCATGATGTGTGAGCTGTCAGTCTGTCTGCCTTCATTGATTACAAATAATCTCTTACCTTCCCACCCCTAGATCAGTGTGCTAAGTACTTTTGAAACTAGGAGCTTTCAAGCATCTAGGATCATCAGTGTTTGTTTCATAGGAAGTATCTACTTGTTTTTGAAGGTGTGCTATCACATGCTAGTTGGAAGTTTAAATATCCCTGCACAAGCTGGCAGTTTTCTTAAGCAGAGAACTCCTTTCAGCTGTGCCCTTTGTCTTTCAGAGAAATGGGGCAACTAGCTTTCTCTAGACTATTGGAGGGGAAAATAAAAAGGTACTTCAGACATTTTGGGAAAAACAAGTGAAATACTTCTGTTGAATACTTCTATTGCCTTCCCCTGAAATTCACATGGCAGATTCTTGTAGGCTGTAATATATGTATATTTCTGTTAAAGTTTCCCCTTTCCTAACTTGCACCAGCAGAATCTTCATTTCAGTTTTTGTATTCTTTTTATAAATAAGTTTTTTATCCAGTGTAATAATTTCTTTTGGGATTTCCCTGCTCCTGGGATTTTTATAGGTGTAATGACATCTTTGGTACCTATTCAACTAATCTGTACATTAGTACATGTAGACCTACCCTGTCTGAAATATTTGTTTGTGTATAAAGCTTACTCTGATGCATTCAGACCATGATAGAAATCTGTAAGTAAAAGAGGGAAAGTGGGGGAAATTCCAGAAGTTTCTTGCAGTGTTGAGAATCAGGGATTTTACAAGTAAAAACACATCCATCCAAAGAAGTATCAACATTTTTGGAGCGGTCACCAGTCTGGTTTGTTCTTCAGTTGTTTTACTAGTTTTTCTACCTTTTTTTCCCCCACCAGATAAAATCTGGTGACTTTAGGACTGTAATAGAACAAAGCTACACTTGTGATGTAATTTCTTGGAAGATTTGCCTACCTAGCTGCAGGGATAGATTTTGTTGTAATATTAGTTTTGTCACAGTCTGTGTTTTGAACATTAATATTGGGGTCGTTCATGCCTGAGACAGTGGAGATCTGGTTGGCTTTGCCAAGATTCTTAATGATGCTGATGTTGTATTTGGCAGTTTCCACAAAACTGTTTTCTAGTAGCCAACCATCTGATTCACCCTCCAGATCTCCTAGCAGAAGGACATTCTTCATGGCTGTCTGTAGGTACCGGACACCAATCAGTACAGAGAGCTGTAAGAAACAGTTAATGGTTAAACAGCTGAAATTGCAGCCTCAGTCCTATCGCTCAGTCGGTTTTCTGACTTGTGTATTTACAGGCCTCATAACTGTGTAAAGCAGACAGCCTCTTTATCCTAGCAATATGTCGAACAACTTTTTCAGTTAATTACATTTTAAAAGAAAAATAGCAGGGACAGATGGATTGATTCTCTCTTCATTCTTCAGGTAGCAATCCTCCTTGCATATAAATACCTAGAATTACTTGTGAACCTTGTAGCCTCAGAAACTGCAGCTAACTGATGTAGAATGGATGATCAGTTAATGGAACCATCAGTCACTGGGAAAGAAAAAATTGCAGTGTGTTAATTTCAGTGGATTTTTTTTTTCCACTGAAAACATTGATTAAATCAATATTTCTTCCAAGGAGGTTTAATCATTTCTGTGTAAGCCATATGTGTCAAACATGCCAAGGCATGAAAATTAAGAAGGATGGCGTATAGCAGAGGCTCAGGTCTAAGCTTAGAAAAAAGCCCCTCTTTCATTGTTCTGTTGGAATCAAGATCAGCTTGTCAATATTTAGGGAACACAGAGAGCTGCCTCACAGCTTTTCACATGCTTCAGGTTATTTCTGGCACCGCAATCCCTCCTAGAACTGCCTGAGGACTGTTGTGAACTACTTAAATGACAATGTTAATATTTATGTAATAAATAGAGCAATAGTCAGAAACCTAAAACATACTAAAAAAGTAAGAAAACTGTATTGGAGCCTGTGCCATTGGGGAGTCCTTTACTTGCAGATGACAACATCCAGAGAGCTCTTCCTTACAGACGTCAGCAGGAACACTGCAGCTTTGCAGGCGTGTAGCTTGCCTGTGATGTGCTTATTTTGATTGCATAACCAGCAGCCCAGTCTACTTCTAAAAGGATGATATGCCACGACTGCAAGTACTGTCTATATGGTGAAACTATGCAATATAAAAAGGAGGCTTTGAGATATTAATAAAATGCTCACTTTTAATTATAAACAAAATTAATGCATTGAGCCAAAGACCTACTCATACTTTATATATTTCTTAAAACTCACTTAAAACAACACTCAGACCTTCTCACCAAATTTCCTTGCAGTTGTGTCACTGTATGTACCATCCTGTATCTGATCCCATAAATGCATCAGGGAAGGGAATATGCTATATTCTGTTGAAAAAGCTCTATAAATTACATACATGCTTTCTGATAGTTCTCATCCTCAACAAGATTTCCTTCTACTCTGTGGACTTTGGAAAAATTGTCTTTGCTAAAAGAAATCCTACAATATTCCTGAAGTGCTTGTGGACCTTATACTGGATGCTGAGCACTTCTCATGTGTTACACTGTCATTGTTTCCATCCTGGAGAGACAGAAGACTGATTAATCTAATAGAGAGCATTTTTGTGAGACTTACCTCAAACAACCAAATAAGCAATGCTGCAATGCCAATGGATCTCATGATACCAGTGTAGTAATCCAGCAGGGCCTGTCTGCACCCCTTCATCCAGATATTGAGCTCCTCTGTGAGGAAATCGTAGTTGTAGTGAGCGCTGTTGTTTGTCAGCTGGTACTGGATGCAGGGCCGTGGGGAGCTGGGGTTGCAGCAGCTGAAGGGGACTCCATCCACCAAGAACTTCCCATCAACGTTGCTGTTCAAACGGCTGCAACAGGACAAAGTCTGGGCATTACAAACCTGGTGGCAGCAGCAGGCAGTGCCTGTGATTTTAGGAAAGGGAGTGACACAACTCTGCTGCAATGTAGGCCTCTCCAACATAACAAAAGGAAAACGAGGATATACTTTCAACTGGAAAAGTTGTTTACAACAGGAACACTGAATGTTGGATTTGCTGTATTTAACTGTGGTGTAGGAGATGATGCCTTTTTAGGTATCTTTGTGCTGAATACTAAAGACAATTTTTCAACTTGTTTATCTTGGTGGAATTCTAATGGAAGTTATATACTTGGAAATCCTGTGTTTCACTACTTCTGGATTAATCTTTCAACATAATCATTCCATGAGAGAGATCCTAATACAAGAACAACTTTGTATGCCACAGGAACCACTGGAAGTCATCTGCTGGTCTTTTGCCACTGTACCCATTGCAAGGGCTGGTCCAGCACATGTTTTGAGACTGGTTCACAAGGGATTTTCTACTTCTTGTGACTCCACTTTCTGTAACTTTAAAAAATGTATTTATTGCTAAAAATGCTGCTTTCCCTCCTCTGTAAGATTAGGAGGAAAACAAGTGGTGAAAGAAGAAACATAAAGAGGAATAGGGAAAAAAAAATCATAAGATGGGAAGAGAACGCAGTCTCAAATTAACCAAGATTTTCTGAAAGATAAATGAATCCTTGGCATGTGTTTTCTTCAGAGAAAGATACTGTCCAGTTTCTGGAAAATTTCTAAGATGCTGAGAGACACTCTCACACCTTGGGGAAGCAGCCTCTGAGCATGTATCTATTTTTATGCTTGGTGGAAAAGGCTGATTTCCTGAGACAGCCCCATGGCTGAGAACCATGTTCTGGTTGATCAAGTCCAGGCCATTTGCTCTTTGTAAGGGGACCAGAATACATGATAATTTTCACTTAGATATACAGCATTTACTATTTGCCAATAGTAAATTTTCTAGTATTTTCCAAAACTGACTCATTTATTAATGTTTTCAAGTTATATTTTTCTGTTCCAGTACAGCTGATCTAAATGAGGGGGAAGGAAATCATTACAAAAAGCTCATTAGGTAAACAGAACGAGCAGAAGCACTGTGGTCCAGTCTTGATATTGCATTTGGGACCTTCAAATCAATAAATGTAACCTTCAAATGTAACATAAACTGCTAGGAAGTTCAGTATTTGTGTCAGTGCTGTGATGGCAGAAATATTGTTTTATTTTATTGCTGCGAGCCCACTAAATACAACCTCCTATTTTGTTTCTTGTCCTTTTCTTCCTCTCTTTTTAATTTGGGTTGTAGTGTTTTTTTGTTTTACTTAAAATTCTCTCAAAAACATTTTCCTCAAAGATCTTTCCAGGTAAACCAGGAAGTTCACCTGCCATTTCCCACTCCCATTAGGAGTGGCATAGGCATGACTTTTTCTCCATTTTCAAGTCTAGCTTTTCATTTTGTTGCCATCATATCCCTGGTGATGGCAACAGAATGGAATCAATGCAAATGAGTCCAAATAATCCACTGAAAATAGACTGAAGGTGTGAGCCATGTCGTGACCACAGGCAAAACCAAGCACTGAAAGGGAATGGAGCCAGAGAGGCACAAACCAGAGAGCTCCAGTGTGGGAGGAGAAGAGAAAGCTCACAGAGGAGAGGAAGACTAGCACATTATCAAAGGGAAGGTCTTACCTGGGATGGCAAAATGCCCTCTGTGTTTCAGGGCATTATATATATTTAATGACCCCAATATAGTACAGCATTTAAGATGGTTGAAATACAATCTCTTAAACTGGGTTTTAAGCTTTTCTTTTGATTCCAAGCACCAATTAAAACACAATTAAAACAATTAAAATTTTGTTCTGGGAGTGTTATAAAGAGGAATCCTCTTTCTACTGCCAACAGTAGCAGTTTTCAGACTGGGGTTATATCCTCCTGCCCCTGTGTTTCCTTTGCCAGTGGCAAATTTAAAAATTTAAAAATTATGTCATTTGTGTTTTGGTACTGTTAGAAGGGAAGACCTCAGTAAAAGTATTGGTGGAGCAACACATTCACTGCCATTTGCTGTTGCAATTCAAAGTTGGTATGGTATTGTAAAGTAAAAATTTGCTTTTGAGCAAAGATTATTTTTACCCAACCAAAGTAATGGTAGCATTGTACTGCTGTAGCCTCATGTTCCTACCATTCCCACTGACTGTTTCCATGCCTTGTTAAATTGTGGAGTTGGCAATAGAGCTGTAGAAGAGGGTTTTGCAGGAAGGTGAAAAGTTCAGTTTTGCAAAGGTTACATGTGAGTTCACAGTATGTCAGATCTCACCTGCTTTGCCTCTTGATCTACAAACTACTGACACAGAGTACAAGTTGAAACCAAGAAAGATTTGATTCCTTCTCTATCCTCTCAGAACATTACCAGCTGGGCTTTGCTTCCAATGATTTCATAACAAATGTGTCACTACCAGATTTTTGGAAATCATGGTATAGTTTTGTTACACAGCACCAACTTGGATTCTGCCAGTCAAGATAAAATTAAGCTATTTATCCACAGCAAAAGAAATTTGCAAATTATTTTCCTCACACACATTTCACTGCCACCTTCTGCCTAAATGGGGCAAAAGCTAACTGACAGTGTCTTCTCAAAACAATGGCAGAGCACAGATGAACCTGCAGAAGAAAACACAGCTTAATGAAAACCCTGTGTAAAACATTACTGTTTCTGCCTCTCTCACAGAAATAAAAGGAAGTATATTTTACTTTTGACCTCACACTAAGCTACTACTCTTAAATCCCTGGGGATTGTCTTTGTTGTCATGTCACTTTTCAGCATACACCCAAGAGTTGAAACAGCTCTGGTCAGCCTGTTCTGTGTGACACTTTCTAACTTCGCTCTTGAGAATGCCTGTATTGCTTTATTTCCACAGACAAGTGTCTTCTGGATGCTGATGCCCTCTTGTTTGTATTCTCCTAGGTCCTGCCCTCTGGTATATTTGCAGCTCTCTGTATATGCTTTGCTATGATGGCAGTTTCAAATTGCAAATTCTGTACAACTAAGACATTTGGCCTCTGTTTCTCTGGCTTTATTGTCACTGATTTTTGAGTTCAACAAAATGCAGCATTTACAATTTCCAGTCAAGCTCTTTCCATTTGTCTTTCCTGGGAATACAAAGCTACCACTCTCTTGTCAGTGAAGACCTTTTTCAGCTTTAAAAGAATTATTACAGGCTGGATTGTCTACTTTTGGAAGTTTTAATTTTTACCTTCTCTGTAAGTATTACCACTCTTCTTTTTGAGCATATGATTTCACAGTTGCTACATCATGTGAAGCACCACCAGCAGAAGGAAATGGGGGATTTCTGCTTTTTATGCAATGTGTGTGCTGTTTGGCATTTTCTCACATGTGAACATACAGATTTGAACTTGGGATTGCAAAGTCTAATACCTTGAAGAAGAGAGGTCTTTCAGTGCTTAGAATTGACTGTGCATTGTACTGATAGTACAATCCTTTTTTCTTACTGTTATCAGCTCACTACAAATGAAATTAAAATTTTGAGGTAGCTAATTCACCACACTGAAAAAGGAAACACATCTTCGCTTTGCCTAGCACCCTAAAGGCTTAGCAAAAGGCAAATTCTGATTGTGCATGTATTTAGCATATTTTGTGAGTAACCTGGTAATTCTACATTTTTTTAAATTAAGATAGAAAGGTCCAGAAAAAAGGCCTTTCCAGCCTCGTACTTTGTCTTCTAGAATTTTTTGTTATGACTGATAAATACTTACTCCAGAACCTCCTTGGAAGCCATATTCAAATACCGAGGAGATACCCACTGAATTTCAAACCAGTCTCTAAAGCCATTGTTTCCACAGCAACGGAATCTGATTTGTAACAAATCCACTGTTTTCTTTAAGAAACATCGCCCAGGTATGTCTGTGTCCTTATAGAACTTAATGGCATCCCTCAGTCCCAGATAGAGAGACTCTTCCAGCTCATTCCTCATGGTATAGCACATGAGAGCACCCACCAGGATGCAGAAGGTGAAGCAGAAGGTACATACGATGTATGGCAGCATTACTAGTTTCCAGCGAGAGAACTTGTTTGCATCTGAGCAGTCATAGCAGATTTTGCCTCCCAGAAAGTTGATGATACATGCTATGACCCCTACAGAGATCAGCATGTTGGGGACAGAGTTAATGTCCCCTTTTGCCATCACTTCATTGCGCTTCTTGATCTCTATTTTCAGAAAGAGGCCAAGACTGAAGAGAATGATCCCACTCACTACAGAAACCCAGTTGAGGATCCACAAGATCTGAGCCAATTTGTCCCGCTTGGTTTTGGTGAATTTGACTTTGAGGACAGCCATAGTCACACACGCATTAGGAAAAGAAGCGTAGGTCAAGGGAAGCTCATAAGCTGATTAGGAGCATGGATCCAAGGCGTGCAGTAGAAATCTGAAGAAGAGGGAGAGAGATTACTGTCTGTTTGACCAGGTATTTATAGAGCCTACAAAAGAACTTCCTGCACAGCCTCACGCACTCTGAGTCCTGCCAAGGGAGTGCCCCAGTGAAATTTATTGCTCAAATTTTGTAACAATGTGAATCACTTAAAAAAATAAAAATACTAAGGACCAACTAGAGCAATTAAAAATAAGTGAATAGTATGAACAGAGACCCTGGATTCCTATGAATTTTTTCAAGACCAATTTCTGTGCAGACCTCATATGTAAAAGTGAACTGGTCTGCTGTCTTTCCCTTCAGAAGACTCCTAATGTCTTTCCCTTCTACTTGTTGCCTGTATTTTGTTAAAAAAATTATAGGTATTTATTATTATTAGATTCCTTTGTTATGGTTAGGTTTGTGTTCAAAATTTGAATAAACAAACAAATATGCAGCCTTTTTTTCTTTCCTCTCCAGAAAACTTCCTTGTCTTGTTCCTAGTTTGGCAACTCTCATTAGAGTGATTTTATACTGTAAAACTCTGCATTATATAATTATACAATAATTTAATTCCAGTAATACAATGGCAAATATAAACAGTAAAGTGTAATCCTATAAATCTGGGAAAATAGAGATATATAAGCAGCATAATATTTTCTAAATTCGTGGATGCTATTACTGAATAAAACTTGTACCAGCTAAAACAGCATGAAAAACACCTGGAGACGGACAAGCTGGACAGAAGTAGGGCTGCATTGACCTGGTAAAGGATCCCCAGCTGCAGTGAAGCTTAGCATTGAGTAAACACATTGTTACAGAGTTCAGTTTAAAAAGGTAATGGAATCCCAATGTCTTCATGTGTTTACTTCATCTGAAGGAATCAGTTCAGTTTGTACAGGCAAGGAATAGGTAGTGTGTTTCATATTAGGATCTGGTTAAATATCTTCACACACTAAGATTTCAAGGTCTGTGAGATCTAATTAATTTAAGTTGCATTTATTTACTCCTGCATTTACAGAGAAAATGAATTCCTCTCAAAGCTATTCCACTCTGTGTATCTTTTGTACAATACAGAAAATAGTGTGCAAAATGCACAATATTTTTCCTTACCAGTCTATTTCCAAAGGTGTTGAGGCCAGCAGCTTTCTGAATTTAAAACCAGGGTCCTAATTGTAATGATTTTAAGGTAGTCAATTATGGCTGAATATTGATTGTGATCATATTGTGATAATCATATAAATGGTAGACACCTCACAGAGATGTCCAGAGATCAGTAATTTATAAAATTACAACACTTCCTTCACACCATTCTTCTCCAGTGTTGTTCAGACCTCATTTGAAGGGATCATGCTCTGGTGGTACAGAATTAAGCCTCCCTATGAATTCAGCTGACAGCCTAAATAAGCCTGCTAAGCCTGGATACAGTATCTTTGATTGCTTTACCAGTTAAGCAGTTTGTGACTTGACCTTAAATAACTGTAAATGATGGCTGCTAATAGATTTATTTGCCCCTGATACTCAGGCCTCAGAGCTCACAACAGCAAGAATGTGTTCTGAAATTTACTGATTGCTGATACACAGTTAATATTCAATGGCCAGCACACATGAATGCATCACTCACTATTTGCTTCTGTGAAACACATGCACATATTTGAACAATCCCTAAAAATTGTTCAGCACACATTTAGTTACAGTTGCACTGAAAACATTCTACTTGCTAAACATACTTAGTTTTAACATTTGGACAAAAGTTGCAAATAGTTCTACTCTACTTAAAATTAATCTCCTCCAGAGGCATTATTGATTTTGGAAGATACAGATTTGAGACTTTGTCATATTCGAGCTGTAAAGAAATTTGAAGTTGAGTTCCATAAGCAGGGATACATTTAATCTCATGGAGCTATTCCATCCCAAATTTTCATATGCCTGAAGTTTAAAAAAAGTAAAAAACTTCTGTGCAAGAAAAATTCTCCTAGTAATTCCTTGTCTCCAGAAATTCTCATGAGGTAGTCTTAGCTTTTTGCAGCATAAGATCTATGATTTCATGGAGTCCC
Source organism: Serinus canaria (assembly GCF_022539315.1). Taxonomy (NCBI): domain Eukaryota; kingdom Metazoa; phylum Chordata; class Aves; order Passeriformes; family Fringillidae; genus Serinus; species Serinus canaria. The sequence goes on along the minus strand of NC_066319.1, from coordinate 26,481,409 downwards.
AGTGACAGAGAAAAGGGATGGAATGACTGGTTGCTGTAGTTCAAAGGCCACTTGTTGACTGACCCTGGCTGTCACTGATATGCTTGGGACTGATCTTTGGGAGACACTGTACTTCTTATGAAACCTTGAGTGCATTGAGTCTGGGACAGACAAGCAAGTTATCTATTCCATTCCTTGTTCCTAGCCTTCTACATGGATGCTTATGCTAAGATTTTCACCTATGCTAACAGTTTACTGAATTTATTTCTGATAATAAGACTCTCTTCACAGCAGGAAGAATTTTATAAATGCATCATAACATTATGCTTTCCCTGTTTAACAATGTATTGAATACATTTATCAGTGTAAGATCTGTTGTAATACATGCACAGCTCCGTAGTATAATTTTTTGAGCAACATGAAGAAAGTTTTTCCAGCTGAAAGAACTGAACCACAAGTATGAGCTAAAAATGTCAGTCTTACTCTGCAACATGTGTCTGTTCTTCTCCAAGACATTAGTTGGCAGTTGGTTACTGTAAAGCCACAAGTGCTCCCAGCATTTCAGTGGAACTAAAGCCTCTGTCATAGTTCATAGAAACCCTTGTGTGTGAGCCACTCCAGAGTTATGAATCATATACACACTGACATACTTTCCCCAGCTATGGGACAGCAAACTGGATTTTATTCTATAAAGGAAGAAATACTTCTTTCAACAAAAGAAGACAAAAAAAATTTGAAATCTCTCGAATACTATCAATACTGTTCTCAAGCTTTCTTTGTCTAATTAAAATTTATTTAACTTTAAACACAGCTTCCATCACCATACAATTTGTTTCCAAGATGTCACCTAGCTGTTCCTTTGCTATCACACTCCTCTAACTATATTGAAGAAGACATAGCACAGCCATTTTTTATAATATTTACTTATTAGATACAAATTGTTCAAAGAAATTTTGCAATTTTGTCATAAGTAAGCCGCATCTTATCTTACTGATTTTGCTAAAATCTGCTATTTTAGCTAAACATACATTGCCATTTGTGACATTATAAAAGAAACCACTAACCTGCTTCAGAGGACTGAACAGGATCTTGAAACTGGTAACTTGAATTCAAGGGAGAAAATACCTGAATTGGACATCCTGAGGATGACTGAAATACTGATTTCCTGATGTCTCTGTGGTTGTTCTGTCTTCACACTGACTCACTAATGGAGATGGAGAAAACCACTTCAAGTCCCCTGCCTGTGCTAATCTCTCCTTCATCTCTAATCGTAACTAAGAGATTTATTTCAAGGTTCTTATGCCACCAGATTAAATCCTACAAAACAGGCCAATTAACTGAGTGTGAACTGAGATCTCACCAAAATGGTTTATAGGACTTTTTTCTACCTTTTTACCTTGCTGGAGATTTGGGCTAGTAAGCAACAGAACTGTTTTTCAGTACCTGCCAATGTTTTCAGTAGCTCTTAACTTGTTTTTAGCAATAAATATGCCTCCAAAGGAAGGAAGAATGAGAATAATGAAACTTTGTGATTCTGTGAGAAGGGAAAAATCTATCTTAGGCAACTATCATTTATATCCACTATTGTTTTCCTTACCCATTATTCCATGCTTTGTTGCTTTGGATGCAATTTTCTGTTCTCTGTGTATTGAATGTGATTGTCCTAGAAAAGAATTCAGGTATCCAAGAGCAATTGGATCATCTGTATGATTCACGGTAGGTTCTGGTTTGGGAAGCTTTCCAGGTGCAGAACAGTCTAGTAGAAACCTCTGTCCTAATCTCTTATCTAGCTCTATTCCAAGCCAGAGGCAAAAGCAGAAGTGTCACTTTCTCTGGCACTTCTGAGCCCAGCATGTAACAATTTGTGGAAGAGATGTGCCTGTTTTGAACTGGCAACAGTGGTGGCAACAAGCTGAGTCTGCAGCAGGGCTTGGTCAAGTTAGAGGTGATGTCTGTACCAGAACTGAATCACTAAGCAGGACCAGGTTTGAGTCACAGGGACCATATCTATAATGCCTTAGCACAGCAGAGAGAGTTCAGTGGGCACAGGACTAACTGCAAGAGACCCTGCACCAGGCATCGTAAACGCGTAGAAATATTCTCAGAAGCATAAACTGTCATCTCCTGGCTTAGGATAAGCAATAAACCAGTAGCCTGACATGACTGTGATTTGAACTCTGTGTTCTGACAGTACACTGGCTCTCTCCTGCCTGTGTCCTAGTGATTCAGAGCATATGTGATACATCTGGGACCTGTTGGACCTACTGCATATGGACCACACAAAATGCTTGCATACGATCAAACACCCCAATGGCATTGAATTAATCCTGTGCATGAGTCATTCATGCTTTGGACTTGCAGCACTCATGCGGACCACAGGGGATATTTTAGATCTGTTCAGATGTGTTTGTTTGTGTACAAATTAACTCCACAGAAGCATATTCAAAAGGTATAATGTATTCATTGGGTACAGCACAAGCACACAAATGCACACATTTTGAGCTATTGTTCAGCTGGGATGTGATATATCAGAAATCTTGGACAAATGGCTGTAGTACTTTTCTAGGCTAAAAAAAAATAATGTTTTCTTGTGAAAATTGTACCCATCTGTAGAACTAGGAACATGTTATCCGTGAGTGTTAGAAAATGTTACTGCCTCAGTTACCTAGTAGCAGAAAACTGCACCTTCCCTGTGGCTGCTTTGCAACACAAACGTGCTGGCATGCATGGAAGCAAGCAAGCAGGAGATGGCAGTGCTGCTGTATGAAGGCTTTTTCTACAATACAGAGCAAGAAGCTTTTTTTTTTTTTTCAGTTTATGTTATAGATTAGAGGTCATTCACACAGCTAATGGAAACTCAAGAATGTCCCATTGTAAGAAATTATTTAAATCCAATTGTAATGCAGTTAGAGGCCAGTGCTACCTGTATTTTTTTTTCCATTTCATATTTGGAAATGGCTTCAGCTGCAAATGTAATATCAAAAGTTGAATTATTCAGAAATTAGATCTGTGTCATGGCAGCTTATAATTAACCATGATGCACTTCCTTGCAGACCTTTGGGATGCCTGGACATCATGACCACAGAATACCATTTTGTAACTTGTAGGAGTGGTCATACATGGGGGATTGGATTGCATCTATCACCCAGTGGTACAGAAAGAGATCACACACTTTCCTGCTAACAGTGGAGATTGCTGTGGATCCAAAACAGGTAAATTTTAACAAATGTTTGCCCAATTACTTACCTATTTAGTACCATTCATATATAAGTCCCCAGGCAAGGACAGATGTGTCATGAATCAGTTTAATGAAATAACTAGTTGGGATGATGCAACATTTAATTTTACATCTAGTTTTCAAAAATTAATGTTTTATTTTTTATATTTGGATGGCTTTTCATTTCACCTTGTATTTAATGCAAATGACAACTAATGACACAAGATTTTGGAGTACTAGACTAAAACTGGAGGCACTTGGTGAGTCTGATAGAAGCAAGAGATATACAACCTTTCCTTCTGAGCTGGGGTAAGTCCATATTCAGGAAGAGATTCTCACTGATATGTGATAATAGAGAGAGGACAACAACAATTTGCTCTTTTTGGCTTTTGTAAAGTTGTGAACCACATGGTAGACACTTAGAGAATTAGGTTATTAAACAAATAGAAGTAATTGAGTCTTTGAAGAACATTAATTTCTCAGTTACATTTCTGAACTTTTAGGAAGGAAGTATAGTGGTATTTAGATGATTATGGTTGTTGTAGTTGATAAAGATACCTAAGTTAAGTCACAACATCTGAAATTCTCTGGAATTACAGAGTTGGCAGAGGGAATGTCAAAATTTAAAGGCAAGAAGTAATGGTAATAGTCAATAATTTAAAAGGACCTAGTTTGTACATTAAAATGACACAAAGCTTATTGAAAACTAAGTCAGTTATATTTTTTTACAACTACACCTCTACGCTGTACTAGAGTTGTACCAGAAGCTCCACTGTGCTATGTTCCATGAAAAATGTGAATGCTATAACTGTAGCTCATCTAATTGCCTGAAGAACACCACAGGTGAAACAAAACAGAAAAAGAAGTACTACATTTTTCAGATGTGTAAAGGTTATAACAATATGGATGCTGAAAATCAGCCTCAGGCAGAAAAGGAAATTGCAGCAGACCTGCATGAACTGCACTGCATGTGTACAGCTTGTCATTCAGGGTCCTGTGCATTGCAGGAAAATCCATATCAGTACCTTTCAGGCTGGCTCTGATTTCAATCCATAGGAACTGTAGTGTCCACAATCTCTGAGTCATCCACTTATGACTCACAATGAGTCATTACAAATGGAAAACCAAGGCACAGAAATAGTGTATTCACCTTAAAATCAGACCAGCAGTCTATAGTGCAGCTGGAAGTGAACATGTATTTTATATTGCCTGGTAACCTAAAACTTCCATCTTGGCTGTAACTTCTTTCTGAAGACTAGAATCCATTTTTACAAACTTAATCATGAGACCATGCAGCAGTCTTGCTATTCAATTTTGTACCTTATTCACTATGGATCTTATCCTCACAAGCCAGGTATCAGGAAGCTTTTTGCAAAATGGAATTATACACATATTAGGAGGCCTGGCAGCAGAATTCTCTTTACATAATGAGGTAAAATTTTCCTTTTTAGATTCCATATCTCATAGCATCAATACTTTGGTGCTCTATACTACCAACTGACCCTTCTTCTCCTAGAAAAGTAGGCAGACATGCTCTGTCACATTTCTCCTCAAAAGACCTCCTAAATTAATCAGTACCTATTCTCAGCTTACTATAAACCTGATGTTGATGCTATTTTTCACACTCCAGACATCATTTGAACTGAACAATATTACTCAGGTCAAATTGTAGGGAATTTGAGATTCTTTTGGAAAGAAAAGACAGTTACTAAGGAAAAAAAAAAAAAAAAAGAAACTCGTGGGAGTTTCTGAAGCTGTCAAATAGAGAGAAGCCAGAACCCAGACACAGTGCTCTTAGAGCTTTTCCAAGATCCCTCTGTCCCTTGAGTGGTGACTTCATGCTTATTGACACTGTGTCGAGAAATCATGATTTGTGGAAAAAGACTGAAGGAATTCAGGTGCCTTAGTGTAGAGAAGACTGGTGGTGAGAGATGAAACTAATGTTCAAATAATTTTATAGGTAGTTGCACAGAGGAAAGGAATAAATTCCTTTTAGGTGATACGGTATGAGGAGAATAATGGGTGAAATAATTCTTTTAGTGAGAATAGCAAAACAGCCCATAAGAAACTCCTTGATTTCCATCAACAAAGTACTTTTACAACAGTTGATGAACATTGGCCAGGAGTGTTGTAGGGACAGTTGGAAAAGGGGCTAAATGTCTCAAGGTCTGTGATTTGTCATTTGCTATTAACTAGATACCTGTTTAAACATCTACAAAACTTGGTAAGAGCTTTCTCATCTTCAGCTGATACTTCCTTTGCTCCTTGGCTTTTGCCAAAAATGTGAGCTTATGAAATGTTTTTAACTTTCTACTCTTCAGTGAAAGCATTGTTTCTGCCTCCACTTATATATTAATTTTAGTTTAAATTTTCAACAGTTTTTCAATTCTAGGAGTTGGTGTATCTTAGCTTACTGACTAACCAAACCTGTGAATTTTCCATCTCTAAGGTCTGGCCATCCTGCTATCCATATCCTCCTTTTTTTTTCTTTCTTTCTCTCTCTTCTTTTTCCTGACATGTGACTCTCCAAAAATTTTTGTGGAGCTTTGTTTTCTGTAGTCAGCTAAGCAGAAACATTATTCAGAACTTCTGACTCATACAGAAATAAATAAGTACCACCAAGACCCCAAAGTCGGGCAAGGAAGTTCCAATGGAAGTGTTTGAAACCAATGAGTCTGGACTTTGCAGGATGAGTCATCTACTGCCATTCATGTTGATTTGAAGAAAATAACAGAATAGTTCAGAAGTTCTTGCACATTGTTAATCATGTCACAGACCATCACTTTTCCATCACAGACCTATGAATATATTTGTGTATAGGCGTAGATGTAAATATTTACAAGATTCCTTGAAGAAAAATTTGATCATTCCTTTCAGACAAAAACTGTTGATGAAAATTCTCATATCTCCCTTAGTTCACAAAAAAGAAGATTTCCAGGAAAGCAAACTTATTTTCCCATTGCTATACCTTATGAAGCCTAGAGAATCAGAAGCTGGAAGCATTAGAAAGTTGTGTTCCCTCTATAGACATTCCTGGAATTTCTGATCTATTTCTTCAAACAAAAAAGATATTAGAAGTGGGTACCCATTAGATATGTGACTATTTTCTCATCTCTGTTCTTTATTAAATAAAAAATAATAAAAGCTAAAGCTATGTCTAGTTGTGCCCAGAAATAGTTTGCTGTCACCTTTGTCTTTACTGGCTTGTTTCTATCTTTTTTTAAATTCAGACCAATTCTATTTATTGCCTCATTACATGATTTAACATTTATTACATTTAATCTTAAATAATTATGTGTAACATTTATAATTATTAAATATAAAATATCCGTATCAAGATGTAAGAATATCTTTACATGACTGGGGATTATTTTTCATACAGTCAAACTTATTAGGAAATCATATTCATTGCCATGCACATACCAGCACAGTTAAATTTTTTTGTTCACATCTTTTCATAGCAACTATGTGGTTATAATAAAGTTTGGTCTGTCAAGCCTTTTGGGATTTGGAGTAATTTCTGTAATTAATCCTCCTGCTATCTAACTTCAGAGTTTTGGTGTGCAGTACTTTTCTTCTTACAGTCTACAGCCAAATGAGACATTCAGGATTGAATTAAGACAACACGCTGTGTTGTGGTTTAACCCCAGATAGCAACTAAGTCCCAGCAGCTGCTTGTTCACTCCCTGACCCCTGCCCCAGTGAGGAAAAAAGTGGATAGAAAAGGCAAACCTCATGGGCTGAGATACAAACAATTTAATATTTGAAACAAAATACAAAATATATTAACAATTAGATGCTATTACTACTAATTGTAATGGAGAGAGAAATAAAACCCAAGAGAAACAAGAGGTGCACAATACAATTGTTCACCACCCACTGCCTGATGCCCAGCCTGTCTCCCAGCAGCCATTGTCACCTCATGGCCCACCTTCTTCCCCATTAATATACTGGGCATGATGTTCTGTGGCATGAAATATTCCTTTGGACAGTTTGAGTCAGCAGTCCTGGCCATGATCCCCTCCATTCTTGTGCACCTCCTCACTGGCAGAGCACAGGAAGCTGAAAAGTCCTTGATTTAGAGTAAGAACAACTCAAACCCAAGTAAAACATCAGCCTGTTGCCAACATTATTCTCATACTAAATCCAGCAATGTACCAGTTACTATAAAGGAAATTAACTCTATCCCATCTGAAACCAGGACAGTTTGCTTTACTGATTTATTTTGCACTGCCTGGGATACTTAAAAACCTCCAGAACAAACAGAGAGGTGCCCATTTGGTGTGGTTCACAGCTGCAGACTAACAGCTGCAAAAAGAGACACAGTTTTACATCGAGATAGCCAACTAGAACTAACAATGTAAGAGCTGAACAAAGGGCATAGGACAGGTTTTGGCTCAGGGTAACTTTTTCCAAGGGAAATCAACACAACACATCTGAGCTTAACTACATGAACTATCAAAAAAAAAAAAGGAAAAGAAAAAAAAAGAAAGGAAAAAAAAGAAACTAGAGTAGCTCAATTTCATATTCTTATTTACATAGAAATTTTAATGTGCTGGTGGTTTTTTGGGTTTGGTTGTTTGGGTTTTTTTTGGTGTGTGGTATAGATATTCTCCAAGTTTGCACTGACAGAGGAAGCGCTGGTATCTGTTATACTTACCAACATCTCTGAACCTAAAATAGTAGAAGAGAAAGCCTTGAAGAACCTCTTGGTCTATTTCTGGAGTAGTGATTTAAAAAAGATTAGATCTCTTCTTTAAGAACTTCCTTCACATAAGTAGAAACAGATTTTCCTTTTGAAAAGATTCAGTTTTAGTTTATTTTTTTTTCTCTGCTTGACTTTTATTCGAACCATCCAGGTTTTGTCTGCTTATGACAGTCTATGAAGAGCATGTGGTAATTTGGAAACATACAGCTCACTGTACTTCGAGTGATGATGAAGGAAAGGCTGTTTGGTCTTTTAGAGCTTTCAGTGTGCAAAAAGACATGTACACCTGGTGTGATTCCCATGATAATGTGCATGCCAATTGTATTAGATAATGAATTAACTTGTGAAGTTCCAAAGTGATGAGAGAAACTATGCCCCCTGGATCTGAAACGATGAACAGGTAAACAGAAAAACCAGATATACAAGTTTGTTAAGGCCTTTCCATTCTCTTTAATTGAATCAGAAAATTCTCCTGAATAATTGTACACCGCAGGCAACATGTCAATTATTTGGGGAACAATAAAGTACTCTTCACAAATGGATTCATACTCATGAGCTCCTCATTACATCTAGCATGCAGCAAGTTTTGTTGGCAAAACATATTACTTTAATTAAGAGGTGGTTAGGATATTTGCCTACCCTCAGTTATAACTTGGGAGGAAAAACACTGCCTACTTTAGAACGAATAGGAAAAAATTATTTGTTTGGTGCATAAGAACTGCTTATGCTAGAATAACTGTCACCTTTGCAATGCCTTTATGACAGATTTGAAGGAATACATACTTCCAGTAGAATATTTTCCATGTGAGAAACTGTAAGTGCCTTTTGAAGGTAAGCAAAACCCATAACCCCTTTTTGTAACCCAGGAAGAGATGTACTATTGTATATAAAAAAAGCAACTCTCTCCACCTATCGTCATCAACACTGGTTCATTTCCATTCACAAAAAGAACATTTCTTCACTCCATCAGCTTTCTTATTGTCTCCTTCAATTGTTAGGACACATAATACATATATGCATTCACTCCATATAGAGAAATGTATCACCAGTGTTTGTCCACACCACTATGACTGATGGCCCACTGGTTGAGGCAATTCCCTTTGTTAATGAAGAAGCATCTTCCTGAAAATGACACTAAGCAACTCACAACAGTTTGAGTTCACTGCTAGGTTTGGTTCTCAGCTCCCACTTCTGGGTAACTCACTTGTAAACTACCAGAGCTAAAATCTTCCTTTTCATAAAATAGCAGGAGGAGATACTGTTTCCTAACCCTACTCTTTAACTATGATTTCCTTGTCATGAATGAAGGATGGGCTTGAATTATTCACTCCATCTTCTTATTCAGCTGGCAGTAGGGAAATAAAGGCACTTTTTTTCCCCGCACTTAAGGAAACTTTGCATAAGAGAAACACTATGGTGTGATTACGCACTTTATACAAGCTGCTGTGAGCACAGCTAATCTGTACTTCCTCCTTCCCGCAGCACAGGCCTCTCGTGGGTGCTGGTCTGCCTGGTGGATCCAGCCTCTGGGCTGGCACTGTGGCCTACAAACACGTCCTGTGGGCTGCTCTGCGATGATGGCACCCACCGAGGAGTGCCCGCTCCGTGGCCACAAAAGCCTCGAGAGTCTTGCCTGCAGTGAGGAGTCACCTGTGAGAGCGGGAAGCCTTCCTTTCGAATGCCGTACTCACCCAGGCACGGGACACATCACATCCACCGTTTCCTACTGTCACTGCGCGGAGCCCTGCTGCGCCCCCAAAGGGGACAGAGGTCCTCGCGGAGACTCGCGGTCACCCGCCTGCCCCGCCCCGGCCTCTCCTTCCTCAGCTCCACCCGCGCCCGGGCAGCGGCCTGCGCTCCTCAGGCCCCGGGCAGCCCGCCCAGGTGCGGACAGCGCGCCCGAGCCCCGGCTGCTGAGGCGGAGGCGGCACCGCAACGAGGACTCAGCTGCCCGCCAGCAGCGGCCCTGCGGCGGCGAGCGCCCAGGGCCAGCGCCGACTCCCGCACGGGCGCTGCCCCTAGGAAGCTCGTCGGGAACGGGGACTCCGGTGCCCATCCCGCAGCTCGGCCCTGGCGCTGCACGGGGGCGACCGCGGCTGTACCGGCGCTCGCTGGCTCAGCCAACCCCGCACTGCACAGCGCCGCGTCCAGGTGCGCCCGCCCCCGGAACCCGGATTGACCGCGCTGAGAGCCAATCGCCCATGAGGAATCTCGGCAGCTGCCCAATCACCGATCCGGAAATAGTATGTGGGCGGTGCCCCGGGGGACAGCGGGCTCGGTGGCGCCGCGGCCGAGGAAGGGCGAGCGCGGGGGCGGCGGCGCGGGCGAGCGCGGCCGGGCTCCGGCCGGCACTGCCGCAGGGATGGCGGCGGCCGCGGCGAGGGGCTCAAACCCCGTGGAGAGCGCTGCGAGCCTCCCCGTGACCCGCTGAGCGCCCTCCGCCTGCGCGCTGCCGTTACCCCTCCCCGCGGGCCGGCCCGGCTCTGCAGTCGCCATAGAGACCGCGCCGCACGCCATGGGGCGGAGGCTGGGCCGGGGGGCGCCGCTGTAGCCCCCGCCCCGCGCCGCGCACACCATCCCCTTTGGGGCCGGGGGCGCCGCCGGGTCTCGCCGCGCCGCCCCGAGAAGCCGCCGCCTCGGCCCCGTTCCAGGTGAGGATTCGCGGTGCTGCGCCGCGGCCGCCGCCGTTACCCCGCGCCCCGTCCCCGCGGGCGCTCTGGCCGCTTCGGCGGGGCGCGGCCCGCGGGCTCCAGCGGCCGCCCGCCCGGCCCCAGCGGCTGCTGCGGGGGAGCCGCATCGCGGTTTCTGTCCCCGCGGGAGAGGGAGTTTGCCGGGCGCGGGAGCTCCGGGGACCACGGCCCGCCCCGGGAAGGGCTTATTCCAGTGGGGCAGGACGGGGCGATCCCCTCCGTGGAGTTAAGGTCAGCAGGTCTGGCGGGCTCCAGCAGCAGTCACCGCTGCCCCGGCCTCTACGGAGAACTCAGATTTATAGGCACGAGATTTTTTTTTTTTTTTGTGTTTTGTCCCTCCCACTTGCTGCAAGAAGGCAAATGGTATAGAAATTTACGTGTTCTGACGGCGAAGGATCTCTGGTTTAAAATAGCTGCGTCTGTATTTCCAGCTCTGGGTTGTGGCATGCGTGTGACGGCTGCTGTGTGGGCACGGCTGGATGGGAAGCGGGCTGTCTGTCGCCTGGCGCTCTAAGTGCTGGAGCCATTAGCGGCACTCGCATCGATCCGTGCATACAGATATGCCTGGCTAGGCCGCGGGTGCGCGCTCCACGGCGCTCGGGGGAACACAAACTGCGTGTGGAACGGCGTTAAAAAGACGTTATTGCACGTACTCTTAGCTTTACAAAGGGGAAGTGGAAAAGCACCTGGTTCCCAAGTCTACAGATGATCTCTGGAGCTGCAGCGGCATCCTTAGACTTCTGTTGTCACTCTAGAGCAAAAGCAATAAGAGGACAAAGCTTGCTACGAGGTTTGTAACCTCTGCTGTGAGCCAGAGCAGTTGGAAACAACTGCTAGTGTAAGTGGGGGTGGGAGTGCAAATAATGATAATATTGATGTATTGTCGTGGGGGCGGAGGGAGATGGACACAAAGGAATGAACCTGGAGCATACCACAGCATTTTGAGAACCTTCTACTGCATTTATAATTAAGCTGGAATGGGCTATAGAAAATGAGTTATAAAATAGCCTGTAGTGCCTTTCTTAGTTAGACTTTATGTGTAGAATCAGTGTAATTTCAGTTTAAATGTTCTGAATTAGTAAACTATATTGCAGGAATGTTGAGAGCATAAATCATACTCTGTTTATTTAAGTATCTTGTTAGCCTTAAAGTGTGTGGTTAGTTTCCGTGTTGTGGTTCTGGAAGAAATTAGTAGATTTTTAAAATTCATTCTGTGTACTTAATGCCATGCCTCTGTTGAACACATGCTAGCTATGCTTTTGGTATGTTAGTTCATTTTAAAAACAGAAAGGTTGAGAAAACAAAAGGTTAGGATGTATTTGGCTGCTCTTGTTTGATTTTTGTAATGTTTTTTGAAGTCTTTATTATATGAATTAATGATAAAGAGATACCCAGCATTTTTATTTTGTCCTGGATACTTTTTTGATGATGATTTATTTGCTTTACAGAGTACATTATGTTTGACAAACTTTCTTAACTTGTTAAACCAGAGGTATACTTGTTAGCATTTGTTTGGCCTGTCAATGAAGTTATATATAGGAAAGTTTGACTGCAATAGTATGAGTAGTCATTTGTCAAAAGTTATTTTGAAAACAGTGCACCAAGATACAGTTTAAAAACCGTGAAGATTGAACCAATTATCCCTAAAAATACTTTGTTCTTCTCTAATGTAATCCTGATGTACCATTATTTACTTGAAGCTCAGCATCTTTTTAAACTTCCTGTTTGGGAAGGATGAGGTTAGAATGAGAAAAACAAATTGAGCGACTGGAATATCGTGACGTCGCTTATGTTTAGTGTGGTCACTGTACTGCTGCTGAATACTGCAGGCTCTGATACTTCTAACATCACAAACTCCAGAGAGGCTTTTCTCAATCTGGCTGATTATATTAAGAAGATTTTTGAGTATGACAGATGAGTGATATGAATGGGGTTTTCCTTGTTCAAAACTGGCTTCTAAACGACCAGTTTCTACCAGTGCTAGATATTTGTGTACGGAAGGTTAAGCATTTGTTTAGTGTGTGAAGTTGCAGTGTATGGTATGTTAATATACTACTGTGTTTTCTGTTTTAGTAAGGCCTTGTTTATCTAGTGGGAGTGAATTGGTACTTTACAAAGGAGATTGACAGTTTCTGTGTATTCCTGTGTCTTGCCTTGTCTGTTTCTTTTTCTCTGGGGAAGCACTACACAAAGCCTTTGTGTTAGGCTGGAGGGGAGGAGAAACAGCTGCCTTTTCAGTAGGAGACCCCAGGATTAGTCGTGGTCTCCCAGGGATGTGTTGCGGTACATGGACCAGCCACTGTCCTTCCTCCCTCATTCTGCAAAAACACTCTCACCTCAAGAAACATGAGCTTCCTTTGACTGATCTCTCAGAGCAGCGAGTTGTGCCATGGATCTACCAGATCAGTCTGAAAGTCCAATTGTTAAAGCATTGGTGGGCAAGAATTTAAACATGCAAAATTGCCAAAATACAAGGTTTATCTTAAGGAACTCATGAGCTCCAGGTCATGAGTTTATATATGTGTTTAAAATTTTATTGTTATGAACTTGACTTCTTATTCAGGATTAGGGTGAAAGAAATTTTCTCAAATCTTTTACTTGGCTTTTTTTTTCTGTTTAGGAGTATAGTATCTAGGGTACTTAAGTGGGAATTAAACATGTTAATTTTTAGAAGTGGAGATAAAAGCTATTTCAGTGGGATAAGAGAGTACAGCTAAATGGAGAAGTTTCATTTTTCTGCTTTCCATGCACAAATAGAGTGCTCTAAAGCTTGTACTGTATTCTCTGTCATGCAGTGGCAGAATGAAAGAGGGAAGTTGGCTTCCCTCTTTTTGTTAGAAATATTGGGTACTATCTAATGTGGATTTTAGTAACTAAATCTTGTATGTTTTCATAATAACTTCTTTGAAAATATCATCTAGTCTTTACTTATCCTTTACAACTTTATTTATTTACTTAAATTTTAGAGTCAGAATACTCCCCTCTCCTTGCTTCAGTGCTAGGTGTTTAGTAGTGTTCTTTTGAGGGAATCTAGTAACTTGGATTTTTTTTTAAGCTGCTTGTGAAATTGAGATGCCATTCTTAGCAATTTAAATTTATAGTCTATCATTGTATGAGCTTGTAGGTCACTAGTATTGAAACCTAAGTAGTGGAAAATTCAAGCAATAAAATCTGGCCTTCTGACACTTCATGTCTTGATCTGGTTGAGAATTCTTTTTCCCATTTTTGAGAGGTTGTACAAGTCATAACTTTTGAACAGTTATTTTTCAAAATTATTTTTCAATTAATGGAGAAGAATTCTGGAAAACTTGAGAAGGTTTTTTTGGGGAGAAGGGAAAGATTTAATTTGAGAGGAGTGAGGAAAGGAGGACAAATTGAGAAACTGAAGAAGTCTTGGGGTGTTTTTAACAAAACTATCTTTTAAAAAAATTAAAAATATTTTTGTTGTTGTGTTCAGGCATATTTTTCTGTAGTTCTTGTCCTGTGTGTTTGAGAAGTTTTCATCACAGAATTGCATCACTCAAATGTTATTTCATTGCTTTTTGTCTGAAGGGATGAATCAATTATTGAGACTTGCACTGATGAGGAGCTCTATCCACTAATTTTTCCTTTTGGAGAAATGTGTGTATGTAGCTTAGCCTTGCATTTCAGTGCAAGTAGTAATTGGAAGAGTTGCAGGCCTCTTTCACGGATGAAGTTTGCCAGATCAGTGGTGGTACTGATGAGGAGAGTAATTTTTTTTCCAGTACAAAGCTGTCTGATGCATAAAGGAAGAGTAAAATAAGTGAACTTGCTTTGAGAGCTTGTAGAGGATGTCAAGGCTCTTTAATATGTAGCCATATTTTTCTGTCTGGATGTTGCAAAGGGACTTGTTACTTGTTGCAGGGACAGGTTACTAATGTAGAGCTCACATGCAGAAAAATGTATAGAATCAGGCTTTGTGTCATCCCAGTCTGTTTATATAGAAATAATTTTATTATGTTTTTGATACACTTCTCTCACAACTGAAGTTATACAAAATTTGTTCCACAAGACTCATCCACAGTTAGGAGAGATCTTGCCTTTCAGAGCTTGTGTCTTTTTAGTAGTTGGGAATTGTCTTCAGTCAACAGGTGCTTTTTGATTCTGAGAGGGGGTTCATTCTGCTCTCTGTCACTTCCCAGATAATTCTTAGTGTTTGTTGCCTCTGTCATGCTCGGTCTCAGAGTACTAACGTTTTGTGAGGGTTTTAACAACACTTATTTGATACAATGTTGTTCAACATAGTAAGAATTAGATTGCATGGTTTTGTGGTGTATCAGCAAGATGTGTCTTGTAGCTGTCAAATTTACTTGTTGCCATAGTAATGCTTCAAATGCCACTCGTGGCAAGCAGTGTGACTTTGAGCATATGAAGTATGACTCCAGCTTTGCAGTGTTGAAGAATTAAAAAAAAGGGAGGCAGTGATCTGTAAATAGAATATACTTTTCAGCATCAAACTGGTGACTTTTTAGAATGTATTTGTATTTTTGAGTTATATGCTGCCTTGAAATAATTTTTTTCTTGTCTTTCATTTATCAGCATCTTGAGCTTAATAGATCTAGAATAGTCATTATCAACTGATAGAAAATGTATTGGATGAAGAATGACTGTGCTATTCCTTGAGTTTGATTGAATTGAATGCCCTGTTCATATGTGATGCTTTGATTTTCCGTCTGCAGTAGTCTATAAATAAAATCAAAGTATAATTCCCTGAGTCAAGTCAGCCTAGAGCAAACTGTCATGTTGCACTCTGAGAGTTAAAGAGGAGGAATTGCCATTGGATCACTGTTCTTTTTCTGTGTGGCGTTTTGTGCTTTTTCATTAAGACCTAGAGATTATTCTGATAATCATAATGGTTTTGGGTGAAATTACAGTTCTACAGTTTTGAGAAAGATGATGTATCCAGTGAGGAAGCCTGTTGAATAATTCATCTGGTTAGAGAGAAATCTTGAAAGAATCCCAGGACAGATTAGTATGAAGAAAGGATTGACTGGTCTTGTGGAGCAATGTGCTAGCTAAGCCAGTCAGGTCTTGTCTTGACCAGCCAAGAACTAAGAAATTGATGCTGAAGCTGAGGAGCAAACCCCAGTAGTAAAGGGTTACCCCTCCTACAGTAAAGATTTGTGCAGGAAAGAAGCTCTGTTATTGACTGTCTGGTGATAGTTATTTATTTATGGAGGTACATAGATATAAGAATATTTTTCACATGTTAGCTCCTGCAGACGAAAATGCACATCAGTCTGTGCATCACAAGTCTAATGGTTGGCTACTGCTTTTAAATGGAAAATTATGTTCTCTGTCTGAGCCTTTCCTAGTGCCCATTGATCTCTGAGTACACTGAGTCAACTCACTAACTTGGCAGAGAATGATTGTAAAAACGGAGTTGTTTCAATTGTTTTTTGGCCGATAACTGTTTTTTAACTCTTGCTGGGTCCTGCTGTTATGTGCAACTTCACCCTGCATGCATAACTGAGATAGTCATAACCAGATCCTTTCATTTACTGAAGCCTGAGTGCTCAGCTGACAGGTTTTCCTGCCTATTGTCAGTTCAGGGACGACACAAGAGAAAGAGGGACATTTTATGTGAAATGCTGCTTTGAGGTAATGGTGCACTTTCTTCTCTGTTAATTTGAAGGAAATATGGGCAGCTTGCTAATTTCAGGCTGGGCATTTCTTCTGTTGTTCTGATATATTTCATTAATTTTGAGCCCAGGATACCTCAGTCATGTGGTAGTGATTCTGTATGTGTCTTTCCTTGATCAGTCAATTTTCCTCTCATAATCAGGGAGCAGCTGTACTTTGTCTGGCTTGTTGGAACTGGCAGTTAATACTTCAATTCTATTGTGAGGCCCTGCTTACAGAAATATTTCTTTTTCCTGGAGTAAAGGTTTGGACAGAATTGATTGATGGTCTGAATCAGGACTGTGGATGACATATGAGTAGCCATGCAGTAGATGTTGGTCATATTTGGTGTTGGCATATTATACAGTGCTTTTATACTTTTTACTCTGAAACACATAAAAGCTGAATCTTGGTCTTAGTAAATAAGAATGTAGTTATTACTACTCTTAATTGTATTATTTGTATTCTAGCTTCTGGTATTACTAAAAAAAACCCACCCAACTGTACACAGATTTCACCCTTATCATTGAATGTTTCCTCAGCAGAAATCTCATAACCCTGCTTGCCATATGATTGTGTATCTACATTATGCTCTTATTGAGTTGAAATTAGTTGTTGTTTAAATAATAATTTTAAAATGCAGAAGTATCCACAGTTTAAAACTGAATATGCTTCAAGAAAATGTAACGACTGTTGATATTTTAAAAAACCACCATAGATAGAATCGTATTTCCTTTATGTAAATTCAGGAACTTAGGGAATACTGTTATCATAGGGTTATTACACTTTGCCATAATGGTGTCATGTGTAACTGTTTCCATATCTACAGAGTTAAATCTCCTCTCAGTCAATCTGAAGTAAAATTTCTAGTTTTAAACAAATTATTTGTATAGATCAAATGTTCAAACATTTAAAATATACAAATATGGCAGGTTATATGTCAACAATACAATCAGGATTATTTTTGTAGCCTGGTCTTTAATTTGGAGAGATTTGGAATTTAATGTCTTTATTTACATGCAGCCAATATTTCCTAAAACATGTAACACTGTTATTCAGTGCTTTTTATTATTTAAGTAAGGGATAAACTGAAAGCCTGGAAAGGTTTCTGAGAAACTTTGCTCTTTTGTTTTTAGGAATAATTGTACATTTGTTTGGAAGATAGTTAAAATCTGATCTTGCACTCTTCTGATGTGTAGGAAATTCTTATAATTTTTGAGAGTCTCTTGACACCCATGTTTGTAATACAAAAACTTACTGATTTTCATGCCTCATCGTTCTACCATGTTTTACTTTTCAACTGATCCCTGGAATGTTTTTTCTGAACTTAAGACAGTCCCAGTAAAGGAAATATGCCTAGAATAATTGTATTTTCATAATGAAATATGCTTGTATAGTTAACTTTGAAAGACAAAAGCCTCATCACTTTACTCAACCTGACTGTGTGAAGACCAAAGGAATTGTTGTGATTGAGGCTAATTTTATGTATATAACCAGCTTCCCTAGGACTTCTCTGAATTATGTGTGCTAGCAGTAGTTGAATAAGAGTATGTAGTGTAGAAAATCGTTGTACTGTCTTTTTAGAATTTTCAGTAATGAGGAATCCACTGAAAGAGTTAATGAGGTATTCTGTTAGTAGAGTATCTTTATTAATGAAAACTAAAGATCGTGGAGATATTTTTATGTGTTTAGGAATCTCAATATTTGACCTTTTACTTGTATGATTTGTGTGTCAGAATTAAGATATTTTGCAATTTCCTTGACTAAAGCAATTTCTATTAGAAAATATGAAGGAACTGAGCTTCATAATTTTGGACACCAGAACAGGATATAGTATTGTAGCAGCAATCCTACAATGAGGATGGAGAGGTATTATGATCTCTCTTAGTATTTATTTGCCTATTCATCCATAATTGTCGTAACTTTAGTACTCCAGCAAATACATATATCAGAAGGAATGGATTACTGCATTGTGTTAGGTGATGTTTCCATTTATTCTTTGGCCCTTGATGGATAATGTCATCTTTTGTCAAAGTTGGCACGTGTGTAGTTTGACTGCTGTCTGTGTAACCTGTTGAAGCCATTTGTCCTTTATCACTTCCTGATCTCAGTGTCAACTACAAACTTCATAATTTTTTCCTGAGTAAAAAATGTTTCAGTTTTAAGTAGGAAATTGATTCCTATGGGAGTGATTAGAGAGATACTTGTTCAGTTCACTTATAGTTATATTTTGGGACCTATTATTTAATGTATGATCTATTGATTTTCTGGCAGAAAGAGACTGTACTGTGTGATATAAACTTAGATGTCTTACAGACGTAGAAGTTCCATAAAAACTATTATGCTTTTAGGCCAAACTTGTAATGCCATAGTAAAAAGTTAGTTTGATATGAGGGGGAACTTAATTAAACGGCTGTAGCTATAGTGTCTTCCTTTAGTTCTTTATGTTGAGCTGATGGCCCATAGTTACCAAAGTAGTTTAATTTATCCTTTCCAAACTTTAACATCAGTTATCTTCTGGAGTGTTCTGTGTTTCAGAAACCTTTAAATCAGAGATCTCCTTGAAAATTCCTATTAAGATACAAGTTATTCAAATGAGTCCTTCTCAACCTGTCTGACCTGGTAGCATCTCACTGATATCCGTGGTGCGCTGGAAGGCGCAGCGGCGGGGCTCGGGGCGCTGTGCCGGCCCGGCCCCGCTCGCTGCCCGGCCGGAGCCGCCGGAGCTGGCCAGGGTGCTGAGCCGCCGGGCCGGGGGTGCCCAGGAGGCCGACCAGCCCCTAATGGCTTCGGTACTGGTAGCGGGCTGTCCCTGACAGGAGCGTCTCGTTTTCTGCTATGGCTGTATCCTGGAACTTGCACAGATAACCTATATGCCTTTGCTGCTTATATCAGAAAAAAATCCTCTACTGTGAAAGTTTTCCCTGAGCCACAGCTGCTGGCTTTTTAACGTCTCCAGTCATGCTAAATTCATCAATGGAACCAGATTCTTTGCAATCCAAATTATACCAAATGCACCTATACCACCCACAAGCAAGGCGCTTCTATAAGTGCATTGGCATTCACTGTGCATTACGTTGAATTTTCAGACAGTGTGTAAAAAGGCAAAAAACATTATTCTGCCTGTAGTTAACAACTTTCACAAAGCACCTCAAGAGCAGCCTCCAAAGATGAACCTGGAAAGTAACACTTAACATCTATAAAGAAATTCCATCTTATTGCAGATATTAGTTTAATTTTTTCGTCCATGACCCACAAAGTCCTGTGTCCTGTCTTTTTTTCTGCACCACTTTTAAAATTTTTTTTTTAATACTATAGAGATGATCAGTGATAGCAGTGGTTTAAATTATTGTTATTAAACATACCCCTCTCCCATTACTTTAGTCATTCACTTTTTAAAATATATCCATTTGGTAAGCGTTAGGTTGTATTATCTTGAATGTAGCTACATTGCCAAACTTGCTGCCATTTTTTGTAAGTAGTTATGGTTGAAGATATGAATCCTCATTGATACAATTACAAAGTTCTGTATTTCTGTAAGAAATAGATATAGTGTACATAGACTAAATATGTAAATAATGTAAGCACGTATGTGTATATCATAAAAACACATATACATGTAATGTGTATATATAGATATGTATTAAAAAGTGTATTGTGTCATGTTCTTGATAAAAAAGTATGTTAGCATAGCAGTATTATAAATAATACTATGTTTCTGATTCCCCGAAATAATTTTTGCTTTGGTGCATTTATACCTGAGAATCTTGAACAGAGAAGAAGCTCTTTGAGGGCCACTTCAGCAATTATGAGGAAGTAGAAACAAGAAATGTGAGAGAAGCATGAAGGTGTTAGAACATGTAGCACCTTCCTCCTTCTCTCCCCTTTTCCTATTTAATTCCTTTTCCTCAGGCCCTTTCTGGTGAGAGGTTTGGATGCCCTTCTGCTGTGCTGCTTGGCTCTCAGGCAAGAGCTGGGATTTCTTGACATGGCTGCTAATCTGTGTAGTGTGAAGTCAAGAGGCTAGAGCAGAGTGTTGGACCTGAAATGTAAGGGAATCTGAAAGAGGCAGCTGTAGATGTATTAAAGGCAAAACCAGAGGATTTGTTTATTTTTTTAGGCTTCATATGTGTGAATTGTATGTTATAGTCTAAACATGGTGATGGGAAGTAATTTCCATGATTTTTTTTTTACATCTGTGGCATGTTTTGATAAATATGCTTCATTTCTTATGCATCACCATATGCATGGCAATTTTAGTTCACACACACACAAAGAAAGAAATCTCTAGCTAGTTGATTGAACTATTTTAGTAATTTAAGAATATGACTGTTGCTCTAACCACGAGCGCTTTTTTCTCTTAGAAGTAAATGTAAGCCTCTCTCATACTTTTTTTTTAATTTTCAGCTTTAAAATTATTACTGAACAATTGTTAGCGGTTATTGAAATCTTATTTACTAGCTGCCACTTACTGAAGCAAAGCTGTTGGATGGAAGCAAATTTGAATCACTTTTTGCAATTCAATACTGCAGCCATCAACACTTAAATAAAACTTCTGAAAATGCACCTGAAACTTGAATCTCTTCTCTTGTTCCCATCACCAGCTACCAGCTCAACAAAATTTCTGGGAACAGATTGTCCTTTTGTCAGCCTTGACAACTGATAGTGACCAACAAATGGATTGAAAAGCATAATTTTGCCCTGATTTTTTGCTGCATGCTGTAGGGTCTTGTAGGTTTTAAATATTTAATGATGTGGTAAAAGCCTAATCTCCTTGGGGAAGGAAGTTCTATGTCACTAAAAGTGTGTGATCACTTCTCTAGCAAACAATGTAGAAATCTTTGTAGACTTCTTTCTTGTATGCAAGTAGTGCCCTGTCATAAATAGGTGTGTATGTGCTGAATGAAATGAGGGAAAAAAGTGCCTTAATCCAAAACAAAGCAAGCTTCCATGGTATTTGATGTAGTCAGGATTTGCCTGTAATGTGTTTTCTACCTTTCTATAGGAAAGGTAGAAAATATCAGAATTTAGTTAAAAATTCAGAGATTCCTTAGGAAATTATGTTGAGGAATATCCAACCAAAACCATGTAGAAAAGTGAAAAGAATATTGAGAGATGTGAATATTGTATCAAGTGGCAGCAAAAGTATGGAAATTCTTGTCCTTTTTTTTCATCAGTTTTACATAGTAACTTATTTGTGGAAAGAGAGTCATAAGGCTTTCCAGTTCTTTTACAACAATTGTTTATGGCTACTCATAAGAGATTTAATTTTTTAATTTTTTTTTGTAAATTAAACAAAGTGTTGAGAGTTCCTTTAAGTAACCAAGTAGATACAAAAATCATGTTTGTTGTGGGTTTTTATGCGTTTGTTTCTCTTGAAGCTCCAACATTTAGCAGTCTAAAATTTTTGTCCTGTCACCTATATAAAAATTGCTGTCATATGTTTTGCAGTTGCCAGAAGTAACAACCAGTTTTTACATTAAAGTTTTCTTTTTATTCAAACTGTAACATTGCTGTATCTGACTATCAGTGATTTAAAATGTATTCTGTGAATTTTCATTGTCAAAAATCTGACCATGGATGTCTGCACCAACTTTATTAAGATGGAGATAATCTTGATGTTAGGAAATGTGTTTTAATATATTTGTTCTCTGTATTCAAGCTATCAAATTATTTGAGTATAAAGATTAGAGGCATTACCAAGTATTTTCTGAAGTGAGGCAGAGGGAAGAAAATCTGTATGGAAACACTGAGACAACACTAAACCCAACACAAAGTGGAAGGGAGAACATGTGTAAAATAGAAGTTGAAGTGATAAAACAAATGGTAATTGGAGTTCCTGAGTGTTTATAATTTTTTTTTCAAAATAACTTCACATAAGTGCCAGAAAAGAAGAGTTTACATGAGTTGAATTGTTTTGCTTTATGATGCCATTCCCACAACAGCTAGCTAGTCAAGAATTTTAGGGTGGTAGCTTCTTTCAAGTAACTGACAGAAAATTATGCACAATATTTTGAGTTACATCTCATCGGTTCAAATAATTTGTGTTGTTACAGGGAGCGTAATTTCTCTGTCCTCTCTCCGTCTTCCCAAACATAATGTATGAATGTAAAATTCTAGACTAGAGTAAAGATCTGTATTCAGCAGTAGTCATATGTGGATGCCTAAGGAAAAGTACAAAACCACAGCTAATCTAAATTATACTTCCCTCTAGTTCTTTTCCATTTTTTTAGTAAGGGACTTCCTGCACTAAATATACCTAATATGTATTTCCAGTAACCCACAGTAGTTTTCTTTTTCATGTATGTGACTGTTGTTCACTCGAAGCATTGTAAACTTTTAGTGTTCACAGTATCCTTTTGCAAGAAGTTGCACAGATTAGTTTTCTCTGAGTCTGGCTTCTGCTGACCTATTTTGATTTTTTTTTTTTCCTTTATTAAATGACACAGTAAATAGCTGATTTCCTAGCTAAACTCTGTATCTCCCTAATAATTTTGTAGACCTTTGTCAAGCACCTCTCTCTACTTCCCATCATCCCTTGAAAAAAATTGTAAGCCATTACTTTGTGTGGAAACTAGTCTGTATCCCTGGTTATCTTGTTCTTTTTCTTTTTCTTTTTCTTTTTTTCTTATGCTCATGTGTTTAATAATAACAGTTATTATTTTTCTAATATACATAATTTTATATGTACATAGAAACATAGAACCTCATTTGCCTTTATATCTCCTGGTCATACAGTACTATGAAGTCACCCAGCAGTTTGTCTCAATTGTCCCTTTAATAGTTTGGATTGGAACTTTAAAGATCATCTAGATCCAGCCCCTGCCACATTTTTCAAGGCCCCATCCTGTCTGTCTCCTTCTTTTGAGGAAGCATTGTGTTTAGGTACCCAAGGAATCCATTCCAAATTTGATAGCAGAGCTGTTTATGATCCAGATGGAAGATGATGAGTCAGGTTTCTATATGTGAACACTTTGTGCAAAAATATTTTTTAATGGAACCTGAGTGAAAATATTGATATTAATAAATGATAACTCATCAGCCTAAAAAGGGTAGCTCTCTGTGCTATACTGTATATTTACAGATGATCTAGACAAGATGAAATAATGAAATTACATCTTGTATCACCAAGTCTGATGATACAAGGGTATTAAAATTAGCAAATACGAAGATGGAGAACTGGAGAAAGACCTTGCTACTCTGAGGTAATGATGAATGAAAATAATCATAAAGCAGTTCACATAGGATAAATAATTTTAAAATGTTCAGTGGTGAACTTCATTCTTTTGAATGTGGTTTTGCAGGTTCTGTGAAAATAACAGGTTAGTGCTTACTAACAAGGCTGGTCTCCACATCTCAGAGGGGATGTAGTAGAACTGGAAAAAGCACACAGGTGGTGATCAAAATCAGTGAAAGACCAAATAGTTGAAGAGGCAAATGAGGGGGCATATAGTAGGGGTGTAGGACTGAAAGGTGAACAGGGAGCAACCATACACCGCCTTCCGGTTCAAGGGTTAATGAATCTCGGATGTAACTAGCAGAAGACAAACTGGAAACAAAGATGTGCTTCCCACAGCATGGAATTCAGTTACAATTTGCTATATGAGCCTTATGGGTGGTAAAGTTTTCATGGTTCAGAAAAGTTCTGATGAACTTGGAGACAAAAAAAAAAAAAGGTTAAATGCCATCCTTGGCTCTCTGTGTTTTGTGTCCCACCTTGCTATATCCCCAGAAAATATTCTGGCAAGGGTAATCACATGCTTTGTGTGTCTTTGTATTTTTCCCTAGACATCAGCTGCTGGCAATAGTCAGGGACAGAAGATTGGACTAGGTGGATCTTTGATCTGATGCAGCCTGTCCCCTCTTCTGATTAGCTGTCCATGCTATCTGTTTTTCTCCTGTCTGACCTAATTTTTCTCTGCTGCAAATTAAGTTGATATTTTTGGATTTGTCCCAACTTTAAATACATTTGCCAAAGTTCCACTTTGGTTCTTTAATAACTGTCTTCCATTTCAAACCTTGAAGGACCTTGGATTAGGAGCTCAAGTTTCAGTCACTGTTGCTTGAATCCACCTTCATCTGCAGCTATAAAACAAGGGCATACTCTGACCAAGCCACATTGTTGACTGAAGCTCCTGAACCTTTGTAGTTTCCAGCACCAGTATTTCTTTAGAGACAAACTGGTTAGGCAGTCTTAGATGAGATATAGCCATCTCCTTTGTTGTTGTGTATTGTACTTGTAGATTTGATGTTGCCTGAGCTCATGTGATCATTGTGGAATATTCTGTGAACAAGAGAGACTTCCTGGCACTGTACATGGCACTCTACAGCCATGCCAAACTGAAGATAAAGTAGTAACTTGTGCTGCTCTGCTGACAGTATATCATATGTTTATTCACCTGCCTTAGTGCCACCTTCCTTCACCAGAGCCAGGCACCAAGCCATTTCCCACCTCTCCTGTCATTTGGCAGTGCATAAGTACCCACTTATGTGGCTGTGTCCTAACCTCTGGTGCTAGGGGTGTTGACAGCAGTGTTGAATTGGTCTTGGCAAGAGTGTCACTGTGGTTTTTCATCTTCTCTTTGTGCCTGACCTTTGTAGCGTTCTTGATCTGCTGCTGAAAAGTACAATGCTCCTTGAACAACCAAGGTGTTACTGCATAAACTGTACCCTGATGGTGTGTCTTTCCTCCTTAATTCTGTCAGGGATTGCTGTGTTGTGTGGCAGGATGGGTGTATGTTCCCCTCACTGAGGAGGCCTGTCAGAATTTGGTAGATGTCCTGCACTGTGTAGACTCCCTCATGTTCCATCTTCCTGTCAGCTAGGCTCTTTTAGAGTCATCCTGCTTGGTGTAGTAGCTGCTGTCCTCATTTCACACATTAGCGAAAAGCCGAGCTTTATTTAAGAGCTGTATTTAAGGAGATGGCACACCTATCTACTCACAGCCAGTGTCCTCTCTTTATCACAATACTGCAGCAGATTTAGTTACGTGCCCTAAAGATAAGGATGCTAAGAGATCAGACATTACAGACTGAAAAAAGATCTTTTCCTCTGTTCTTTTTCCTGTTCTGCTTAGCAAGCAGTCAGGCTTCACTCACCATGTCTTTGTGCTTCATACACTGATATATCAAGAGAATGCTCAGGTTTTGTTAGTGAGTCCAGGTCACTTCATGGCTGGTGCTGCAGGCTGAGCACAATGCTGTGAGAGCAGTCATGTGGCTGCCAGCTGGGCTGCTTCTGTGCCACTGGCAGCCCTCTTGGTCACTTGAATGCTGTCAGTGCAGACAACATTTTGCTATTCACATGCTGTCTATCTGAACATCTCATCAAAGTTTCTCTGCCAATTTTCTCATGTTTTCCAAAAAGTTACGTGTTATTCCCATTTATAATTAGAGTTTGCCCTGAACTTTAGTTGTTTGGATTAAGCATTTAGCTGTGTATATTCCTTTGCATCATTCTCACACAGTCCTTAGCAGCAGCTCTTCTCTGTAAATTGCTGTGTGTCTACTCTGAAAAGTTTCATAGGCTTTGGAAGAAGTTCTTCAGAGAAGTGTATTCTTGCCTTCTTGTCTCCTCTAGTTGTGTGTTGTATGCATTTGCTGGGAATTTATATTTTTCTTTTCTGAGAAAATGGATTTATGAAAGAATATATACTAGTATTATGTACTAGTACAAAAGGTCAATAGTTTGGAGCATCTAAAAAGATCAATTTATGTTATTCCTTGGAATATAAATGGTGAACTATTAATATTCTGAGTTTATTCTAAAAAGATGATTTACTATTCCAACGTTTCAAAAAACCTGGAAGCAAAGATTTTAATTTTGCTGATAAATCCAGACTATAATTTGTTTGATATTATAACTCTGTGCCACTGTTTAAAATATCTTAATTGCTTGACTTCAAGCTGTCTTTGTTCAAAACCACACTTCACTACCACTTTCCTACAATGAAAATTTTCCTAGGATCTTAAAAAATTATTATTGTAAAGCCTTGTATAATTAAGGTAATTGCAGAACTGAGTTTCCATTTTCAAGTTTCTTTAAAGAAGACTTGAGAAGTAAAACAAATTTTTTGTAGCAAAAGTCCATGGTTCTAGTTCTGTTTAGGTTTGTTGTTAATACCAGAACAGTCTTAGAGAATCTAAGACACAGAAATACAACTTCTGCTCTTTCTCTTTTTCTGACATAAGCCTTTGTGCTCTATTGGGACTGATCAAATTAGGAAATTAACTCAAGCATCTGAAAAATACCATGGTAATAATGTCATGGATTACATAGAGTTTTTGATATATAACTCATTCTAATTCTCCCTGACTGTATTTTTCTGTTTTTCTAAAGGTAATAAATTACATTCTGTTTCTCTGATAGGTGTCACAACCATATAATCTCCCCCTGTCATGTGCATGCAGATGCTTTCCTTTCTCTATGGCAAGATATAGAGTACCCTTTATTGCAGTTGGTCTGATCAAGAAACACTGAAGTTTACCTCAATGCAAATGCTTTTAAGTCCAATTTAATTTTCAAGCTGTAAATTCTATTTTGGACTTGAAAAGGGTTTTGTGTGCCTAAAACTTTGTATGGTTTTGCTACATGAATTAGTTGGTTTAGTGAGAGATAATACATTGCTTTGATAAACATTGCCTTACCTGGGTTTTCATAATATTTTGGTACTGAATTCTCTTGCAAACTGAAAATAGCGTGGTAGCTTGAAATATATATATTTTAAAATAAAACTTGAATCTAAATGTTATATTTTTAGCTCTATCTTCCAACTGAGAAAATTTCACCACCTTTGTAATAACAGCTGCAGAAGTTGCCAGAAGGAAATACAGACTCTTTGGCAATAGCAATAAGGCAGTTGGGAGCTTTTCACACCTGGAATCTGCAAATGTTGACGAGTATTTTTGGCACTCAAGCACTTGAGAAAGGAAAACCTAAAATGACATTGGTTCTGTGTTGAATTTTTAAAAAGATTTTCTTCACAACCAGTACAGTTGGAAATTTAAGTCAGGGTTTTAAATTCAGTTTTCTCATTGATGTGATGAATGATGATTTTCAAAACATCAGCTTTTAATGGATGTATTTAGAAAATAATCAGGTTTAAGTGTAGGGTGCACATCTAGTTTGGATGTTCAAATATACACATTTAAATAATTTCTATCTCTAGAATTAACAATTTGAGCATGTTCTTAGCCCTTTCTAAGTGGGCTTTACTGTAAATGTGGTGAAATTAGGACCTTTGAACATTTCCTGCCCTGATTTTCTCTTTATGCTGGCCTTTTAAAATGTTTTTTGTTCCTTAAGTTCTGCTTAAAAATAGAAAATACAGAAATGGAAACCATCTTAGGTAGATTCCAGTTAATTTACTATCCTTTTGAATGAGCTGAAGGCAGGCAGGTAGAGCTCCTAGTATGCTCAGAGAGTTTGTAATAGCAAAAGGTTGATACTATTTCAAAGGGGAGGCAACAGGGTGTGTACTCCTTTCTATGGAGCAGAAGTAATCTTCTGTGCTCCCTTGCTTTGTCCTGGAACTTACAGTACCTCCATTCAGCCAAAATTGTCTGTGCTACTTTCTCAACCTTAGGTCTGAATTTAAACATCTATAAAGGCTGGTAAGCAGAGGTTGGCTTCAGTGAGGCTATCTCTAAGGGAATTGTATATATGCACGCAAATTACATTAAAGGATTGCCTTTTCTGGAAATTTTGCACTGTTATTTTCAAATACCATATAATCTCTTAGTGTACTTGGATGGGGTACATTCATCTTTTGCAGGGCTAATGTGTAGTTAATCAGTTAAAATGAATAGAAGGGTTTTAAATAATGGATGTCTGTACAATATTCTGGATATTAGCTCTAATGCTCCTTTACCTGTTTTTGTTTTATACTGCAATCAGTTCCCAGCAAAGGCTTATGTTATGGAGCAATTTATCCTCATTGTGTTGTCCTAGTTACTACATGACCTCTCACCTGGAAATAAATTTGACAGAGGGCTAATTGTCTTTCATTGTAGTTGTGTTATCTTGAAAAGTGCCTCTGAAGTGACAAACTGATCTGGTGAGAAAACTGATGAGTTCACAAATACAGAATTTAATGATATATATCTCAATTAGAGTGGATGTTACTTTTTTAAGAGAATTGTAAAGACGTGTTTGTTTTGCTGAAAATAGCCTTACTGCCACCTAAAAACTAAACACTGCTAAAGGATTCATCTGCTGAATGAGTAAGGGAAAGCTTGCCTCTTAACTGTGTGTCATTAATTATTCATCTGCTTCAGTAGAATACAGAACATGCTGGAGCTTTCTTAAATTGTTAACAGTATTGTAGCCTGTTAAAGACCTATGCTGAAAACAATGTATTTCAGTAATACAAATGCAACTGTATTTACTTTTATGAGTCTTTAATTCATCTGTGAAATTTGGAATGGGCCAGTCAGTCTGAATTCAGATAATTCCAAATTCAGAGAAATTTCAGTTTCAATCTTGACCTGAGAACCACCTCCAAAGAATGCATATTTATATCTGTCCAAAAGTCCTTTAAATGTAGTCATCTCTAGTAATGTCCTTTTCTTCTGTATAAATTTGGGGAAGGTGATTGTAATTTAAATTGCACCTACTCGAATACATGTTACCTGTTACTAGGTAAGGAATATAAAGATATTTATCCACTGCAGTACATCAATAATTAACAGATTTGCAGATTATAGTGTTAAGACCATTAGAGAACGCATCAGATCAATGAAACTCTGCCTAGATCAGATTGTGAATAAGGTCTTTAAAAACTGTATTCTTGTAGCAATGCCTGAGTGTAAGGATGGAGGTGTATAAGCATCTGATAGTGTTGTGGTTTAGCAAAAGTATAAAGCATTTTCAGATTTAAATTAGGGAAATAAGACTTCTATCACAAAGAAGTAATAAGAAAAACCTTTCTCCATATTAGGAATTGGTATGATAGAGTCTTTATTCAGTGTGGATGTCTAACTCAATGTTCCTGTCCATACCACAAGAAAAATGTGGAGCAAGGAGAGGGATTTTGAAGGAGGACCATATAAAAGACCCATGGCTGTGAAGAAAGGTTTAAAGCTAAATGTATTAATTTACAGAAAGTTAAAATAAGTATGTTTAGATGTTTAAATGAAGTGAAATTACTGGAAATGGAATTTGGTTACCAAAACTGTAACCAAGTTGTGTAGTAAAAAGTTAAAATTAAATGTGTTAAACCTTGAAACAAAGCAAGTTATGTTTATTGTGAGGAAAGAAGCATACTCGAACATATTAGCAGTGAAGAACATTTGGAGTCTTACTTATTAGTGTGTGCTAATTCACTGAAAGGGGTTGAAGTTATGAAGTGGTCTGATCAGGTAAAGGTTTGGACCAATTTCAAGCCTTCTGGCCTTGAAATTTGTCATTGAATCCTTCTTCTGCTTTATTTGAAGTCTTGAAAAAAACCAGGACTCTTCATTTTGACATCAGCATGTTTGTAATGCTTGCAGTTAATTAGTAAGCTTCAGGAGGAGCTTAGCACCTTGTCTTTAGGGGCCCATGAGAGAACTTTTGCCTCCCATGCAGGACAGCTCAATGGGTCCTGGTGTTTTATAGCTTTGAATACCTGGTTTGGATGATATAGAATAGATATGGTTGTTTTGTAATGATCTAGGATGACAAGAGATTTAATAAGGAATTAGTGTATTAGAATAGGTTTGAGGTATTGTGTACAAATGAAGATTTTGTTACCCTGGCCATGCAGATATTACATACAGTAACAAAGTACTTCCACAACATTTCTTAAAATACAGGGTGGTTCTTTGAATGTATGTGTTGGACCTTTGCATTCTGGACCAGTTGCTGATGATCTGTCAGTCTGCTCAAGAATCCACAAATGCATAGCTCTCAGAAATACTTGTCAGAGTTGTGACTATAAATTGTAAATTTAAATATATTAAAAAAAAGAAAAAATTAAGTATCAAATCAGGAATCAAGACAAGGCTGATAGCAGAAATAAGAAAAAACTTTGAACTATCATATCTTTGATTTAATAAAGCACTTTTCCTACAGTTGATGAATTTTGTTCATGTTTCAAAGCTTCAGCAAAAATCTTACTTGCAATTTTAGAATTTGCTCTGGTGAGATGAATAATTTCACCATTACTTGTTTAAAGCAAATATCAGGAAAAAATAAACCCTCTAGAAATTTTGGTATAGAGGTGAACAATTTATTTGTCAAGACCAACCCATGCTTTGATGTAACTGGCAGATGGTAGCAAGAGAAGCAAACATTTGAGTTAAATTGGGGAAAAGGGGAAAAGCCACTGTATTTGCTTTAAGCATGTAATCTTGGAAATAGACCTTTTCCCATTCATGTGGGTTTTTGTTTTGCCTTTGTTCCTGACTGTGTTATAATAATTATGTTAGAAAGGACAGTGAGTAGTGTGGTCAATGGTTAGTAATGTTAAGGGGTTCACATAAATGGCTCTAGTTCTTTTCAGAATTTTGACCTTATCTGCAGGGGGGAATTTACTATGGCCGGTAGAATTTGAATTGGTTTAGTTTAACCTGCATAAATTGCAGGATGGATGCTGTTACTCACAATACACAATCTTAATTTAGTTTCCCTTCATTTGTTTGAATTAAACCAATTTAGGCTATGTATTCTGAATGAACACTCCTTTACAGGCACGTAATCCACTCTCATTTGGGTGTAAATTTAGATCATCAACTAATCCAGATTAATGTTTCTCCAGAGGGGTTTGTTTTATCTGGAGTTGGTTCAACTGTCATAATGTCCAATTGAAGCAAAAAGGCGTAAATATAATGTGAAAAAGGAATATCAAAGAGCATGAAAAAACCCCACAGTTGCTGTTGTGTCAAACAAATGTTTGTCTTAAAAAGCCAGGTTGTTCAAGCAGCGGAGTGTTTACTAAAAAAGCATAATTTAGTCCCAGTAGTAAGATTGGCAGTTAGCCACATGGAAGGCCATACTGCTGATTTAAATCAGAATGATTTTACCAATTTTGCATATCATTTGTGTGTTGATTCAGGGAGAGAAGCATTGTTCACTTGCAGTTATGCTATTTTGAAAGCCACAGAAATAACCTAAAGCAAATATACTTTTCAAAGAGTATTGTCTTTGGATAAGAGGGCTTATACAAAGAGTTACATTTGTATAATTACACCAGTGTAACAATAAGCACAGTTCTAGAAAAACTCAAAGAATTGAAATAAGCTTTTAATTAGTTGTAGTAGTTGCTGATGGAAGCCATTACGGATATGATAATCTCCAAAGTACAATTTTTTATAATACTGTCTATAATCCAATTCAGCAATGATTGCTAAATCCAGAAAATTAAAAAAAAAAAAAACCCTGTCAAAATTACCAAAGACAGGGTTTTTTCCTTACCAAAGAAAGCTGTTTATAGCCTGACATAATTGTGCTTTAGAAGTATTTAATCAGAAATAATCCTAGCAATGTGAAACACATTGTAAAATGTGAAGTAGTCTGTCTGCAGTGCAACTGAAATTTAACTATCTATTTTTAACATTGTCATTTTTGGTTAATATTATTTTAATGTTATATTTTACCATAAATTAATTAAACAATTATTTAATAAGTTATTAATTAGATTTTTAAACAGATTATTAAAATTAAGTTTAAATGTAATTATACCTTGCAGCAATTGGAAACTGCTTGTGGAATATTCCTCTGAAAATGTTTAAGTTCATTAGTTCTATATTGAGATTGGTATTGGAGATTTGGGAGAGAGCAAGTTGGAAAATTAAGGAAAGCTATCCTTGAATTTTTTTCTGTACTGGAAACTGACTAAAATTTCAACGTTAGTCACTGTGGGATACAAAAACTAGTTAAGGTGCTGGGTGAGAAACACAACTTTTGCTGCATTTCTTGTTATTCTGTTAATCACTGAGTTCTGCTCTGTTTCTGCAGTGTCTGGTTAAATGGAAGCCATTCCTGGGATCTGGATGGTTTCTACTGACGCAGACTTTGCATAGCAGCTCCATCACCTCAGGAGGTTGCAATGAGTGGAGGAGGGGATCAGCCTGACATCCTCAGTGTGGGAATATTGGTCAAAGAAAGATGGAAGGTGGTGAGTATGCCTTCCTGCAATTCTGTATCTTCTTTGGAACTTGTTTTTAGAAAGAAGTGGTTTGTACTTTGAAATTAATTTGAAAATTCTTGTGAGATATATTTTGCTTAGTACTTCAATTAATTGTGAATGAGGTTTAAAACTACTTGTTTCTCTTACCCTACTTTAAAGATAAGCGATGAGGATTTAAAGTGGGTTGATTTTTTTTTTTCCTGATAAGGACCTAGGAGAGCTCTTAAATTCCAGTGTAGTGCCTGATCCAAGCACAATTGGAAGAGTACTGTTAGTATATTGAACCCAATCAGCCAATGGTTGTATCAGTCTGTTTTGGAGATCAGTCAGATGCCCTCCCCTGAAGCTAGTAGGTTTGTGAGATATGTTACTCCTTATAGGAAGATCTTTCAGGACCTTGCTGCTCTTCCTTTTGTATGTGGATTTTATGGCATAGATTTATTCTCAGCTGATTTGTATTCATTTGATTGCATGCCAGCATTGGCTTTGCCATTAATAGCTCTGTTCCCTTTTGCTGTTCATATCCTTGATTTGCATCTTGAGGGAAATAGTATCCAGTTGAAGCTATTTTTTCTGGGAGAAACAGGCTAAGATCTTGTAGCCTCTTCTCTATTCCTCTGATCACTTTGGGTTTTTTAACTTAGAAATAAAAAAAAAAAAAGGAAAAAAGAAAGCCAATTCACAATAGAACATTTAGAGTATCTGTGTGTGTGTAGTAGGCTGTGAATGGATTCTGAATTGCTTACTTTATATTACTACCTTATTTCAAGTTTTTTAGAACTGTAAGATTGAACATAAAAGATACAAATTCATCATTAATTTTAAATTCATAAGAGAAAATGATTTCAACTGTCTTGTACCCTATCTTTCTTTTAAATATACAGGAAGCTGATATTAACTTTGTGTAGGAAATCTTTGTATTTCCTATTAGGTAAGTAGAACCTAAATAGCTATCTCTGGAGTATAAGCATTTGTAAAATACCTTCTTATATTTAATCTCAATACAGCAGTGAGGTAAAAGCAGAAAGCGTAGTCTTGACTCAGATCAAATATAAAATACATTTTATATACAATCATATACAAAATACAATAGATAATAACATACTAATATATCACTATCCACAAAACCACTTAGTTGTCTGATGTGTGCAACAGTAGCTATGCTTTCTTCAGGTTTATTTTCTTTCCTATGTAATGAAGACTGCTGATAAATGTCTTCTGGAAAATTTTAAAAGTAGGCTTATATGTTTTCCAGATCAAGTATTACAAGTAGATGGCTGCCAAGTATTTCTTGTGGCTAGCTCTTCAATTTCTTTTCTTGGGTAGCAAACATTAAGGATTTCTTGATGGCATCTAAGGTGATAGACTTCCTGAATTCAGGATTTCATAGGACTGTCTCCCAGCAGTAGAAACTGAAATGCAGTTTTTGGACTTTTTTGCTGTTGAGGACCTTGTTCATTGCAGTTGTGAAAACCATATGTAAAATTTTTAGACATGAACTCCTTAAAAAAATATGTTCAATTAAATTTAATTTTAACCTAAACATTATTTAGGGTGATTCTATTTTGAAAAGTAAGCATAAAAAAATTATAAAATATTTTTTCCCCAGCGACAACCCCCTTCTCTAGTGGTATCTGTTAGCATTTGCTTTTATCCTTTGTTGATGCCTCTCCTCATGCCTCTTTTTTGCCTTTGAAACATTTATTACAATCCTGACTTGGAGAGACTTGCTTGTAATGATAATTGATTTTAGATATGTTTAAAAATGCCATTCAATATGTAGTGTAAGCAAAGGTACCAAGGTAAAACTTGTTGGAAATTGTATGCTTTAGCCTGGAAGCATATAAAGGCACAAAGAGAGAATGGAGAGAAAGAATTTGGGGTGTGAGATGCTAAATGTAAAAAGAGAAGGCTGAAAGTAATGAACAAAGTGGGATATTGAAATGCAGATGTAAACAATGTGGTCTTCATCAAGGTAAAAGATGTTGAGCAGCTGTGTCAGGAGGCCAGTATGGTTGAGTGGTCATCACCTGTGTGAACTGGAAAGCAAAATGCAAGTGAACAGAAGGTGGGAACGGGGATGGGCTGCCCAAGATTACCTTGGAAATGTTGCCTCTGTGTAATGAGTATATGGGAAAGCCAGAGCTCAGCTGGCAGTTGTGACTGATGAAGGATGTGAAAAGCAACAAGAAAAGCTTCAATAGGGATGTTGGCAGCAAAAAAACGACCAATGAAAACATGGACTCATTGTTGAATGTGTGTGACTTGGTGGCAAAGGACATGGAAAGTATATTTTTCTGCAATCCAAGAGAGATTAATTTGGGCCTGGAACTACTGAGTGGTGTAGTTATTGGGCGTATGTATGTTAATGATTCTGGTGTACTTTAGCTGAGGATATAAATTGATCTGTTTATTTTGTTACTGTAGTGGTAGTTTTGTTTGTTTTAAATTTCTTTTAAGCACACATGCAGAGAAACAATGCTTTCAGAGGCAGTGTTTTGTGGTCTGGCCATTTCTCAAAGCTGGTAAATGAAGATAGATGATAAACATGTTTACATTTGTAAGGGGGTGAGGATGGCTGTGTCACCTCTTTCCTTTTCTTCTCACCTTTTTCACCATGATCTTGTAGTATTTGTGCTTGTATTATGCTGAAAATTCATGTGTTATCTGTTATCTTCTTCTTTATTCATAGAGCCTAGGCTATTTTAAAAAATGTCTTTCCTGCTCAGTCAAATGTCTGATGGTATTGATTAGGAGACATTAGATTACTTTTCAGAATCTGAAGGTAGGTCAGCACAGCATATTGCTGCTCTCTAGAACCCTGGACAGTTTAGATGACATTTTATACAGTGTAGTCATATAATGTTAGCAACTGTATGTTTTCAGATGACATTTAGAAAACCATGTTAGTCTTAGGGTAAGTTCTTTTTTGTCCTCTTTTCTCTTTTATCACCTTTAGAATGTTAGTCAGCGTAGGCATTTTGTGAAACAACATTGACATTTTTAATATTGAAAACCAAATAAGTGTCTGTTCCCTGTGACCACTTAAAACAGAGTGAAAAAAACACCTTTTAATATTTGCTCTGAAGGTAGTGCAAACTAATTAGTATGCCATGAGCATTCTTTTTACCTCTTTCTTGCACAGATGAAACTTTCAGTGCTGGAAGTTTCCTGAGTCTGTTAATAAGAATGATATCGGTGAGTTGTAAGTGAATGTGAGTAACATTTGAGACATATATTCAAAGATAATCTTAGCCATTTATCATAATTTATGATTTAGCTGCTGTAAGTCACTTCATATAATAGAAAATACTGTCTCTTTTCAGGAAGTTCAAAAACTTGTATGACTTTATACCGTTATTATTCAGGGTGCATATTTCTGAAAAGAGAAAAAGATGGTATATTTAAAAAATGTCACTGTGCATTTGTACTTGAAGATCTCTGGGCTGTGTGTGACTATTTGAGGAAAGACTTTATTCAGCCTGCTGACTTTGCCCAGATTCATGCTGGGAATACTACTGCACTCTTCTATTATGCTATATACAATAGTGCAAATGTGGATCAGGTGTGTTTTCTTCCAAGCTGTGGTTAGCCATACCTTGGTCAATTATTCAGTAGCTCTTTTATGTACTGAAGGATATAATTATTATTTTTAAATCTATTTGTAATACAACAAGGTTTGCAGTATGACAGGCAGAACAAAGAAGTATTGCTGTTTTATTTTCTTTCTTCTCCCCTCTTTAAAATATGGTTTTGTTCTTTCTTTTTCCCCAATATAGTTGAGGAAAATAGGAGGTGGAGGATTTGGAGAAATTTACGATGCACTGGACTTGCTTACTCGGGAAAATGTTGCATTGAAGGTCGAATCAGCTCAGCAGCCAAAGCAAGTGCTGAAAATGGAAGTAGCTGTGTTGAAGAAGCTGCAAGGTAGGGCTATATCTTGGATATGTGAGAAGTAGATTGTCAATGTATCTTCTTTAAAAATAATCATAATAATATTTTTAGTAAATTCTGCAGGCTCTTGGTAAATGATTACAAAAAGTGGAATAGAAGCTCTTTCAGATTCTGAAAGTTTTGCTACACTGAAGCTTTTGTTTGAAATGGGACGAAATGAAAATAAAACAAACAATAAAAATAATTCACTTGCTGCAAAAGTCTGGGTTCAGATTTACTTTATTCTGAATCCATATCTTCTCTTTGGTTTTTGCTCTAGACTTTGTTATTCTTGTTTTTATTTTTTCTTCTAAGCTTTTTTTTTCTGTACTATGTAGCATTGAATATTTGAGGGTATTTCACATAGCATATACGTTAAGAATATTTGTTTTCTTTGCTTTGCAGGTATTGCTTGAGAATTCTAATATTGAAATAGGAAACATACTTAAAAAAATCCCCATAAGCAAAAGCCCCGACTTTGAAGTACTGTAATTCCTATGAGAAAACTACTGGCATGTAAAATCCTGAAATACTTCCAGGGTTCAGTTCTTGAACCAGACTTTGGATAATCACACTTTCTGTACCTTTAGATACTTTAATGAAGCTATCAATACAGAAAAATATGCAGTGATTTCTCTTCATTGCTTTTTGCAACACAAGATTACAGAAAGATAATTTAAACAGTGACTTTTTCTTTAAAAATTATTATTTTTAATCTGGAAGATTTTGAATAATACATGCATTTCTGTCAGCAGTCCAATTTTTCCAAACTCTTACTTTGAATAAAACAAAGTCTGCAATGACATATGGTGCTGCCTAATGTTCTGTAAAGGTCACACTGCAGCAGGAATTGACAGTCTCTATAGATTTAAGAGGGCAAGCATGTCACATGTTATTATGATGGTAACAAACTGTTCCTACGCTTTTGTCTGTTTCAAGGATTTCACTAAAACATCTAGTATTATATAACTGAGCAGGGAGATTTTCTTAGAATTTTAAAGTTTCTAGTTCAGAGATGAATAGTAAATTTCAATATTGCCAGTTGAAAGTTTGGAAAACATTTGTCAGGGTTCTTGAGAGAAATTATCCTAAAGACAGTGAGTTTTGAAGAACAAAATACTCCATAACTCCTGGTGTTTTTAAATGCTCAGAATTCATTTTTCCAAGAGTTTGTGGGTCTTTCTCTCCACACATGAGCTTGATTCTATTTTACAAAACCTAGAGTCCTTAAAATGGTATAGATGAAACAACTAAATGATAAGGAAATTAGTAGAGCTGAAAGAAAACACTGCAATTTGGTAGCACTACAATGCCAATGTATTTATGAAAACATGACCTTACATAGGACTGTGTAACTGGAGTGCATTTTAACTTTCCACTGTAAATTACAGTGTGGTAGAGTTTCAGTTAAAATACTAGAAAAGGGATTTTTTCTTAGTCAAAACTTTTTTATCTTTAGAAGTACTTGTGGAAAAAAATTGATGAAGTAATAAAATATTTATGTGTGAAAAATTGCCATAGGGCCTTATAGAAGTTATACTCTCAGTGGAATAGTTAGGAAACTATAATTCCAAATAGCCCAAGTCTTCCTCCAGAAGAGTCTTTGGTTCTGTTGAATCATGGGAAACATCTGGATAAAAAGAACAGAGCAGTGAAATATATGACCATCAGATCCACTGAGACAAATAATCCATAAAACATATAATCCAAATAAATATTTCTGTTATTTATTTCTCAGTATTATTTCTCTGAGCAAATAATAAATGGAATCTTTTGTATAATTAAAAACCAGATTTTATACGAGATCTTTAGAAATAACACTTCTTTTGACAATCTTTCTTATGAGAAAAAAATCTAAATGTATTATTCTTTATCTTAGATGTTGTTGCTCTCTTGCACAACAAAAAAAAAAAAAAAAAAAAAAAAAAAAAAAAGTTGGTGGTGATAGTAACACTATAGGTGATCTTCAGTCACTGCTGTGGAAGTTTACACTTAACACTGTTACTGCTCTGGTTTTAGACAGGCAATATTATCAGTGATCAGTAAAGCAAACTTAGTGAAGAGATGGGTCAAAGGAACCTGTTGCATTTATTGTGATTTATAATTTGCACAGATACAGTACTTTAGTTTTACATGCAGCTTTATTATCCATACTTGGAAGGGTTTTTTAATTAAATAAGGTTATGATAGAGACCATTTTATGTTTTACAGGAAATTTTTGCCCTTAGGAGCCATTTGCATTAATTTCTTTACCTTCACAAGTTTCATTATGGAAGAGCTAAAAATTTGAAGCATAGGGAAAATAAAGAAAAGTGGATGAGAATGGGGAATAGAAAACAACTTTATAAATACTTCTTAAAGATTTTTTATTTTTATTCCTAAATGAATAGAAATCAGAAGTTAGTAGAAATTAGTCTTATTTTTGACAATTTTTTTTCTTTTCATGCAGATTCAGACCAGGTGAAATTGTAAACAGTTCTTTTAGGATATTTTTGTAACAACTTTGTATTATCATACGTCCTCTGAGACCAACTTTTACCATGTTCTTCTATCCCCTTTTGGTGTGTGTGTATGTATGTATGTGTATATAGGTAATTACTCTCCTTTTCTCAATGGGTTTAGGTTCTCTTCATGCAAGGTGTTCTAGTTACATTGGGCATAGAGAGGAAGGAGTAGAATTGCCATTAAAATCCTTTTTATTTCAAATATTTGAAAAGTGTCCTCTGTAATAAGAGACAATGAGCTTGCAGTGTTGGTGAAGATTTCTTGAAGTGCAGATCTGAATTTTAAAAAATACTGCAAAGTTTGTGGAATATTATAAAGAAACAGGCTTTTAGAAGACAATAAATGAACAGGTGAGTTCTTCTAGTCTATAGTAGACCTAGGCACATTTTTAGGGTTATAAACATGCTTTTGAATGTATCTGTACTAGAATCTTACTTCACAGAAACTGTGAAACTGATATGAGAATAGAAGTTGGCAGAAGTGTAGGTATGCACTATTTCTCACCATTCTTTACTTTCAGCAAGTTTTGAAATTAAAACAGTGTGGTCATTATTGCAGGGGTAAAATGAGTAATAGCTATGTGGTATAATGAAGTATATAAAAATAGTATCTTTGTATATGGTACAGTGACTAATGAAAAACTTCAAAGAACTTCTTTTTAAGTCTCCAAGCTAGCAAAACATGCTGGAATATGTGAGTAATTGTATGACTTCTCTCTTAATTATGAAGGAGGACTAGGCTCACTGATACGGCCATTTGTTACAAATTAGTCATCAATTACATCTTAATTTTTCTTCTCCCTGCTGTCTCCTAATTGTTGTTGCAGAATATTGTTTAACTCTTTGAGTTCTTTATTTTTGCTTATTTTTAAAAAAAAGAAATCTGCTGCAACAGATGGTTGTTTTGTTTAACCATGTTGTTAGGCCATCTGTTCCCACAGTCAGATGGGAGAAGACAGATTTATCACATCTCACTCAGTGAGAGTGAGACTCACTCAGTTGGTTTCTGTCTCACACAACCTTACAGACTTCTCCCTCACTCATTTACAGCTCTGGAGCATAATTTAGTGATGGGCTGTGTCTGGTGTAGGCTGCAAAGCTGCTGTAGTGCTACACTGCAGCAGCCTGAGGAATGGCACACAGGCTTAGCACCCTCCCTAGGAGATTTTTCAAGGGCAGAGTTGTTCCCTGCAGCCTGTTAACATCATCTTCTTGCCCTGCAGCTCAGCAGTGTAGCTCACAAATGTGAGAAAATACTGTTTTCCTGCTGAGGAAAAGGTTGTAGTAGGTGTGTATAGCCCCAGTGGAGTGGTGGAGGATCATTCTATTTGAATAAGATATTTAAGTTCTACTTCTGTCCTTCCTCTTTTCTCAATTTTATATAGAGGTTTCTAGGAAATTTACCACAAAAAATTAGTTGGTGCTCCAGTCAAAATGAGATTTCTCTGACTAAACTGAGTTTTAGACATTTACTGAATTTGTCAGATAAAATCTGACTAATATATGTTTCTCTGAAGATGTGGCTGTAAAATTAATCATAAATATTTGAGATGAGACTTCATTAATGGAAACTACAGCAATGAATATACAAAATTTCATCTTGATAAATTTGCTACTAATCCTTTTTCTTCATAAAATTATACTGTCTGTAATATTGCCTATCTCACTTGAACAAATGGGTGGAAGGAAAAAGTGGAGGAAAAATGGTGATGCTTAAAGTTTAGCACTTACATTTCAGCACTTACTTTTTTATGCAGAAATATAGAGATATCTTTTAAAATAAATTATTTTGATGAATCCTGTCAGATTTTCTTTGTTTAAAAGAGCCTACCAAGCTGTTTTAATTGGATGTGGCAGGCAGCTTCCTGAGGAAGCAAGAAACAGGCAGCCACTTTTCTGTCAAGTGAATTGAAAACACTTAGAAGCTGTAGGTTCAAGTTTTAGGGTTTTGATGGAGCTACAAGTGCAGCAGTAGCAAAAAGACCCCTCAGATCTATGGCTAGACATTATGGTGTTTTGAAAATAGTAATGAATAGGGTGGGGGTTCCCTGATTACGGCATTCTCATAATCCTAAGGGTAAAGAAATTCATGATAGAAATACTTGGTGACAAATTTTACACATTTTTAGCAACCACTTGAGATCATCAGCTTTCTGTTGGCTGTAGCTTCCATTGGTGTGAGCAAGGAAGGTAAATGGCCTGAGGAACTTTAATCCTACAGTTCCCTGTTCTGTCACAGAGTGGGATCATAAGGGGTTCACAGCTTTTCTCCAGTCAATGAACACTGGTACCAAAATGACAAAAGGTTTGCATTCCCATTCTGTTTCTAGCTGCAGCTTTTGGCTTGCCTTTTTCTCTGTATTTACCTGGACAATCTTCTGCTTTGATTTACAACTGCAGGATAGCAAGGAGATTATTTTTGACCTGTCTGCTCTGCAGTTTGCTCCTAGGACAGGAGGAGGCTTTAAAGAAAATCAGCTTAAACAAAATTCTGGTTTTTTTTTCCCTGTTTCAGTATACCTGAGCTGAATTTGTCTTTTGTAGCTAAACAGCAAGGATTGTGTTCTAGAGAAAGATATTAATAAATTAGATTAGTTGAATTACATTTTCTATGTATTTTTAATATAAAACATAACTCTCAAGTAGTACTACCGTTTTCTTTCATCGTGGCATCCACAGCTTATAGAAAAGAGGAATATTGGCTAGGAATATTTTCTGTTACAAACCATTAGACTCGTAAGAAAAGAACCTTTTCCAGTCTGAAATGCCTTCAGTTTGTGGACATTTAGGCATGTTGTCATGCATGTTTTCTTATGGAAGAGTGAGAGCTGTGGTTATGGGAGAAAGCTTCTCTTTAATTGCAGGTAGAACTAACTTTGGTTTTATTGTTGTTGAACTGCATGAGGCTCAGTTTATTATTTTACATATTTTCCAGTAATTTCCTAGCTATTTACAGGAGTAAGCCACAAAATTTCATTATTATTGGCTAATTTGCTTCTTTTTCTCTTAGGAAAAGATCATGTCTGTAGATTCATAGGATGTGGACGGAATGACAGATTTAACTATGTGGTCATGCAGTTGCAGGTTAGTGTATCAAAGTGCTCAGTATTTGCTTGTCTGTTTAGGTTTATTAGCCAAGTGTATATGAAAATACCAGTGAGATTTTAGAGGATGCTAAACAAGCAAAGAAAAAACAAACCCCAAAGATCACAAATGCATTGTAGTAAGTGAACGTAAATTGAGCATATCCTTATGTCTTTTTCCTTTTATATCCTTTCCATAATTCTCTCAAAAAGGAGAAGACTTGCATGGTGAGAAAGAACTGACTGTTGGAGGAGTGAACTATGATGTCTTCTGAGATATTTTACATTCCTTTTAAGTCTTCACTTGAAGATAGTCTAAAATGTATTATATTCGTCTCTGTATTTTATTGGCTTTTTTAATAAAAATGAAAAATTATCCTATGCAAGTAAAAGAAAACGCTTCAATTTACTAAAAGACTTGTTCATTTAAAAGGAATAAAATAGGTGCTTAGCACTTAGAGTTATGGGGTTAATGTCCTTTGTCATCCTGGTGAATATGAATACTGAACAAAGTGTTCTAGTTCCTACTGTTGTTCATCTGTTATTTTAGAAGAACAACAGTTCTATGATGTCATGAGGTTGCATTTCCTACATAATATATTTTTCATCTGTTTGATGTAATGTGTAATTAAATTACCTACTTTTCCTTAAAGAAGTGAGTGTGAAGAAGTCTTCATGAGCATTTTATCATTGGCCTTTTTTAAGTGTGACAAAAATACAATTTTAAGTAATAGTGTTTGTACTGGTCTTCTAATAGGGATTAATTTGTTCCATGTTTTTAGGAATAGAAGGGTTCTAAGTTTGTATTTCCAAAAACAAATTCTAAATTTAGTGTTGGAGATACTTGTGGACATACAGTCATTAAATTTAGGTGAGATCTATTACCTTTGAATGTGAAAATAGGTATTGAGAGTATTTCATGTTAATCATGAACAGCTAAAGAAGAAGTAGGAAGTGTCTGTGAATCTTGGTACTAGTATTTTTTGAATGAAAATGTCCTTTTAATTTTTTCAGGGTCGGAACTTGGCGGACCTGCGTCGTAGCCAATCTCGAGGGACGTTCACCATTAGTACCACTCTGCGGCTTGGGAAGCAGATTTTGGAATCTATTGAAAGTATTCATTCTGTGGGATTCCTGCACAGGGACATAAAACCAGTAAGTCTGCCCATTAAATCAAAACAGGCAAGCAAGATGTGGTCATTAGATGGCTGCATAAGTAAGAATAGCTTCTATACTAGATGCTAAAATGCAAAAATGAGAAGGGATGGAAAATTGAATGCTTAATCATCAGATACTGCAGATTTTTTTTATTAATTAATGTTGGATTGCAACAAGAGTAACTTTGGTATTTTTCAGTCTTTGTCTCCAGTTTAAGCCTCCTTGCAATTTGCTGTAGTTAAAACTTCCAACCCTTATCTTTAGCATCGTGTAACCAAGAGTCTTTGCCATGAGATATGACATAATGTGCTTGACTAATGGCAATTAATATTGTCATATGATTAATCTAAAAGAATAGATACTAATTGTAGAGTATATTTTTAAGTCCTTCAATAGCAGTTTTCATGTATTTAATATATTTTCAACAAACAAGAAAATGAAAGACAGACGGTATGAGAAAACTATTTTTTATTGTGAAATTCTTATTAGATCTATTGTTAATAGGTTAATATGAGGAGAGTGCCTTCCTGATAATTTCATGCTTTTGTTCTTACTATTTTCTATTTTTCTTTGAATTTATTCCTGAAATTCAATTACCTATTTTTGATATTGCTCTGTATGACAAATATCATTAGAACTCTGAACTGTCAGAATTTGTAAATGAGGAAAAAATAAGCAAATCTTTGTGTTTTCAATAGATGCAAATATGATTTGTTATATCTGACATATATTGCTAAGTTTCCTGTCAGCTGAATGATGCTTACATAAAACTTCGAGCAAGTTTCTGCACATTAAGAAAATTTCATTTGCATCACTTCTTCCTGGCAACTTTTTATAAAACTTGTATTCTCCCTGACCCATCCCTACTTAAACCTTCATTTAATAGGAAAAGAGCATACAGGCAGTGAATGTCTAGTGAAATTGGTGAGAAAAAATTATCTGGAGCTAACTGTGCTTTGTGCTGAACTCAAATCTTTAAATCCTTG
Source organism: Serinus canaria (assembly GCF_022539315.1). Taxonomy (NCBI): domain Eukaryota; kingdom Metazoa; phylum Chordata; class Aves; order Passeriformes; family Fringillidae; genus Serinus; species Serinus canaria. The sequence goes on along the minus strand of NC_066319.1, from coordinate 26,437,400 downwards.
GTTGTTTTTTTTCCTTGTGACCAACAAGACAATGCTGAAATTCTGTGAGTAGGTGACATGATTGGAAGATTCTTGCTAAAAATTAATATATTTTACATGATAAATTAAGATTAACATCTCTTTGGAGAATGTAGGCCACTGTTCAGATATGCTAAGTTGGATGCCTGTTTCTCTTAACATTTTCTTCAAATTTATTGGGAGTTCAGTAGAAGTGAAAACATGGAAGGAAAGACAAAGAAATAGGATATGAATTTTCTGGTTGGGTTATTGCATTAATATGTGAACATATTGACACTTGTGTGTATTCATCTATTATCTGTCTCTATTTTTTTTCTTCCTAGTCAAACTTTGCAATGGGACGTTTTCCAAGCACCTGTAGGAAGTGTTTTATGCTGGATTTCGGCTTAGCACGGCAATTTACCAACTCATGTGGGGATGTCAGACCAGTAAGATTTTTTTTACAGTTGAAACCCAAATTCTTGAATGTGGTAGTGTGCTGTCTTTTCTTCTGGAGAGGTGTGAGAGTTGCATTGAACTGGTAACTGTTGTAAGCTTGACAAACACCATCCCCAGTCAGGAATGCCGTATGATTTATAAATTGTTTGAAGATTGGCAGTAGGGAATGAGTCAGGTTTCTGGTTTTTGGCTTGAGACAGAGGTGTACATCTAAGATATTTTGGGATAATCTCTCATTTGGTTTGGAAAATCAAGTGATAAATAGGTCTTCATTAAATATCAGAAAAATGTACCAGAGCTGAATTTCACTTGCTGTTTTATGTTGCATTTAGAAAACCCCAAAACCCAACAACAACAAAAAACTGAGGAGAAAATGTAAAATCAGACACTAAACTGAATACATATAATCTGGAAGAGAAAGTCTGAATGACTAAAACTGTGATACAACACTATATGATACAAGGGGACATAAATAAGTGTAGTTGTTGTATTTCCAATGCAATGCAATCTGAAGAAGATTGTAGGTAAAAGAATATCAATGAAGAAATTACATTCTTAGGCAAGTAGAGCCTACCTAATTCACAGGTGGGCAGTTAGTTTCATTAATTCCAAAGTTTGAAAATGGGGAAGCCATTGCCATTGTACATGCTAATGTTTAAAGGAGACATTTTCTTTATTAAGTTAGTTTAGTTTATGTTTTAATGGGAACACCAAATAATGTAGTAGTCAATATTGTGTAGCATATTTATAAATATGATGCAAATTGAGTGGTAAAAGCCATCTCGATTTCAGGATTTTCACTCTTATTTTGCCTAAGAAGTTGGAAAGTGGCAGATTTTTATGTGCAGATTGTGATGTATGTGAGTTAGTAAGATAAATTAGTGGGGTTCTGCTGTACTCTATTCCTTCAGCTGTAATGCTGGACACTGCAATGAAAGCAAAGAGCAGGGGAGACCAACAGAGTGCTCCTGTTGGAAAGGTGAGATGAACATTTTAAGTAGTTTTATTTATTTTTTTCATTTCTCAGCATTCTTGTTGTGTTCTATGTGTTTGGCTGCTTATAATGTTTTTTGAACTGACCTCTAATTTCAAAGCAAAAATAATTCCCAAGATTCCCTCTATATACACACCAAAGGTAACACTTCCATAAAAAATAAATTATAACAGAAAATTCAATATTTTTTATATTCTTTCTTTTGCAAAAACTACCTCTCACCTTTTGTTTTTCATTGCAGTGCCCTACAATGTAACTGAAGTAATTCTTCAATTGAAATTGTTTAGAAGTTTTTGACACTATAATCAATATTTTTAGAGTGCAGTGATGGTAGGGAAAAAAATAGTGGTTTTGTTTGTATGCAAATGGTTAGTTAGAAATGGTTTTTGGATAGCAAGCAGTGAAAGGCCAAACTGTTGGCCTTGCTTACCAAGAGTATTTATTCATATTTTCACTAAATGTGCTATGTGCTTCTCCTTAAGGCTGTGCTTCTAAGCTTCATTAACTTTCTTCTGCAGATACTTCATGTAATGCAGGACAATGCATGTTCTCCAAAAGCATAATATTCTCTTCATAAAAACATGTTCCATAGTTAAGGTTGACTATTAGCTTTTTATAACCCTAGTTTTGCTTTCCCTGTTTAATTGTCTTTATCTCAAACCAGGAATTTCCTGGCTTTTCCCCCCATCTTGCTACTGGGGAGTGGGGGGGTGGCTGGGTGGGGCTTGGTTGCTAGCTGAGGTTAAACCACATCGGGCTGTTGTTAGTTGTTTGTTATAGACAGATTTGGAGGGAGGGTTCCTTGTTAGTCTATTCTCTTCCTGAAGCGTTATGAATTCTCCTTAGACTTCTTAACTGAAAGAATGGTCAAGGCAGAGAACTTAGAACAAGAAATCCATTCTTGAAGATGATCCAAACTAATTTCAGGCCGTTTTTCTGTACTGAAGGATCCCCCAGAGTTGCCTGTCATTTCCTAGAACATCTCAGTGTTTTCAGAGATCTTCGTCGTCTTTGCACTACCCATCTTAATGTCAGACTCCGTGGTGATTTAACAACATTAAAACCATTCTGCCAGGGAGTCCATTCAGCTGTACCTGCTTCTGTCTATATACTGTTTTGAAAAATGCAGATTTAATATAAAAAGCTTTTCAGAAAGTAATATTTAAAAAAAAAAGATTTTAAACACTCATAGTGCTTACTGTGTTTATTTTGGAGTGTCACATATGGACTATCTGAGCCCATTTCACTTTTTGTTCTCCATGGGATTTGCATTAGCATAATTTTGCACCCGTGGATTAGGTTATCTACAATCACCTTTGGCTTGCAGCAGCCAGATGACATTAAAACTGATTTTGAAAGGAAAAAAAAAAAGTCAAGGACATATATTGTAATTTATCCACCAAGAATAAAACAGAATCTAAGTAATTGCTTCGCTAAGTGTTAATGCTGCCTTTATTCTCACATTTTTCTATCCATCAGAGTCCCTTCTTCATGAAAAGTTTAAGCTTTTGAAGCCAGTAAGCAGCAGCAGTCTTCATGTGAACTACTGCTGCAGGATGCACTGATTTTTACATAACTGACACAATTCAGAAGGGAAACAGATAATTCTTGAGAATAATCAGTTAGGTTTTCTTCACAGATTACCTTGGGAGCCTAAACAATGATGTGTTGTTTGGGTCATCCATTCCATCTGGCCCAAACTTTCAATACCAAGAATGACATGGAGTTAAAGAGTAAAGGAGTTCAATGAGCTTTTAAAAGTGGATATAAATTGCTGTAAACATAGAAGCATGTTTTGTGTTTGTAAAACCTAGTATCAAATTTCTTCTTTATTCTTCCTGATTTCCCTGCTACTTCTGTCATTGCCTTTTTTGCTTTTTAACAGAATCTTTTCACACACCACAGCTGAAATAGACTTTTATAGCCTCTCTCTAGAACTGCAGAATTTCCTCATCCAGTAATATCAGAACTCTTTTTCAGAAAAAAGTTAAATAACACATGTCCAGGATATTGTAGCTGTCTTTTTTCTCTTTCATCCTCTTCCCTACAAAGGGAATTCAGTGCTCTAAGCTTATTTTTACACAACCACTGTGTTGGTAGTAATCTGTTGTTAAGCTGGTGAAAAGGGATAAAATTGGTTATAAATGTAATACAACAACTATTAGAAAAGAACTAGTTCTTTCTGGTATTCTGTAATCATTGGGACTATAATTTCAAATTTAACTTTTTCCTTACAGGAAAATATTGTCCCTCTTAATAAAGAGGGGTAAAAGGTCATTTCAGGAAATTACAGGAAGGAGTATTTTGAGGGACAACTTTACATAATGAAAATATGTTCAAGCTTTATTAGTCTGTCCCAGTGTCTGAGCATACTGTCAAAAGGAAATGCCTTTATTGCTCATCTGAAGGATCCAGAGTTTTACATTCTCTTGGGTTATTCACTTAGCAGAGACAGTTTCCCACTTGTTCCAGATATTAGCCTTAAAATTAATTTGTCGTAGTTGCAGTTTTCTTCTTGTAGTATCATTTTACTATAGTGGTCTAGTGAGTCTTCAAAACTGAAAGAAAAAGGTAAAGCATAAAGGAAAAACAAGGCTTTGCACAGTTTTTCATGCTACAGATAGTATTACTATCTCAGAATTACTACTGTAAAATAAAACCCTTTTAACAGCTATTTTTGACATCGATTCATTTCACCAAAGTTGCCCTGTCTTCCAGCTGTCTGAATGACTATGCTTGTGAGCTGACTTCAAGGAGAGAGGGATATGTCTGTTGTATTCACTAATAAGATATTTGTAAAATGTATAAACATGCTGAAGAGAGTAGTGAAGAGTTGCAGTTAATTAAGTTGAATGATCTGATGCTATTACCTGGCTAAAACTTAAAAATCAGAAACAAACATTTATTGCATTTTGTATGTTTGTGGAAGATGAATGAAAGTTAACAGCTTCTGATACTAAATTCTACATGGTGGGAACAAGACTAGGATGCAGGTATTTGGGGTACATGTAGAATTAAATTATAGAATGGAGGTTGATAAGGAACTACTATTTGGTAGGAGGAGCCTTCTCTGGGAATGGAAAGGATCAGAAGAGAGAAAATTGAGTGTGAGAGGAACAAAAACTGCTGGGGATGATGTAGGCTGTTAAAACAAGGAAGGATGAAGCACATGCAAGCAAATAAATTGTTGGAGAGAGGAAGCCAATAAATGAACTAATGGTGTAGATAAGAATTGATTACTGCAAAGCAGGGTAATTAGAATTTAATTGTAGGGATACTCTAATCATCAGGCAAATACATTTAACAGCATGCAAATTTAGTATATTTATGAGATTCATAGTCTGCTGTGTATTGCTTTTTGAGGGTGTAGTACCTAACATTTTGTTTGCTATTGTTTTAGAGATAGCTGAAGTAAGTACTAGCGTATTTTTGGTTTTTTAATGGAGGCAAAGAATAAATGATTCTTTTTGCATGTAAACCTAACTTCATGCAGCCATCAATTTCCATGTCTCTGTTTACATGCTGAAAATGGAAAGTGAGGGTGTCAGCTGTGGTACAGAAATAGAAAACCTTGAGGGACAAAATGCGAAGGACATTTGCATTCTTAACATCATCAGTACTGCAGCCAGCTCTTAGGCAGTTGTCATCACTCCTGTTTTAAAGGGAACCTTAACCACAACTGTTTCCTGAGGTACTATTAAATTTAATACAAAGAAAGCAAAATAAAATAAAAGAATAAGCCATCAGTCTTTCCTGTTAAAAAGATTAACCTTTAAAAAAGATTTTTAGGTCATAGTTCTTTAAAAATCTTTGAATTCAACCATCATGTATTATCTCATGCCTGAGTTTTGTGGTCTTTTATTTATGTGGATTGCAAATTATAAATAAGTGAATTTTATTTGTTTTACAAAGAAGATTGTATAACATGTATGTAAGCTGAGGTGAAAAAGCTAGGGAGTAACAGAATTAAAACCCTATCCATAAGAAGGTGGCATTTAGATAAAACCTTTTCATCTAAAACATCAGTGGTTTTCTACTCAGTATACAGGTCTTACTGACTGGCAGCCTAAAGAATTGTTCAGATTAACAGCCAGTCCCCTGAATCTAATGATTTGGACTCAGCAAAGATAATTGAAGGAGAAAATTCCTTTTTGCCCAATTTGGTATTTAGTTTGGAATGTGGGATTCCTTTATTGAGAGTATCATGACTAGTGGGTTGAAATGTATACAGAGGAGAATATTTTGTTTGTGAAATTTTTGTACTTGTGATAAATAAGAATTTTTAGGTCAAGGGGAGAGCTACCCTATGACTACATCCCCCCATCTCCCTACCTACCTCCTGCTCTTCCCAGTGACTACATTTTAGGTCATTCTTCAGTGGTTATTTAAATAAAATTAAGAGCTTCATCAGAATTCTCATTGTCATAGGATATTTTAGCATGACCTTGATTTCAAGTGTCTAAATTTTCCTATATTTATTTGAAAACAAATAAAAAATCAAAATTACATTATTTAAAGTATTTTACAGTACTTACTTACTCTGAACATTAACAGAAATATTCAAATCCAAAGGCAACAGAGAATCCACTAAAATTTTCTGAGGGACTTCACATGCTCTTTACTGGTGACCTGTCAGTGACAAAAATTGTCTTTGACTTCTGCTAAAGCAGGAGATACACCAGCTGCTGTACAGTCTGACCCTTGGAAAAATGCTGTGAAAGCAGTTGTGAATGCAAATGTCTAGATTTTTTATTGTTTAGGGAAGCAGTTACAAATCTGTTCACATCAAACAATGCACATGTTATTCCATATCAGGTGTTTCAGTACAAATCAGCCAAGTGCTGCTTGCCTTTCATCAGTGCCCTCAGGTTCTGAGGATTTTTCAGCAAATGAGGTTTTATCTTCAAGTTTCACTTAAAAGTACATACAGGTGGTGTCCTAGAAATGTAGTATAAGAAGCTGAATACTTTAAAAAAACAAACACAAAACCAGAACAAAGAACCAATAAAATGATGGAACACCACCACCATCCCCAAGAAACAAATAAACAACCCAAAACAATCCTGCACAGAATACTTCACAAAAATTTATTGGTAGGTAAAATATCACAGCGTTATATCCATTTTGAAAGCTTTTGAAGTGTATTGTACTTCAATTACATACAGGGACAGAAGGTACACATTTCTTATATACTGGAATTTTAATTTAGCTTTTTACTTATGAAAATTTGGGAACGGTTATGCATTTGAATTGCATGGATGCTTCTTCTAGTAAGATTCTGGATTGTCTAGATTGCTGCGGAAGTCTAGAGAATATTTCCATGTTATTCTGCCCTACCTCCTGTCATCTTGGCAGAAGAATTGCAGATTGTTAATTTCTGTATTTGGAAGAGAACATTGTTTTTATGGTGCTGAAATAGTGAAGATATATCCATTAAATGCTTTTTATGATGAGGGAAAAGGAGTGGGATAGTTTTGAGAATGAAAGGAGCAATGGTGAAGCTATGCTGTTGTAAACAAAATGATCACTGCAAGTCTTTTATCTTCTTTGAAGACCATTTGGACCTATGGATAGCTTCAAGTTCTCAATCTCCTTTTCAAGTAAATGCTGTTATAGCAAACAGAAATAAGAAGTAAGACTCAGAAGTGGTCCACAGGTAATGTTGACTAAAGCTGGTGCAGGTTTTTTTCTTCACCCCAGTGTTCTTCATGATTTAGAATTTGTGCTGGTAACTACTGAATAATCCCTTGACTATGTGAATTTATTATAAATAAGAATCTGTATACTGGAAGTTGTTCAAGAATAGTTAGTGAACATGGCATGCCTGATAAAAATTGGAATAAAATGAGACCCACACATTAAATTTAAATGATTTGCAGCACCTCAGTCATCTGCAGAAAATTGGGAAATTGATCTGGTTTTGGTTTTAGTTAAAGAGCACTAAGATACTGTTTCTTCAGGAGTTCCTTGACACACCTCTGTTTTGAGTGACACAGGTTAAAGCAAAGTCCAAGGACAACTAGGATATGTTTATGATTGCAGAATTAAATGGCAGCAGATTTCATGGAAAATAATTAAATAGTACAGGAAAGTTCCAGGGAGCTGTTTGATATCTTAGGGCTCCTTATCATGAGTATAATAAATAATTGGCTCAAATATGTCCACTGTTCTAAACAGGCTTCTCTTCCATACCTGACTAAAACTGTTGAAAGTGCTGTGCTGCAGGGTAAATGGTGCATGTCATTTTGTTAAATGCACTGTTCAGGTGCTCTTTCCTCCTGTTGAGAAGCATTTTGTCGCTGGCATTTACCTTATGTTATCTCTTCTCAGTAATGGCCTCTCTCAGTGCTGAACAGTACATTACAGAGGAATATGATTAGCTGAGGATTACATGTGTACCCCTAAACAAGGAACAGAGTATTTATTTTTCCTCTTGAAATATGTTTCATTTTCCTCAGAGCTTTTTGAAAAACATGTTTTAATAAGTTTCTGTGTAATGGTTCACTGAGGCTTTTATACATTGATGTACTTCCAAGGCAACTTTTTATAAGTTGTCTCTTAAAGTGAATACACCGATGGCTTGCAACATAATTGTTTGGAGCAAGATAGTGACAAAAGGTTAGTTTTCCTCCTCAGCAATTGCATGGAAGCTATTCATGATGTATTGGACACCTCTGCACCAATGCTTACAAAGTAAAGACCTGAGTGTGCTGAAATTTGGCATTAGAAGTTCCCAAGATGAAATGTCTGTAACTGGGCAATCCTAAAAAAATCTTTTCATTAGTTTCTTCGTTGCCTGTCTAACAAAGGCATAAAGTAATGAGAAGAAGCACTGAACACATAGAATTGTTCAAGGGTTTGGCTTGAAAGGGACCTTAGAGCTCACCTGGCTCCCATTCCCTTGCCTAGACCAGGTTGCTCAAGGCATATCCAACCTGGGGTTGAACACTTCCAGTGATAGGGCATCTACAGCCTCTCTGGGCAACCAGTTCCAGTGCTTCACCACCCTCTGAGAAAAGAATTTCTTGCTAACAAAGCAAAATTGTGTCCAATTTTTCATTGTTACCAACTTTCTCTAGACATAGGACAGGTATCTTAGCCATGTATTTTGAGACTTCTTAACAGCCTCTCTGCTTCTCTCCAGCACTTCATGTGAAGATGCAACAGCTGGGATTGTAAAGCATTAAAAATATGTAGTACATTTGTACTGAACTCTCTATAAATCAGCAGAAAGGCATAGAATGAAAAAGAATCATAAACAAAAAAAAATTTGAAAAATTTTAACGTGTACATCTTTGTATTTATTTAAATAATGTTGATTTATAAGCGGTATGCATGAGTTGAAAGATTTATGAAAGTCATTTGAATTCCATTTCTGAATTAATAATGCTTTTATAGGGAAGAGATAGGAGTTAGTTCTGTGAGGTAGGTGGAGACATTATTTTCAATGAAGAGATTAAAATAACTGTTAGACTGTTGGGTTTCAAAGGTTTTTTAAGTAATGCATTGCTGTAATAACACCTACCAGTGACAGACCTGTGCAGCTGTAATGATACAGCAGTGCTACACCTGCCAATGTAACATTAGTTATTGTCTGCTAAAACCTCCTTCAAGGACATAGAGGGAGATTAATAAGGGCACAAGCTTATAGAGTATATATAGTAACTATATATGTATACATAGCGTGTATATAGTAGTGTATATAAGTAGCATTTTCAGAATCCACTGAACGTGATCTTTGCAAGTGTGGTTGTATTACTGAAAAAGTAATGAGGTGAATCAGTGTTACAGAGACAGACAGCTGGTGTCTTGTGTGTTAGTAGAAGGTGAAAAATGCAGGTGGAGAATTAATGCAAAAGATGAAAAGAAGAGCGTTATCAATTGACTTGCTGACAAAAGTAGAATGGATATATGAATTTCATGTCGTGTGGCATTGTTTTGCATTGTTTTATAACACCTCAATGGAATAATCTTGGAATTAAATAATTAAAACAAAAATTTAAGAAAATCATGTGTGGTTATATTTGAGAGGAAGATTCTTTATGACCTGGAGTTTGGGGTTTTGGGGTGAAAAATAAAACCAAAAACATGATATCCTGCCTGAAGAAACAGCTTGATTAATAGCTGAGATATGAAAAATTACGATAGTAGAATACTTTGTCAGGGTATATTGTTTTGGGGTTACTTTCTCCTTTTCTGTTGTGTGCAGAACAGTGGTATCATATTCAAACAATCATTAAAAATTTAACTTAGAAATTTAAATTTGTCATTCTGAAAGGTGCTTATAGCTGTTCTATATTCTGATTCAGCAGTTCCTTTATTTTCTCTAGAGCTAATAGATGCTCAGGGGAATGGGCTGTAACAGCCATATAAAAAGAAAAAAGAAAAAAGAAAACAATTTTCTAGTGATATTTGACCTTTGATTTGAGTTTTGTAAGAAATTATTCTATGAATGGTGAAATTATTCTATGAATGGTGAAACTTACAGTTTTTCTATTGTTTTGTGTATTGTTTCCCTTATGTCCTCCAAATTTCTTAGTATTTTCAGCTTCATGCTACAGTTTACCTTTCTGATCAGTACCTAGTTGCACTTTTGGGACTAGGCTTGTATTTACCATCTAAAACTAGTGCTGGTTGACCAGCTGATTGGTGTCTCTTAATATGGATGTGAGCCATTTAAATAGAGTTTTAACTGTCGGTCTCAGTGTACTAATTTTGGTTCTGTCTTCAATCACCAATTTTTATTAAACTTGCAGGATCTGAAAGTCTTTGGGAGCTGTCCTGTTTGTTTGAAATTAAAAGCTATTGTGGTGAAAAGACAGATGGGTTGGTCCAGTAAAATTTGTTTTCTGGTGAAAATAGAAGTAAATGAAAATCAAGCCAGAAACTCTGGTTTCCAGTTCTTTCTGAGCTATGGACTAAATTCTCTGCTGAGTTATGAAAAAATACTTTGAATCATTTAAAAGAAGGAAAATGTGTTATTTTATTGTTGTGGTTTAATCTCAGCTGGCAACCAAGTACCACAGAGCCTCTTGCTCATTTCCCCCCCACCCATCCTGCCTCTGTGGGATAGGGAAGAACATTGGAAAGAAGGTACATATATGTACATTAGCTTCCTTGAGACTTTTTGCTTTCCATCGTAGTTGAAATAAGCCTACTACTGAAACAGCCTACTTCTGGATTTATGCAACTATTTAATATATTATATTATTATTATAAATAATAAATTAGATATGTACAAAACATAAAAAAATACTACAAAGCATAAAAAAAATAAGGTCTTCATTCTCCAGTCTGCTAAGGGCAGAAAAACTGTAAAATTTTTACTTACAGAGATAAATAAAACAATATTCTGCTCCATGGGGAAATTATTTGCCAGTGCATAGCTGGTTTATATAGATAGTCTTCTTATAGTAATCTCTGCTTCAGCTCCTGGAATAAGAAAAAGAAGAAAGATTGCAGGGAGCAGAGCAAGCATATACGGGGCAGACATACCCTGTGTGATTTTTCACTGCAGTAAGTTTAGGTTTGTGACAGACATTAGTAGGATGTTACCCTGTTCAGCCCACCAGACTTTTTGCACATAAATCAGCTTTGGAACGACTATAGTCTTTATCTCATGCATCGTGTTGGCTGAGTACTCCAGACTGAAAACTGAGTAGCTCAGGAGATGTTTTGTGTATCAAATACTGCTGTCTTAGAGATGGTGTTGCTCTTTATAGCACATGAAGTAGGAGATAAATTTTCATTTGTCACGTGTCTATTAGAACTCACAATACTGAAATTTAATTGTATTGTTAGTTGTTAACTTGCCTTGATACTCAGCTTCTGCTGGAACTAGGTAGCATAGGATTAGACAGCTGCAGTCAGTTTTTGGAAGTCACATTTGTTTAGGTATATCTGAGGCCAAGTAATGTGTCATACCAACAACTAGCAGGAGATGGGTTGATAAAGAGTTCTAAGTGCATGTACTCAGTTATTAGTGTCTGATGTGGATTTTAACATAGAGCTGACAGTGTGGGTTTGAAGAGCTTATATGCAGTGAAAATCAATTGAGAACTATAATATATTGTAATGGCAATTATTTCAACTGCTTGATCTTTCCTTACTCAAGTGATCCCTGAAATTTTCACTTGTTTTAAACTGATGCTAACACGTGCTAGGCATCACATTAGAATGCAAAGTCTGTATGTTCAAAAAGGGGAGGATTGGAATATGAATTGTTGAAGCTATGAAAAAAGTTTCAAAAAATTGAAACTGTGTATAGTTCCAATCATGGAGATAGATTTCTGGTGGAATTTGAACTAAGAAATTATCTTTTTCGAGGGAAAAGATAAAAAAGGGGAATTCTACCTTTAGCAAAGGAAGATGGGGTAACATAGGTGGCTGCTTCTCTACCCATCCCCTATGGCTTTTGAACCCTACTCTAGAGGCAGCACAGCTGGCTTCTCAGTGCAAAACCTAGACACTTGGGCATACTCAGTCATGGCCTGATTGATTGGGAGAGCTATGGTGTGTCTCAGATATAATGTAAAGAACCAGTATTGATTTTTTTTTCATGTTGATTTTCTAGTTTCTGTGACTGCAGTAATAAGTTAACTTTTTTGCTCTGTGTAACCTTTCCAATGTTGCTTTGAGCAATAAACCCAGAGCATTTATCTAGAGACACTGAACTGAACTAAGGAGAGTGATTTGCCTCTTCCACAGACACTCCAAAAAAGCAACATTCATAGGTTTGTAAGCATAGTGTCTCCCAGGAGTCTGAAAGCTGTGTGCTTAGTAGAAATAGTTCACTTTGCTAGGAACTGCTAATTTCCTGCATGTAGATTATCTGAGACATTGCCGAGTGTTTCCAGGGCAGCAACATCTCCAAAGAAAACTGATGTTACATTCAAAAAGTACCTTTATAAGTAGAAAAATTCATCATAATCTCTGGATCTGCTTAATTCATCTGCATGTATCTTCAAAATATTTTTTTAACTTAAATTTGAAGGATTTAGTATTTTTCTTTGGCTGCATGAGATGTTAGGAGATGCGTGAAAATTTCTGAAATAGTTTCAGAAGTTATGCAAATGCTCAGAAGTCTGTAAGTTCTGTTCTGAATTGGGCAAACTTGATTTGACCTACAGAACATCACTCATGTCAAGAGAGACATGGCAGAATTATTTTATTGTTGTTGTGTGGCATTATAATACTGCTACTGAATAGTGACCCGCTGCATTACTAAAGGTATTTTATTACATTTAGAAATATAACAGAGTGACAGATGCTTTTACTTCCAATTATAGAAACTAAACTTTAAGGCAAGAGATGGTGAAAGGCTTTAGATGTCCTTGCTGGAATAAAGAATTCAGAATTTACTTCATGATAAGCTCATAGATAGAAACAGTATTCTTTTTTTTTTTTTTTTTCCCATCCAGGTGATTCTCAGATAATTGAAATCATGTGTTAGGGCAGAAAAGAATGGCTGTGACTTTAACATTCAAAAACATTTGAATTGGTACACAATGAATTTCCTCATATGGACATTTCTTCCCCAGGACAGAAGTGGAATAGGTCAGATTTTTAGTTTTTGTAAACTGAGTGTGATAATTTAGTTATCGTATGAAATTTCTTATTCTTTTTCTCTTGCTTTGTCCAGCAACTGACGCATTTCTGTCTTAGCAATCAAGTAGAAATTGAAGTTGTGATGCTAGAAATGAAAGTGGCATTTTATCCTTGGTTTCATATTTTCCATTATTCTCAAAAGAACAGAAATATTTAACTAAGTAAAAGTGAATATAGTCCTTCCTTTTTAACATTCATGCCAGAGGCAAGACAGCAAACATTTGGTTTCATCTTCTGAAACTATATGCTCTTGAGATCTATGGAATTTGTATTTGCAACTATTTTAAAGTTAAGCTCTCAGTGCCCTCCTGAGAAAATACTATTTATTAAACTACATATTTTTTGAAATTTTTCTGTATTTTCATTGTCTTGGCAGTGATGCTATATTACTCTTAGTTGGATGATTTACCAACTTGCAGAACTACTAAGGAGATTTAAGTACTTTTTTAAAAAAATAGTTTCTCTTAAAATTTAGCAGTTCTAAAGTATTTTGAACTATGCTTTTCCTAATTGCATGGTACTGTGAAATTTCTGCAAATACAGTGTAATGTTTCATTTCAGGGTAATGTTCAGTGTGGGATATGACATAAAATTAAAAATAAGGCAGACAGACAGTTGAATCTGTCCTGCCTGAACATGAAATGTGTTCTGAGCACCATTTAAACTGTATGATGATGTGCAAAGTCTAAGATCTGTGGAATATCGTCTGAGTTGCTCTTCATGTTAAGAACATCCTAGAAAATATTTTCTGCCTTAACTAACACTGGTTCAGCTCTCGTTGTATTACACTAGCAGATATTGATGATATGAGCTGTTGAATCCTTTTTTAAAGATGTTGCTGCATAATCTTGCTGGATTCAATAATTAGATTTATTGACAGTAATAGCAGCCCCTGATTTATTTAAATGATACCTCTGTATAGCTTCTGTTGGTGGAGAAGAAAATATTATATACATATACATATATAGATAGAGAAAGGTGGAAGTGTTTTATCTTAATAAGGTATCAATTATGTATTGTGGTTATCTTTGTGTGTATATCAAACCAGACTTTTTAATGTATTGTGCAAATTTAAAAAAAAAAAACTTTAAGAATTGTCATGATTCTTGGGGGCAGACAAATCACCAATACCTCTCTAAGTACAAGTCAGAGGTGATGTAGATAATTCAAGCTTCTTATGTTCATTGTTAGAGGAAACAAAAAGAACTATTTATTGGGAATATAAGACTGCATAAAAGAAAGTGAATTTAATAGTCCTGGCAGTTTTGTCTATATATAATGATTAATTAAGGGGGTAGCATGGATTAGATATCTCTCTTAGGCAAAGTAATAATATCACAGTTTGATTAAAAAAATTAAATATCTACTAATTATGACTGTCATCAATTATATAATTCCTTCTGTAATATTTTTATTTGAATAAAAGAAGGATGGGAAAATACTTGCTCTGATTATAAAGCATCAATTTACTTATGATCACAAGATATCTAGAATATCAGGGAAGAAATGCTGGTTTTCAGAAATGGAAGGAAGTGAAAAAAAAGCTGGAAGAGAAAGAAATATTTTAAATTGGTGTCTCCAGTTCAGCCTTTGCTATTTACTGGTCAGCCAGTTGAGCCCACTTGAATTTCCACTGAGAACTTGTAGCAGGACAGTAAACCGAATTAAAATCTCAAACAAGATGTGTTGTGGCTCTGTACTCACTTGGCAGATGCCAAGTTCAGTAGTGAGAGGGTTTATTTCTGACAATGAGTCTCTTTCCTGTTCTCTGACAGCCAAGAGCTGTTGCTGGTTTTCGAGGAACGGTACGATACGCATCAATCAACGCGCATAGAAACAGAGTGAGTGTCACAGTCTGAACCAAAACCATCTCATGCAGCTGGAAGCAGTCAGTATTCTGTTACTATTACAGTTACTATTCATTTCCTCTTTTGTCTTCTTATCTGTGCTTTTATTATGTAGAAATTAACAACTATAAATTTTGTGAAAGAATAATGTAATTTGCAGTAGTTGAGGATAAAAAAGTTAATTGTACAAATAATAGTGATTCTAATACTTATCTTTGGTGTTCATTTGTATTGCAAGTTAATAAGTTAAAAAAGTAAAGCTACTGAGTTTTTGAGCTACATAATGGCCAGTGTGTTATCTTAACATCATACTCTAAAGAAATCTGAATAAACAGAGATTTGTAATGTTATTTTAACACACTTCAACTTTTATTGTATTTCTCTCTGTCTTCTGTGGAAATTTACTTATGTCTTTCTCCTTAAAATAGCCACTGGATTTAATTATCTCGTTTTTCAGCATAGGTTATAATAAATTTTATATAATAATTTAAGTTCTGAGCAGTAAAGGACTTATCTTCTCATTTGTTTAGGTATTTGTAATATGCTTTAGAATAATATTTCCTTTTACAGGAAATGGGTCGACATGATGACCTCTGGTCTCTCTTCTACATGTTGGTGGAATTTGTTGTTGGGCAGCTGCCTTGGAGAAAAATAAAAGATAAGGTAAAGCTAGAGGTGAAACCAGAGCAAAAGGGAGGTTAACTTCTGGATTCCAGGGAAATGCTGTGATAAAGATTCCTCTTAGAATCATTAATTAATTTTAACATTACATTTTCCAGTGTTTTCTAGTGTTAGTTCTTGTGACTATTGTCGTGGTATAAAAGCAATCAAATTTTACTATGTTCTAGGAAGAAAGGCGGTTGTACTTCTAGATTGAAATTATTGTAAAGGGCAGAAGTAAGTGTATATTTGCCACTTACTTCATTATTCCTGTTATCATTTGAGTACTTTATTTCAGCTATCACACTCTTAAAATGACTAATCTTTTTTGATTATTTGTGAAATAGGTATTTCTTATTTGCTGGTGAGCAAAAGTGGATTGGGCAATATGCAGTAGTGCCTTTAGTCATATGTCATAGGTGAAGTATGCAAAGAAA
Source organism: Serinus canaria (assembly GCF_022539315.1). Lineage (NCBI taxonomy): Eukaryota > Metazoa > Chordata > Aves > Passeriformes > Fringillidae > Serinus > Serinus canaria. The sequence continues at coordinate 26,421,399 of NC_066319.1, read as the reverse complement.
CAATATCTAATCAGCCTGTTAATACTTCTTGTAACTTCTTTTCAAATCATACTGAAAGCAGGTTACTTTCTGATGTGGTTTATGTATTGATAGATAACAGTGTGGTGTATAGGTAGCATCTCCTTTTTGGTTTTGATTTATGCGTTCTACATGACTAAATATACACCAAAAAGTGACTGAACTTGACATGATGCAACAAGACATTTAAATCTTTAAAACATACTATTAGAAAGGGTTGGAGTGTTTAGTGACTGCTCTTCGTATCAGTCAGCATTCAAACACAAACAACACAAACACAGTAGAAAACTAAATGGCTTTTCATATTGAATTTGAAGTTTGTACATTATTTTTGCAAGTGTACTGAGGCCAAAACCAGAATCTCCTATCGTGCTATCTGGTGTAGAATGGCCTTTCTCACTACCATTCAATGTAATGTAGTGACCTGTTTCTCTGGCGTAGTGAATGGCTGTAAGAGAGAACGTGAGTATGTTGTAACAGAGAAGGAAGATGTGCCAATGTTTGTTGTGTTACTTACTCCTAGGAGCAGGTGGGCTCCATTAAAGAAAGGTATGAACACAGACTTATGTTGAAACATCTTCCTCAAGAATTCAACGTCTTTCTGGATCACATTTCTAATTTGGATTACTTCACAAAGCCTGATTACCAGGTAAACACTTGTACTATTTTGTCCTCCTGTTTTATAAAGAAGATAATTTTATGCTGTTTCACCTTCAATTTACTTGGATTTCATTGTGCAATATATATTGTTATTGTGGTTTGTGCCCCTACAAACTTAATTTAATGACCATTTAGTGTCGCGGAAACTCTGTGGTTAAAACATGTTATTTTTTTTCTTTTGGGAAGTGTAAGGCTTCCCTTAATTTAAGTTAAGTTTCTAAAAACAATTGACACCTGTTTTTCAGTCAGTATTCTGTTAGGCTTGAGCTATCCTGCTATCACAGCCTCTAGTATGTGCTCCATAAGTTAATTGATCAGATTGTTCTCTCAGAGATTGTCGTTCTGGCAGTTTTCCAAAGTCTAGAATTCAGCAACTACAGCTAAAGCACAACATACACTCATGGTGTGTTTTCAAAATTGAAGTATTGTGTACAGAGATCACAGAAGACCAGTCATTTTTCATTGTTTAAGAGAGTATTGCCTGCTGAATTGGGCAGCCTCTGCTCAGTGGTAAGGTGCTATGTGCTGAGAGGATATGCTGTAGAATGTGTCTTAACTCACTCAGTGTTGACCTATAATTAAACAATAAATAAATGTAGAACTTTTTCCCAGATTGTGCAAAGCAGGAGAGGAGTGCTCAGGAAAAGCAGGGAGGGAGAGACTTGACAGTTTTTTCAGGCTTGCGCACTGGGAGAAGTTGTATGGATCAAACGGCACACCATGACAAGCTGTCCCTGTGGCTCCCAGAAACACTCATTCCTGCTTCCCACTTGCAGGACCTGTCTGCCTCTGAGCCTTTGTTTAACTCCCTAAATCAGTGAAATCAGAAGGAATGAGTGGTGTTCAAGTGTAATTGGTTCAACTGAATAAATAAATCTGACTAATTCTGGAATTGTAACTTTAACAAGAGCAACTCCTCTACTTTGCTTGGTAGAACAAAGAAATCAAGATGTATAAGAATTGAAATAAGAGCTGAAAACCTCAAGAAATAACTGATTTCGTGTTATAAGTGAATTTCTCTAAAGATACTGGTATGTGATTCTGCACATTTGCAGAACAAATAAATTTTTGTGAAAAAATTTGAGTGTTAAAAAAAAACTTATTACAAACACAAAAAATGTTCATTATTCCTGAAAAATAAATACTTTGATTTTTTTTTCCTCTTCTCCATTACAAATTTCTATGAAATTTATCCTGTAGTCTACAATTAAGTGACAAAAAAGTTTTCAGTGTTTTGTGTGCCTGGTTATAAAGATGTATCAGATTTTTTTTCCTATGATAAAAAGTATTTTTGCAGAAATTTTGATGTTGCATAGAAAAGCCTTGATTATAGACTGGTAAATAAATTTTGCATTCAGAATCTGAATGATGAAGCATATAGACATTCATATTTTTGCAAATCCTTTTCTGTGGTCTGTTTGTATCTAACACAGCACATGCACTCAACAATTACCATGATACCAGGACAGAGTTTTCCCATGATAGACAAAGCCCAGTAATTTACAATACTGTGGCTATTTGTGGAACATTTGCAGTTGTGTAGCTGCAGCCAGAGCCTTCCAACAGAGTCTTGCTCATATGCTTTAGACCAGAGCAAGGTGGTTTTATCTAGAGCAGTGAGAATGCTCTTTTAAACTCTGGTCTCTCTTAACTTGTGTTTGCAGTGGTGTTATTCCTACCTACTATATTCTTTGTATTTATGGGTGGGCACTGAACAAGAATGTATGTATATCCCTGCTTTGAAGAGTTTGTAGTCTAAAACGTTCAACACCTAGGCCAAGAAACCATGTTTGAGTTGGCAATATCTATCAGATGGTTTTTTTTCAGGTATTTGTGCATACATTGCCTCAGCCTCCTGGTATCAATAAGCATTTGAGTTTGCATTTGGCTTATAGCAGAAATTGTTGAAAAGATTTATAAGAGAATGACTTTAAAAATTACTTCAGAGACACTGCTTAATGTTTAGAGGAGGAGAAGAATTAAGCACAGTACATAAGGGACAGATTGAACTATGGCTTTGTGCTCTTCAGTAGGATTAATAGAAATGACTGGGACAGATGGCACACAGAAGGTTCTTGGGAGTAAAAATTACATGGGTGAGACCACTCTATACGAGAGAAATTATCCAAACTTTCCATCTATTTCAAGTTGCCAAAGGGCATGCCAAAGGAGAGTGTGGAAAAATTTTCAGCATCCTGGATTGGAAAAAACCCCAGATTTTTAGCTTCTAGGGGGAAAAAACCCTTACAAATGTTACAGAGTAAGAGAATTATATGGACACAGCCCTTCCCATCAGCTACTAGAATGAGACAAAGTTTATTTCACAGAGAGAGGAAAGTGATGCCATCTTTTTCTCTGTCATGGACACAAATTTACTAAAGGCTTTTTCATAGCATAAAATGGGGATTGAACACTTAGACATTTATATAGTATAAATGTCAGCATTATATGAAGTAAATGATATATGGTTCTTAATACAGAAAGGTATGAATTAGCAGATCAGTATCCTTTCCTACATCTCATTCATTTCTTAGGTTTCATGGTGTTACCTAATGTATTATTTTCTCTTCCTCTGCTGGAGAGCCATTTATGGTATTCTGCAGCAATATAGTTATGCTTCTATATGTGTATTTCTGTCTTTTTTTTAAAGTCTATGGTGTATCTTTGCCTTATGCCTTATAAAAACACAGATGTGGGTGGATTTTTTTTTCTGTTTTAATAAAATGAAATTTTGTATATTTTGGCCTCAAAATCTTGAAAAAAATAGAAGTGTTTAATATAAAAAACTCTTTCTTTAATGTTTTCAGTATTATAGGAGGATATTTCTTAATTACTTGGTCTCTTAGAGAAAAGTCAAGCTTATTAACTTTTTTCTTTATTTTCAGCTTCTCATGTCTGTGTTTGACAACAGCATGAAAACGTTTGGGGTTATTGAAAGCGACCCTTTTGACTGGGAGAAGAGTGGAACTGATGGATCTCTGACAACAACAACAACTTCAACCACCCCTCAGCTGCACACTCGTCTTACGCCAGCTGCAATTGGGTATGCACAGTGTGGTCTCTTCAGTGGCAGCCACAGAGGGGCTTCCTACCAAAGGGAAATTATCTCCATAATTTAGGTTTTTTCTGCAGGAGCTTGAATGCATACAGGAAGGGAGGTTTGGGAGCATTTGAAGTATTTCCTTTTTTAGGGTTCCAATTTATACTATCCTGAAAGATCAGCAGTGCAGTCCTAAAATTACAGCAATAAAAATAGTACTCCAGGAAATTGCATGTAAATTTGTTCATCCATCCTTTGCTAAATTGTATTTTGTGAAACTAAATAATGTGTCCTGAGTTTAAGTGCCTGGAAATTTAACTGCCTGGAAATAAGCCCATTGTTTTCTGTAATCTTAAAATAAAATTCTAGCTGCAATTTCCTTTATAAGTTTGAAAAATGACTGGATCTTTATAAGAAATTTGGAAGTAGATTTTGGTTGTGTTTGAAATAATATTTACTATGTTGTATGAGACATTCTGTAATGAAGTAAATTGGATAAGATGTGATGTTCAGTAATACCCATTCTCATCTCAGAGGACTAAAGATATAAGAGGTATTTATGGATTAACGTATGAAGTGTTTTATGGGTGCCATTAATTTTTTTGAATAGAAGAATACATAGAGAAGAATCAGGAGAGAAGTTGAGCCTGGACATGAACTCTAGCAAATTTTCTCAGAAGTGGCTTCAAAAGCATCCAAAAAAACAGCTTTTGTGTGATAGGGTTTTTTTATTTACATGTTTTGTTATGTACCTAAATTAAATAAATTGTGAAAGCCAGGAAGTAGTGGGTCTTATATTAAATAATGTCCAAGATTTATTTTTCTGCAGAGATGTGATTTTCTTTGTAAAGTTTTTGTTTGTTTCTTTCTTTTAAAATAGAAAATAATTTCTGTAAACACATGAGAGTATGAGAATTTTTACTTCTCTGATTTTATTTTTAAACTACTTTTGTAGAATTGCCAATGCCACTCCTATCCCAGGAGATTTGCTGCGGGAAAATACAGATGAAGTATTCCCTGATGAACAGCTCAGTGATGGAGAGAATGTTATTCCTGTTGGTGTATCACCAGAGAAAATACCTGGATCCCCTGGACATCAGCGTCCTCAGGAAAAAGATGTTTGGGAAGAAATGGATGCAAACAGAAACAAAATAAAACTGGGGATCTGTAAGGTACTTTCAAATCTGCGTTGTGAAGACCATCTTTGAACAGCTTTGTGTTCTTGTAGTGCACATCAGATATAATTAATAAGGCAGTTGTACTGATACTGATTAGCCAGAATGATCTAAGAAAATGATTTATGGTAGAGATAACATATTTTATATACTGAAATAAAGCAGACTTTTGGGCCTTGTGTCACTTTATCAGGTCTTTATGATTAATAGCTTGCTGATAATTTGCGACTCTGTAGTTTGCTCATATTCCTTTTCTTCAGACATGATCTTCATTCTTGCTCACTGAGTGAAATCAAAGCAATTTTCCTGCATCTTGCATGTGTAGAAGCTAGATACTAAATGTGCAAAAGAAGATTTTAATGTTCTCCTGTTGACAAATCATCAGTGTGAATGGCAGTATCCGTTTAATTCTCTTGGTGGTTTTGTCCCCATAAGACATGATACCTTTGTACTGATTTAGAGGTTCATTGGCTGGTCTTTAGAAGAGAATACTGCTTTATTTTCAAAAGTGGTTTCTGAAAATTGGTTCCTGTCTGCCTTACTTACAATCACAGTATTTCATGCTTGAACAGATATTGCCTGTTTCTTAATAGAACAGTGTTTTTAACATGAAAACAGATATGGTACTAAAATGTTCTTTAAATAGGAGAGCTGTCTTGTTTTGAAGCTGTTACTCATTATTTGCCAGGAAAACAAATGTATTGTGGGAAAGACCAAGGCATGGTGCCTGCTTTCAAATGTGCTTATTTGTTTGTTTCGTCGTTTTTATCAAAGAGAGAAGACAGGAGATTGTTCTAGTTCAAACAAAGGCACCTTCTGTTACACCTGTAGAAACCAAGGATGATCATGATTTCCCAGCTCTAAATCATATTCAGTTATTATTCTAAATCATGTTCAGTCATTATTAAGATAGAATGCAGTTGGGTTAAAACATATGTGAAAGTCACAGAAATATTTAGTAGATTTAGTGTATAACAGTGTTATATGCTCCAGAGAATCAAAAAGACAGCCTGGAACCTAACTTCTCTTTAATAAGAGCACTTGACTGTAAAGCAGACCAAAGATGCTACCAAATGCTAGGTTTCAGACTGTTATTAAAGAAAATTTCAGAGATGGCTGTGCAGTATCAGAGTAAATGTAACTGTATTACTGTGTCTTTGATACTCCTGTTCTCAGACTTACCCAGAACCAATATATTGCCAGTATTTTGTCTGCTGTAGGTGTGTGCTGAAGAGTGTATCTAAACTACCTTAACTATGGCATGAACTTAAGGACCATTCCAAATACAAATTGGCTTTTCACATTCTAAAAACTTGGGGGTGTCTTTACCATGTAGTACCTTGTTTTGCCACTCCTAGTGAGTTACATTTTTACTTTACGTTTTGCACAGGCTGCCACAGAGGAAGAAAACAGCCATGGACCAGGGAATGGAATGCTAAATGCCCCGAGTCTTGGTTCTCCAATTCGAGTTCGCTCAGAGACCACCCAGTTAGACAGAGATGTTCCACTGGTGCGAAAGCTGCGCTCCATTCACAGCTTTGAACTGGAGAAGCGTATGACGTTGGAGTCTAAGCCCGACACTGATAAGTTTCTTGAGACCTGGTAAAGAAATTATGTTATCATTTTCCTAGGATCTTTTAAGGATATGTCATTAGGATACTTTTATCTATGCTGTGTGAAGAGCAGGAATGGAGCTGTTGAGTATGCTTATGCAAGTTACAGCAAAGTATTTTTCATAATATTGCTCAATTAAGGGATTCCACAACTTGGCAGCTACTTTAGAAAATGATTACTCTAGAATATGGTTGAGGTTGTACTTCCACACCAGGCAATTTTGTATCTCAAGACATAGTGATTGTAATCCTAGTATTTAAGTTTTTCTTCAGTGGCATACTCCTGACAGTCACTACAACTCATCCTGAATAAGAAGGTTGACATCAGGTGCTCAGTAGAGGTTACGTGAGATTAGGCTATATGACGTGAGAAGGGGAGTTTACAGGAAGTGGAATGAAGAAGTTAGAAATCTATCTGCATGCAGCAGGCTTAGTTATGTCCAAAGGTTTTGCACCAACATAAAAAAATCTTGGTGGAAGACAGAGAACTTAAAATAGAATTTGAAGGTAGAGAAGAAGCAGATGTGTGAAAATGGATTCAGTTTGTCTGTGTCTAGAAAGAATAAGGGGAGAGGTACACAGTGAAATCTGACTGAAAGGCAGAGGCTGAGTGGGGACAGTAGAAGAGATCTGGGGTGATGACAGTGGCAAAATCCTTCTGAATACTTCGTAGGGGAGCTAGGAATTTGAATTTGTTTGATGAAGCAAATTATGCAAAGCATAAGAAAGGAATCAATCAAAGCAATAAATAACATTCTTCTTGAAAGCATATAATAACTGCTGCAGGAGACATCTGTTTCTTCTGTTCCTCTTTGAGTCTCTGTAACAAATTAAGTACAGTGGACATCTGTGGTAACCTCACGACTGAGTTTTTTCTCTCACAGTTCTCCCTTCTGGTAATTATATTTACAATACAATGTGATACATTACAACTAAAATTAAAAATATGTACATTTCTAAGACCATCCATATTTACTTGACATCATGCTTACTTGTCTCAAATTGTGGATCTTTGAACCATTGAAGGCTGTTCTAGAATATGACAGCAAATTTTTATATAAATCCAATTTTCTTCTTCTGAAAACACTCAAATGTAACTTAAATTATTTAATTAATTCTTAACTAATTCAGATATTAACTTCTTTTCTCTAAGTTTGGAGAAGAAGCAGAAAGACTTGAAAGTGGCAGAGACTCCTGTTGCTGCTGTTCCTCCTCTTTCACAGAAAACATCTCTTCCTGCTCCTGCGACTGCCCGCACGGACCATGTTTGGCACTATGATGAAGAGTATCTTCCAGATGCTTCAAAGCCTGGCTCAGCTAATTCTCCTGAGCATGCTGATGGTGTTATGAGCAATGGATTTGTAGCTGTTAACCTAAGCTCCTGCAGGCAGGAGGTTGATTCTAAGGAATGGGTGATAATAGATAAGGAACGGGACTTGCAGGACTTCAGGACAAATGAGGCTTTAGGGCACAAAATGACTGGAAGTCCCTCAGATGAAGAGCCAGAGGTACTACAAGTTCTAGAGGAGGCCCTTCCAGAAGAGCAGTCCAAAGAGGGCGGTTGGGCAGGAAACAATGTCCATGCCAAGAACCAAACTTCAGGGGTGGAGTTTGTTCTCGACATGGAATGTCATCCTGCTGCATCTGAACAGCTTACAGATAAACTGGAACTTCTGTCTGGAGCTGCAGGACAGCTTCTTGCGGCCACCCCTACAAGTCCTATGGAAGCTCAAGCAGAGGGAGCGCTCACTCCGGTAAGAAAACCTCTTCTTCATTCAGAATTGTAAGAGGAAATGGTAAAGGTGGTGTAGCAGAAATTCCTAGTTTCAACAGGTATGGGACATGATTCTTGAAGACTGATCTTCCATAGTCTGTTACACAGGTGTTTACAGTGATCTGTGGAAGTGCTAATTGTTCTGCAGGTGTGCTCCACAAAACTGGCCACATTTAACAGAGTTATCTATCTATATATCTATCTAAAGAAGCTCCTTGTGCAGTGATTCCTAATCACTGAGAGACATGCATGGGAATACATATTTATTATGTTTGCAGTACAGAAACATAAAATTGCAATTGAATATACTGTGCTACAGTGCTTCATGTGCTCCAGGAAAAATCTAAGTGGCTGAAATTAAAGAAACAGTTACTTGCTCTCACATCTCACTATGATTCCTGCAGTGTTTGCTTCTGGAATTCACTTTGTTTCTTCCTGTTACTTCAGAAATTTCTAATGGTCCCTACACAAACAACTTGTTGCCTTTTAAAAAGTGTTGATGAAAAAGTATTTTCACTTCTAAAATACTTTTGCAACTCCTACTTTACTCCTATATTTTTTGCTAAAACAGATTGCTTTGCTTTTGTTGCATATCCTTGTTTTTCTTTTTCCATCTTTTATGAAGAATTCTTTGTTGCACAGTTTTTGAGCATTTACTTTTTTCTCCTGTCACTGTTTCTAAACAGAGACTTCTTTGCCTTTACTTAAGGAGTAAGTGAGATTAATGGTTAAGTGATTGGGAATCACCTCATGGTTTTATTTCTCCCCTATCTAAAGTAGATAATGTGGCATCTATGATCTAAAGGTCAGTTCTTTTAAGTTCCCTTGAGCCAAGAGACCTGGCTATATTTTTTCTTCTTGTATCACCACTTTTTGTGAAAGTTACTGCCAGCTCATTAGAAAAAGAAACTTGTCACCAACTAGTCATTTATTATCAGGTGTGGACTATCCTTTATAGTGAAAATGAACTACTCAATGTAATTAAATGTAGCAGCACAGTAAAATTTCAACTATGCCTAGATTCTCATGGAAAAGGCAAGATCATATCTTTCATAAGACATTATATTTGGACATCATACTTTAAATTATGTAGTTTATAGAAGATTTGTGTTGTATAATAGAAAATACAGAACTGTGTTAAACAACAGATTTTTGAAATTTAGTTTGAAATATTAATTGCTTGAAAGAATTTTTGATGGTTATAAACCTTTAAAAGTGAAAAATTATTTTAAATTTTTAAGTTGTTCAGGTTTTGTATTTTAAGGTCAGTTTTAGTGAAACAAACAAGAAAGACCAGCACTTGGTTCCGTAAAAAATACTAATTATCAAGTGTCTTTATTTCAAAAGCCATTAAAAACAGCTTGTAATTTTCTATGCAAATGCACTATACAACTGTACACTTTATACAAATGTGGCTCTTTTGGGGGAAATAGCTGTTTTACTTTAAAAAAAAAGTAGAGGTGATACAAATATTACATACTACAGTGCAAAAAACAGACAATATCTTTGAAAAAGAGGAAGCTTCAGAACATGGGAGCAGAAATGGTTGCAAACAAAGTTAATTATTATAAAATGGATTGGAAGAAATACTGGCTGAAGTAGAAACTCCAGTGAAATTTTATTTTGAAATAAATAAATTTTTTATTTTGAAATTTTATTTTTATTTTGCAGGGAGATAAAAGTAACATTTGTTATTACCTCAAAAAAGGGGGAAATTAATTTAGGTTATGCTGGAAGGGCAAATAGTGTTGTGAGTGCAAGATGAATGGCAGGAAGGAACTTGGTGTTTCAGAGGTGAATGATGTACAATAGAAAATATAAACTGACCTGGGAATAAAGAAAATAGAAATTACTTAGGCAGTTTAGTAGCTGGGAACAGCGTGTGTCTATACAGTGTGTCTACTCCAACTGTGATGGCAATTTGAAATAGTCTTCCATCCACTTTGTTAGCCCTTGAAAGCCACACAAAGCCCAAGAGGCTATTTCAGGGTGAGTTTTTCTTTTTGGCCTTCATTGATGTATTCCACTTTATAAAGTATACTTAAATATTCCCTATGATGGGTACTAGAACCTAGTTCTTGTCAATTCACTGGAAGTGTGTGTATATGCCTCTTCTTCCTGCCATTCCCTCTGTTCAAAGGTCCTGGCGACCTCACGGAGCTGTTTGGTAGAGTCCTTTTCTTTCTTCCTCAGAGTACTTACCCTGAAACTGTTTTTTCAATGTGATCCTTGGTTGTGCATAAGATGTTCTTGTTCTTTAGTATTTTTTTCTAGGTAGCACCTTCCTGGCAATAAAAATAATAGGCAAAGGTCATACTTTACTTTTCTGCTGATTTAATTATATTGCTTTAGTTACTAAGAGCAGGCTTGGATCCAAGAATGTTAATTTTAGGGCTATCAATCAAATGTGTGTTACTAAAAGGGGTTAAAATAGATGTTGAAGTTGTAGTAGTTTAGAAACTTACAATTACTGAAATAGTTCACTCATTTCAAACAACTTGAAACTCTCGGAGATGCCAGCATTCATGATCATCATGCTTGTGAATATACCTCCTGTATAGGTATATATATTCTACTGACCTACTTCACTGTCACTTAGAAGAAAGTATGGTTTTGCTTTTTGGGCTTATTTTGATAGGTTTGTTAAATATGCAAGCAATTACTTCAGTGGTGAATGCATAAAAAAGTTTTCCTATCAAAAGTCAAGTATTTTTTTGAATATTTCCTTTTTACTTTGGTGATTCTTCTTTGTTCTTCATTTCTTTCTGAGCTTTATTGCTCATTATTTTAGTAACTACCAGCATGGATGTTTCTGTATGAGAAACTAATATTTCATACACTCACCCATAATTTTATTTTCTTCTGAAAGAAAGAAATTTATGCTCTACAGTCCTTCCATTTGTAGATAAATATTCTTCCTGAAATTTTTTGTGTATGTGGACTTCCTGTAATTGTTGATAATATAACTTCTCACCTGTTATACACAGCATCAGCATTCTGTTAAAAATGTAAAGTTGCCCCAGTTAAGAAAGGAAACTTGAACTCTAATAATAAGAGAGAAAAATGTGTAAGTTATTGGTTTGGGGATGAGAAAGTCTCAGGCATAAAAAATTACATAAAAAATTACATCAAATTATGCTATCTATTATGAAAAAAAGGCCTGCAGGTAAGAGAAGCATTTTTCATATTATCAGCCTTGGTTTTCCAGTTGCAATACAGATTCTGCGTGCTACCAGCAAAGACCAGTTTAATCTGGCTTAGTTGTGGGCACATGATCACATTATCTGTTGAATACTCAGAGCATGCTAAGGGTGTATGTGCTGACTTCATGCTTTAATAATAGCTGTATGGTGGCTTTGGCTGCAGGACAGACAGTGTGTGATTTGCTGTAATATCTACTGGTATGAAGCTAATTTGTCAAAAGAATTTGAGCAGATCTACACTAATAGTGAATTTATACTGGAGCAGCACTTTGTGTCATACAGCTCTAGTTTTCCTTTCCCACACCTGGTACTAATGGCCTAGAGCTGGACTTTGTGTGTTATGGACCCACAGCCTCATTAATTTTCTGTGTTTGTATTGAATTGCAAAGAACTCCATGCAGTGCTTGCACAAATCCTTGCAACATATATTTATCAAGCAGATATTTCAGTCAATTAGAAATTAATGGATTTGAAGTAATTAAGCTTGGAACAGCACTTTCCATCTTCATTTTCAGTTTAAATTAAACAACAGTTATTATGGTTTCAATGGTTGGACTTGAAGAATCTGATTTTATTTTCCAACCTAAATGATTCTATGATTCCAAGACTGAGTGAATGAAGAGTCCAGCTAGAGAAATTATAATTACTCTTGATTTTGGTACTGGATTTTTGAAAATGGACGAAGAAAAATGTTAAGATTAGACTTAAAACACCTCTTAAATTATGAACTTTCAGCCTCTTAGGGAGTTGTGAATATGGTTTTTGAGGGAATGCATATAGGCCAGACATAGGCAAGAATTATTAAAATATATTCGACCTTATTTTCTTCCCCACCATGTTGTTCTCACAGCTCAACTCATGTCATATGCTGCATTTCTCCACTCCAAGAATTTCAAGTCCCATCCTCCGCACCATGAGCCCTATAGCCTATCTATCCATCCACTCGGACCCTCTGAGGGAGGCTGCTTTGCCAAGGAGTCAGTCAGCTGAGAGCCACTCCTCTTCCTCCCGCTCAACTGGCCGTAGGCAGCTTCCTGTCATTCCCTGTGGCAGCAAGTTCCCCCCTGTCATTCGCATCTCAAAAGCACAACTTGAGCAGGTGAATAAGCCTTGTCTTCATGGAAGTGACTGCATTGTAGCAGGCATCTGTAAAGTTTAACGTTTTCAGTTGCTCTGCACAGTCTGCTGGTAGGCATATGCTAGTCATACTGCTATACACAGCATCCTAAAAATGTTTTGAAAGATCAAGTTGGGGAGTAAGAATGGGTCTTTTCCAGGAATAGAGTTGGGAATACTCTGTGAGGAAGATAATACTGTCCCACTTAAAGAGGGGAATATTTGAGGAGCTGTTACTCAGGTTAAGATCTGGAGCACAAAGCATCTTTGGATGTTCTGGAAGACAGATTCACTTCCTCAGAGATTTTCTCTTGAAAAAAGATAGGATTATAAAATCTAGAAAAAAATTTTTTTTTTGCTTAATTTAAAGCTAAGAATCATGGATTCCTATAGTCGCAGTACCAGCTGAATTTCAAATTGGGAACACATATTCAAATCTGGACTGTCCTAAATGATTTTAATGTGACAAAAGGGGATCTAGAAATAGTCAGATTATTTCTTTGGAAATCAGCAAATAATAAAATTTTCCCCTGCTTACAGTATATAAAATAAAGATGGCAGTTATCAGGGGTCACAGGTAATGAAAAATGCCACTAGAGAAAGGGGACTTTTTATAGTTTTGTATTTCCAGTTTCATTTCAGTATGAAAGATGAAGGCTTGCAGTCATTACTGAAGTTAAGTGTAATTTTTGTATTACAAAAATTATTTTTGTTTCACAAAAATATTGAGATCTGCTAAGTAGTGTGAGTTTGCATTGTTGGGTAAAGCAGTATGACATAGCATTAATGCATAAGACTAACATATCATCATCATTTTACCATTAATATTTAATTTGGATTATATTTTGTGTTGCCTTTCATTTCCAATGTATTTTTCAGTATAAAAAGTTCTATATTACAAACAGTTTTTCTTTTCTCAGTGAAGAATGAACAGGAGTATTGATATTAAAAGTAATTAATTAAGCTTAGTTACTTTCAAAATTCTGTAGGATCATTGGTATGTGATAACAAGGCAAAATCCTGACTGTTTTTTAGCTGAATTAAAAAAAATTTTCTGTGCTTGATGTATAAAAACAAACAGTAGCTCCCCAATATTCATGACTGTGAACTTGATGGGATACCAAAATACTACATCTTCATGATGGCTGACATACTGATTAGGGAAAGGGACCTAGGAGATATTAACTCATTAGGAGTTAAGCTTCAGTATTTTTTGGCATTGGTTTGTGTCCTAGGATGCAAGATGACCATATTTCTGGTTGTTGGTTTTTTGTTTTGTTTTGTTTTTGGGTGTTTTTTTTTGTCCCTATAGGTACCATTTAAGTTTTTCAATCAGAGTCCGTTGCAGGTGTAATTAGCAAATTCAGTAAAATGTGCACAATGCTCAGCAAAAGCAAGACTGAGGGTCTTCTCTGGCTTCCTTAGTACCCAAAAAATAAGTACAGCTGCAATATTAATAAGGGCTGCAAAGTAATGTACTTTGTCATGTGAAGAAGACCTGGCATTGTGCCAGGTGCTGCTGCTCAGTGGAGTGAACATTAAGCTTCTTCTTTCCTTTTACCTGGTAAGTGCTTGACTGCTGTGTTGCTTTTTGAGCTGTGATTTGAAAGTCATAACTGTGTTAAGAATTATCAGTTTGTCATTTTCTATGGAAACTACAAGCATGTGATTGTTTAGTTCATTCCAGCAATGAAAGCCTAATATACTTTATGGCTCACTGAAGAATTTAAAAATTTTTGCAAGTCCTTCTCTTTTTGACATATTTAAAACATTTTTGTCATTCATGTTAATCTGTACAAATATTTGATACTGAATATATTTTCGTGTCTTTCCTGCTGTCTGCAATTTGGTTCAGCATTCATAACTAATGAATTGCAGAGGTCAGGGATCTGTGCTGTTGAATTTAGTTTCATATATTAAAAAATAAGAAATGATACATTTGTTTCTGAAATCAAGCAAAGCAACTTTCTTTCCAGATTTTTGATCAATGAGGGTTCAGGAGCTCTAACTTATCTTCCTGTACTTAGGTGTCAGATAGAGGAGGTCATGAAATCTCTGTATATTCTCTGCACACTCGTGCAGATGTAGGTTGGTCTATATTTGCTCAATAGAGGACTCCTGTCTTGCCATACATAAATAATGAAAGAGAATTGGAGTGTTTTGCTTCAGCTCTCCTTAGTTATTCAACTTGCAGCATGAAGAAAAGAGCGTGACAGCATTACAGCTCTCAGAAAAAACAGATGAATTCTTTGTACTTGGGTCTGAAAAGTGTGTCTGGAGTGCTGTTAGTATCCTTCTCATCTACAGCATGGTCAAATTGTACAGCAAATCCTCTTGAAACCTCTAACATTTTTCTTTCTTTCTGCAAATTTTCCAACCAGATGAGTCCTCTGCTCATTTAGAGAGCTGCATTGGGTGTTGTGTGAGGTCAATGGTAAAGGTGGTTTGAGTGCAGCAACTACTGGCCAGGGCTGTGTGTGAAGATACTGCTTGAGTAGTTGTAGTGCTAAATGTGTAGCTGTGTCTTAAGAACAATCAAAATCAGTGAGTGCAGATTTTTATCTCTGGTTTCTCAGCTCTAATTCTCCAATAAGATAGTGAACACCTCTTTTAGCCATGGCAGCAATCTGAGATACTTCTAAACTGGCTGCTCTATAATATGATACAGCCCTTAACAAAGGTGGATTCCAGTTTTGTCTATCATTCAGGTGTGTGTTCTTTTTTCAGTGCGCTTAATCAGGTATGTGCTGGGAGGCTAATTTAAATTTAATTATTTTATGGCTATTCATTGTATTAGGAAGGCTAATCTGTGTCTCTCAGGTTAAGTAATTAGAATTAGTTGGCACTTATACAAATATTTTCTGTCTTAAAATTCTCAAATTTCCACCTTACTGTAACACTTAAAAATATTTTGTAATTATATAGTATATAATTGTAATTATATACTATGTAATACTATATAATTTGTTACAAAATGCTCTGAAATCTTCCCACACAAGAAACTATGGAAATACAAGCCATCACTTTCATATTCGTATCCAAGATGAGAAATAATATACTGATCTGAGTTGAAAAGTTAAGTTTGTCTGTAGAAGAAAGGTTCCAATTTCAGATTTTACAGAATTGTTATGCCTCTTGTTACCTATCCTGATGGAAACTATATGGAGTCAGCATGAGGTTTAAGTTAGGTTCTTCCCTGTTTCATTCAAGGCAGAAATTCAAGGAGTTAGTCCAGCCTGTAGCTATGAGAACTGTTTGATACGCAGTAGCTTTGATTTTTTTAAGTAGGGAAAATGTGCAGATGTTTACCATCTCATTCATGACAGGGTAATTGTTAATAACTGTTAATTTTCCAATAAATTTTACCCTGGCTTTCTCACATTCTTTTAAGTAACTGGATTTTATATTGATAATGATGTTTCTAGAAGAATTTTCTTCTAGACACACTTTCTAATGCAAACAAGTAATTTTTTTTTTAACTTCTATCCAAGTGTCAGAGGAAATTGCTTGATACATAGAAACCTAAATGCTGCCTTTTCAGACTAGTCTTTTGTTTGAAGGAAATTCTTCAGTCATGCTTTTTTCTCCTCTGCCTTTGGTGTAAAGAACTAAATAGTACAGCATGTTAAATTCTTCCAAAGAAACTTCCCAAGTTGTAAATTAAGTAATTCAGAGTTGAGGACAAGCAGTCACCATGAATGACATAATTTTTCCTGAATAGTGTGTTGCTGTAGAGAACATTTCCATTTGTAGTGACAGAACCATTTTGGCCATTCTGCTTCTGCAGGTTTCTCTACTAGATGCAGCAGAAAAGTGATGAAGGTCTGGACTTGGCCGTGGAAATAGCATCTGCATACACTGAGTCAAAAAAACCCAAACATACAAAAAGTTATAATTGTTTAACATGTTTGTGTTCCTGGCATCAGCAGTGCTTTTATGATTCCCAGAATTTGTAATCACAACTTGCAGTTATTCTTGTCTGTCCTTGAAGTTATCGTTTTTTTAATTATTCTTTTAAAATACCAATCCTATCCAAAACTTGTGTGATTTATTACATTTTTCTAACATCATAATTTCATTAGCATAAAATTAGTAAAGATGTTTCAGGAAAGCTAAGTGGTCTGTGGGATTTCCCATGGAGAGCTGATTAACTCTGGGGTCAACAATTGTTTCCATGACGACACTTCATACTATAATCATCTTGAAATAAATAGGTGGTTACAGTTCAGGACATAATGACTAATGATTGTTTCTCCTGTAATTAAGTTGTAATTGATCTAATTAATATAAGTAACATTTTGCCTGTTGGTAAGTCTACATACTGTCTACAGTACCATCCAGAAAATAATCTTTAAATTAGACTTATTTATTTCTTAAAATATTTGTCTTCTTTTATTAAAATTACAAATGATTCTAGTGCAACTGTAATTACATGGAAAAAAATTCACACCTCTGAACTGTGCATTGAGGCAAATCAATGCATTCTTTAAAAAGAACCCTTTCTTTGGAACTCAAGAAAAATACTACAATACTGACCATTTTAATAGCAGTATCATAGGAGTATTATGTGAGTGTTATGAAATAATAGTCTGTAAGTGCTTCTGCTTTCCATTTCAGCAGTAAATTTCAAGAATGTTCTTCAATTGGTTTATGCATTATATAGAAGTAATTTCAAATTGAATGAATACCGGTTTTAGTCATGTTACCAAATTAATTAGTCACTTATTAACAGTCACAGTCATTCTCTAAAAGGAATCAAAGATACTATTTTTAGAGCAATCAGTACTTGCCCTGTATAGGATATAGCTTTATGTAAAAAAAAAAAAATCTAATTTTGTCTGGTATAGTGGTGTAGGGACAACTGAAAAGGGAAGAAGTTTAAAGAATTCAAAAATTAAGCCATGGCTTATAAGCCTTAGAGAAAGACTGTATACACAGATCTCTATGTTCTTTATCCTCAAAAGCTACCTATCACATTAGAGAATTTGGAAACACAGTTGTCCATTTATAGCTCTGCATCTTATTCCATCCTCTTTCCATTTCTCACAACCTCCATGTAAAACAATGCCAAAATTACCATTATAGAAGAAATAATATGCTTGCAGTAATAGATATATATGGGGCTATTGATAAGGATTCAGTATCAAAATTTAGTCTAGTGTTCCATAACACTGAATTACAGCCATATGTTTCTCCTGTTTGTCCCCATATTAGTCTATTTGTAGAAACAGTCAATATACTTTAGTAAACCTATAATTAAATATCTTTAACTTGCCTGCTGTGAGCTTAATCTGGGAATGGAATGTAAGGGATACAAAGGATTACACTCTAGAATGTCAGTAGGAGTGATAGTAGTAGTAGGATTTTGGGAGGTGGATCTGTTCTGAACAGGAAGCTGTGAGCTGTCTCCCAAAATGTGAGGTGTAGCAGTGGTTTACTTGTGTGAGAATGGCACTGGCAGTAAATTACAGGACAGTGCATTATATACCCTTGGGTCTTTCATACAACCTGCAGTTCAAATTTCTTTGCAGAGGCATAATATTTTGCAAGGAAATAGAAGTAAGTGATGTAAATAAAGAAAAGCTCATGAAGTAAGAGGAAGCTGGTGAACTGGAAAGATTTAGGGAGTTTTTTTGGTGTTGCGAATCAGAGTTGCAGTTGCAGACTCGTACTAACAAAGGTTTTGTTCCTGCTGGCTGTAGAGCTAACCATAGGTGAAAAAGAAGCAGGGGAAAGAGAAAACATGTGAGGGGTTGATTCTCCTGGATACAAAAGCTTCAAGGTTTACTAAGGTAGGAAAGATGTTCTGAAGAGTAAACTGATTAGGTGAAGTGTCTTCAGAATGTCCAGTAATAAAATGAGGATGTGTTAACAGTAAAAATTACAAATAATGAAAGGATTAGCCAGAGACAGATCTGCACACCATGTCCCTAAGAGGCCTGAAATCCTGACAGCCCTTGACATGCAGAAGTATCAGACATCATGAGTGGAATGAAGAAGCTATTGCTGATATTGTAAAATAATCCATATTCACACCTTTATGTCTTTCAGATTTAGCAATTTTACAGACCTAAACTCAGTATTTCATTCCTCTACAATTAACTGTATATGTACACAGAGGCATTTGTGCAAGCATATCGCTTACTGTTGCAGCCTGTCAAAGGTTTAAAAGGAGGAAAGTTTATCAGATGCCTTAAAGGATGTCTGAGAGATATTTATGTTGTTGTCTTGTTCTTTTCCTTCTTGACATCCTGCTTACTGTCTTGTAAAATTTCCTGAAGAAATGCAGGATAATTTCTCATCTTGGTTCAAGTGTGAATTTGAGGAAACAGAAAGGAATTTAGAAATTATTTAGGGATGGCCAAAATATTCAAGACTATGGTGGCAGTAATTTCATTCAAATATTTTGGAGTGAAAGGAGAACCTTGAATTCATTGGTCCATATAGTGTCTCAGCCATTTTTAGTGATCTGTGGTATCACGTAACTCCTGTTGAAGTCTGGGAATTGCAATAATCAGTGTTAGAAACTAGTTATCATGTTGAGCTGAAAGGTAGGATTTTAAGTTGTATTCCCCATATTTTACTTAGATGAATTGTAATCTTTGTTCCTCAGGTTCAGTGTTTTACATAATTGACATATTTAACCATAAAAATCTCATAGGATGAGTGTATTTAGTGGCACAAGAAATAAAAATATGAGGATTATTTATGACTACCCATTTAAATTTCTTGAACATATAGGTGAAGTGTCAAGTCCAACAAGGGTATAATCTAGTTCTTGTACTTTGGGAAGACCAATAAGAGGTTTATTGACCATATGAAAAAACCAAATTTTTGTTAGTGAATAGCAATCAAGAAAGTGATATACATGTCCAAAAAGCCTTTTCTGAAAGTTTGAATTGTTCAGTAGTACCAGATCTTTAGTTGATACTTAGTCATCCAGTATCCTTTTCTTTTCTCCATTTGTTCAATGTTTCTTTTTCACAAATAGCTCCTGCCCATTTGATGCTAGGTGGTTCAACAAGCCTAGTCTCCTCTTTCTTGAATGTAAGGGTTAAATCTATATGGCCAAGATGTGCTGGAAAGACTAGAAAATTCTCTCTCCAGATGTGGCAAAGAATATGAAGTCTATTGAAAAATGTAAATTAACTTTATATCAGAGCTGCTTGCTTTTAGCAAAGAATTGACATATGAAATAGATGTAACAAGGAGAAGAGAGTTTTAATGTAAACGTATTTGAGCAAAGGAGGGTCTAAATGCAGTTGCAGTTCTTCTGGAAATATAGCAAATAGATAAATACCCTTCTGAGAGCCAATGCCTAAGGTTGTCTCATCTCTTTAAGTTGAGAGGATACCTTGATCATTCTATTCTGAGGGAAGTCATCCTTCAGGTATGTGAAAGATAACACTGGTGTTTTAATCCTGAGTTATTTGGATTGGCAACTAGATTAGCTCATCCGGTGAAAAGTTTGAAAAAGGAAATATTTACATGTCCTTATTTTTGAGATGCATCTGCAGCCCTGGAGAACAAGGTGTTGAAACAAGCTTAAGACAAGGCTCAGTGGACATCAAATGCCCAAGTGATCTCTCCAAAATGTGAACCTCCTCTTCCAAGGATAATATTGCATTAAAATTTCCTGAACCCACTTTTACCCAGATTGTAGATCAGAATTTTTAAGCAAGCTGATGATTTTTGTCTGACAGGCCAAAGTAAGTCCCTCTGTCTTATGAAAGCAAGTCCTTCAGCATAGACTACCTTGAGCAGTGTTCTCTTAGGGCAAATTCCTATGTATGTATGAAAACCTACGGGACAGCTCCCCTGTTTCATAGAACTTTTTTGGTTTTTGGCTTTTTTTTTTCCCCTCCAGTTTTTTCTTTTTTCTTTTCTGTGCAGAGTTCTCTCTAAACTGTTTTTTAATACTCAGGATTTAGGCACTAAATGATCTAATCATGGAAAGGTGCTTTTAAAGACAACTCTATTTCCTCTGTTCTTTCTGTAGCTGAACTGATGTTCTCGGATTCTCTCAGAAGAAGTCTTTTGCACTACGAAGCACTTCACTAGCTCAAAAGGGATATAGTGTTTCTTTCAGATGAAAGAAGCTGGACTGAGAGTAAGAGAAGATAAGGAGGACTGTTTTACCCAAACTAAGTAACCTCAGATTTTTGTTCAGTGTACCATTTTAATTCAGCAAACATGAAGGACGGTATTGGTCCAAACTTGAAAACAAATTATAAAGGAGGCAAAAAGTAGACTCTTACTGCAGGTCTCTGTGTGATTTTTTTTTGGTTTGGTTTGGTTTCTACTTCCAGAAGTACCAATGTACTAGCTCTTGCACAAGCCTAGAAAGCCTAGTAAGTAACTGTGTATAATTTCTCTAACAAAATCAAGTAAAATCTGTATTATAACATAGCAGAATCCTAGCAACAGTCCACTAGTTGTCTCTTCTACCAGTAGTGAATCAAGAAAGTGTTTTTAGCCAAATTCAGAGTCCAGTTTCCACTTTCTGTTGAGTACAGATTGTGTCAGATTCATGAGGCTACAGAATAGAAAGAAACTCAGAGCTGAACTCTGTCCATGTAGAAAAAGATGTAATGGTATCACCTTGATTTTTAATTTTTTTTTTGGAGTTTAGACCAACTTACTCCAACCAATATCTGTAAGCCAGAATGCTGGATTCCTCTTCATGTGAGAGTGCATTCCTCCTATGTCTCCAGAGACAAAACTTGTGTATGTGTTCTCTCACCTTCTCACCTCATGATTCTTGCATTTGTGTCTGTATAGTTCCCTGTCTTCAATGGGGACGGTGAGAAACAGCTCCATTTGGGTTTTTTCCTTTTTTGATGGGAACTAGAGAAAATGGGTTTATGCCCTTCAAGCAGGGAGAGATATGAATGCAGGTTTCTCATTTCCTGGACACGTACTCTTACAATTAAGCTGTGTGCTAAAGACACCGTTCATCATAACCAACTGTTTTTCAAAGGGTATCTGACTTAATGATATATACAGGTTTTAGGAGTGCTTTACTTGTATCTATTGGATCAGACCTGTTAGGGGATTTAGATATATAAGTATTTACTTTTTGAATGTCTTAATCACTGCAGGTAAGGAGATATCCTAACCAGGTCTCTTAGATAAATGGGGCATAAGCTTCAGTAGGAAAAGCAATAACTAATACAGGGTACACAGAAAAGTTCTTTTTCCAGACAAAAATATATTAAGAGCATGAATTTTCTGAATCTAAGTGTCACTGTGTTCTTTGTCTTCTTCATTTGTCTAAAACTATTGCTGTGTACTTGTTAAAAATGTTACATTTATATATAACTTTTTCTAAGAGTATTCAAACGAAAGACAAAAAAAAAAAAAACCCAAAAAACCCCAAACCTGCCCATTAGGATCTAATTTCTGGGGAGTTACTTGCTAACTGCAACATTTTTCACTGACATTGTGGTTTTTTTACCTGTTACATATTTCTGTCTCAGGAGGATAGACTATTTTTTTCTGATTATCTACATGTACGCTATGAAGTTAGGTATTATTTGAACAATGTGATTCATAGGAATCATTATAGAATGTATGTTGAAGACGTGGAACCAAAGCTGCTATTTAAAGGATGTTACTTGTATAACATTCCCGAGTTTCTCACCTTTTTTCTTTAATTTTCCAATGCAGATAACAATACCCAGACCTTCAGTGGCATCCACACAGTCTGCTTCAGAGAGCTTTCACTATGGCCACCAGCTGGAGAGAAGAGAGCAGGATGGTCAGTCTGTGGAACACACCGTGGAACTTTCCTCTCCGAAGGAAAGTTTGCCAGGTTTGGTTGGGACAGAAGATGCACTTCCAGCTAGTGCCAGCAGACCAGATTTGGTACTTAATATTAGCCAAGAGGTGCTTGACAGGGGAGGACTTGTCAAAGAATCTGTCCTGGATTGTGACCAAAAGGACCTAGCTGAACATAATGGGATACAGGAAGGGAAAGAGCTTGGAAATATTCCTGTGGACGAGGCTGAGGAAGAAGGGCTCCCACTGGTTTCTGAGGATGCCATTGAAATGCAAAGCAAAGAACAGAATTCTTTGCCAGGAAACTCAAAATCTGCAGAGGAAGAGCCTCTAACAAATACTGAAGCAGCTCAAGAATCAAAGTCAAGGCCTGTCTGTTTGGTGCCAAATCAAGACGAGGTTCTGAAGTCAATAGCACCTAAAACATCAGAATTGTCTCCCTCAAGACTTAATAACACACATGTTAATAGACAGGCAAGCAAAATAGCAACCATTCAGGAAAACGGTTTTCATTCCGATAAGGAGGAAGTCCATAGCCAAGACCTGAAATGCCACCAAGTGGCCCTAACTACTATTTTGCAGCAGGAGAATAAAAAAGAGAAAAATGCTCCCAGAAATGGAGAGTTATTCCATTGCATTTCAGAAAATGAGAATTCTTATCGATCTAAGAAGGACTCCGTTAAATCTTCTTTTGTATTCAGGCAGAGTCGAATCCCAGTTTTAGCACAAGAGATAGACTCTATGTCAGATTCCTCTTCTGTTTCCGCAAAGGAGAAGCTTCTTCTAAAAAAGGCCCATCAGACAGACTTGGTCAAATTACTTATGGAAAAGAGACAGCTCAAATCTTTCCTTGGTGACCTCTCAAGTGCCTCTGATAAGTCACTGGAGGAAAAAATGGCTGGTGCTCCAGTACCGTTTTCTGAGGATGATGTCTTAGCTTCGTTTTCTAGATTGACACTGGACTCTCATTTCAGCAAGCAGAATGAAGACAGCTCTTTATCTCCAAGCAGCCCTCAGTCCAGAAAAAGCAAGATTCCAAGACCAGTGTCTTGGGCAACCACTGATCAAGTTACCAGTTCAAGTTCAGCTCAGTTCTTTCCTCGGCCACCACCAGGAAAACCACCTACTAGACCTGGGGTAGAAGCTAGGTAATGCAGAGAAAATAGAAATAGATTTTCAGGTTGAAATGGATTTTCAGGAGCTAGACTGCAGTGACTGTGCAGGATGTAATGCTGTAGAAGTTCCGTCCTCTAACTAATTAAAAAAAAATGCTGGGCTTCAATTCTCTGAGAAACCTTACATTGTTGGAGAATGAATGAGGAGAAGCTGATAATCAAAATGAGCCTGGTTCACTGTTAAAACTAATACATCAATAGATGTGTATTCAATATTTTGAAACCTAACAATCTAAACTAAATTTTTACGCATTTCGTTAAAGTGGAGTCGCTTTTCCAGAACTGCTGGCTATTTACAAACCCATAGAAATTTTTCGGAGCTGTTGTATTCAGCTCTCTTGAAAATTAATCTGTTCTTAATGTAGACATTGTAACTATTTGGAGACTCCAGCCATCACCATTGAGTCAATTAGCTATGCTCAGATTATGTCTAAGTAAACCAACTAATTAAAGTAGAGCAGAGTGAATTTTAGAAGACCTCTTGTTTACCATGTTTATATGCAGACAACCACAATCTAGTTTTTTCAGTGTCTACATTCCCAAGATAAGGATAATTTTGACACAGTAGTGCAAAATCCTGTGAAGGAAGCTGCAGTGTATGGGAGTGCACTGATGGTGTGCAGGAATGGATGTACCCCTCTGAAAAGGCAATAAGCACTGCTCTTCAGTGCACTTCCAACACCACCAGGAAATTCCCGTTATCCTGTAAACACTGAGACTGCTTATGGGAGTGAGTTAATATAAATATAAATATAAATAGTATAAATACTGTGTTGAGCTGAACAACGGTATTTATACAGAAGAATTTATTTACAGTATTTATACAACAGAAGCCAAAACCTAGATCCAAACACCTCTACCTGAAAGGAAAGTTGAGCTCCACATATCTGTTCAGCAATGCAAGCTCCTTCTTAGTTTCTAGTGATAAAGAGTTTCTATTTGAATTTTAGTGAATAGATGGAAATAAAAATAATCTTTCTTCGTTTCTTCCTAAGGTTGCGCAGATACAGAGTCCTAGGCAGTAGCAGCTCGGACTCAGATCTTATCTCTCGTCTGGCCCAAATCCTGCAGAATGGATCTCAAAGACCAAGGAGTTCTACCCAGTGTAAGAGTCCGGGATCTCCTCATAGTCCAAAAACGCCACCCAAGAGCCCTGTCATCCCCCGCCGCAGTCCCAGTGCTTCCCCTCGCAGCTCTTCTTTACCCCGTACTGCCAGTTCTTCTCCGTCCCGGGCTGGGAGATCCCATCATGATCAGAGGAGCTCATCCCCACATTTCGGGAGGAGTAAATCGCCTCCTAGCCATTCAGGCTCTTCATCTTCTAGGAGGTCCTGCCAACAAGAGCATTGCTGCAACAAAACGAGCAAGAATGGTCTGAAAGGATCTGGCAGTTCTTTCCACCATTCCCCAAACACTAAGACTTCCACAGGAAAGAGCAAATCAACTACTAAACTTAGCAGATAGGAACTGGGCCTTGACAGGTATAAAGTCTCCTCCTAAATCTGATGCATGTTGTGTCTGTGTACTGTGTATTTAAAAAAATAATCAAAAAAAAAAGTATATTAAAAAGAAGGTGTTGAATCTGCACATTTTAAAGAAAGTAGCCATTGTAAACTATTCATGAGAAAGCATTCTGTGTAAATAAGTGGCCAGGCTTTGCCTTAGAGCAGGCAGCAAGCAGATCCACAAGATGGGAAGTAGAGGCCAGGGTAAGAATGGCTGGGTAGTCAAAGAGGTGCAATGTATTTAGAGTGAAAAAGTATCTGGAAGGTGAGTGTTTTAAAATGGTATTAATCTCAATGTGTTTAGTTTCCCTAGTTAGAAGATTTGGCCTTATTATTTAAGGCATGGCATACTCAAGGAGTATGTAAGAAAGCCTGAAACAGTCATTCCCAAAATGATGTCACTACTCGGGAGATAAGTACTGCTGAA